>NC_084555.2:16237500-16597500 GCF_033978685.3 Nerophis lumbriciformis | reverse complement strand
GGTGAAAGGGCAAAAGGTGGAGAGAAAGGGGTCAACGAAAATGGTTAAAAAACAACCAAAGAAGAAAATGAGAGCCATGGAGGTAAGATGAAAAATGAGAAGAAGATGGAAGGAGTGTGAGATGATGAGAAGGTGCATGTGACAAAGTGGGAGCCTGGAGAGAAGCAGCTCTCAGGAGGGGAGGAGATGAGGGCGGAATAGAAATAGATTTCATTTTGATTTTTCTGATCTGCAGCAAACCATAATGTATCCTTCATAAAAAACTGACATTTATGTAAAGAGTACTATATTAAAAATGCATTAAACTCCATATTAATGATTAATTGATGTCATAAATTTTACTATATGGAGTCAAAAGCAAGCACATTTATTTCTTTATGTTTCCTTTTTTTTTTTTTTTTTTTACATCACTACCGATTAGTGGTGAGATTTTGGAGGCTAGACTGTAATCAGAGGTGGGTAGAGTAGCCAAAATTTGTACTCAAGTGAGAGAACCGTTTCGATCAGGGCGTGTCCAAAGCGAACCTTTCCGGCCCATGGTGCAAATAATTAAAAGACAACACATCCAGTAAACATAAACGTGCCACACAATGTCACATGCCCACTGAACCATGTGGATATTATATATACATTGCAATATATATTATGAAAAAAACATCTAAATTAGGGTTGTACAGTATACCGGTATTAGTATAGTACCGCGATACTAATGAATCATTTTCGGTACTATACCGCCTTTGAAACGTACCGGTCCCGCGCCCACGTCGTCGTCCCGTCGTGTGTCATTGCTGGTTTTACGGCCAGAGGAGCATGTTCGGCAGTGCACAATCACAGAGTACTTACAAGCAGACACAGTGTGTAGACAGAAAAGGGAGAACGGACGCATTTTGGCTTAAAAACTAAAGATAAAGGTGAAGTTATAACACTGAAACGCCCTCAGGAAGAGGTACTTTAAGACATGGCTAGCTAGCTAGCGGCAAACGTCCATTCGCCGTCTGCAGTGTTTTAGCTACTTCTATATCACTAATCCTGAGCTCCATGGTGACAAATAAAGTAAGTTTCTTACAAGTATCATCCCTGCAGGACGAGGAATAGCTAAGCACGCTTCACTACACACCGTAGCTCACCGGCGTCAAAATGTAAACAAACGCCATTGGTGGATCTACACCTAACATCCACTGCAATGATACCAAGTACAGTAGCGTAGCTAGTCAATGCTACTATGATTAGGTAGATATTTTTTGGCATCACAACATCTTCTTTTGTTTTTTGTAAATTTATATTATGTTTATAAACTCAGGAAATATGTCCCTGGACACATGAGGACTTTGAATATGACCAATGTATATGACCCTGTAACTACTTGGTATCGGATTGATACCTAAGTGTGTGGTATCATCCAAAACTAATGTAAAGGATTAAACAACAGAAGAATAAGTGATTATTACATTTTAACAGAAGTGTAGATAGAACATGTTAAAAGAGAAAGTAAGCAGATAGATTAATAATTCATTTTCTACCACTTGTTTTTAATGATGTTGACAAAATAATAGAATGACAAATGACACAATATGTTACTGCATATGTCAGCAGACTAATTAGTGTCAGGTTTGTCACTGACAGTTCAGTTAGGTTTAGGTTTTTCCTGTCTTTGTTTCCTGTCAGCGCTCTTATTTTGGTTATTTCCTGAGTATCTCCCTGAGTGCTTTGTTCCCTCAGCTGTGGCTGATTGGCACCTGGCCACACCTGGTGTCAATCAGCCAGCTGCTATTTGAAGCTGCCTTCCCCTCCAGTCAGTGCAGGATTATTGTCACTACTACCTGTCATAATACTTGTCGTTGTAGCTCTGTCTAATTTTGTTCACTCTGCTCATGTCATAGTTCCTTCGTGTCACAGTAAGTGTTTTTGTTTCTTGTCGACAGTTAGCCTTTGTGCCATTTTAGTTCGTAGCCATGTTTGTTCTCCGCCTTGTGCGCGCCTTTTGTTTGTACCCTTTTGGTTTTTTTTGTTGCTATAGTGTTAAATTAAATCATGTTTTCTTGTACCAAGCCTGCCACCATCTCTGCATCTTGGGGTTCACCACCAACATACTCTGACATAAAATAACCAAAATAAGAGCGCTGACAGGAAACAAAGACAGGAAAAACCAAAACCTAACTGAACTGTCAGTGACAAACCTGACAATTAGGTGCCTTTTTTTGTTTACTTACTACTAAAGGACAAGTTGTCTAGTATGTTCACTATTTTATTTAAGGACTAAATTGCAATAAGAAACATATGTTTAATGTACCCTAAGATTTTTTGTTAAAATAAAGCCAATAGTGCAATTTTTTTTGTGGTCCCCTTTATTTATAAAAGTACCGAAAAGTCTTGAAATAATTTTGGTACCGGTTCCGGTACCAAACAACACTAATCCAAATACAAAACACAATTAGAAAATTACACCCATCTAATTACACTAAAAAGCATGATGTGTAATATACAAAACACTCTTCTGTCACACTTCCCCATGTTTGGCACATTTTATGTGTGTTTAGTGTTTCTGTTGATTACAAAACGCTAAGGAGGTAGTCAGATAAGTCAACAAGGCTATACTGCCATACTTTTAATATTTAATGTATTATCGTTTATAGACTTAGACTTAGACTTCCTTTTTATTGTCATTCAAATTTGAACTTTACAGCACAGATAAGAACGACATTTCATTACATAAGCTCATGGTAGTGCAGGATAAAAAAGCAATAAGGTGCATACATAAATAAAAAAAATATATAAATAATATATAAATATATATATAAGATAAATAAATATATATAAATAAATAAATAGATTACTGTACAGATAAATATATTGCACTTTTTCCACATGCGTCCACGTTTATGGATGTATGTTATATTGTCTTTTTTATTCCAGCGAGTTAATCCATTTTGGGGGAAGTTGAGGGGATAATTTAAATTAATTATGATGCGTTCAAGATTCTTACGGCCTGAGGGAAGAAGCTGTAACAGAATACTTCGTATTGTAGTGTCGAGATGGTCTAATGCGGGTGTAATTAACAGTTAAAAGTTATGTTTTTCAGTGTCATCATCATCAAACTTTTATTGCAGAATCCAATGTCCAAGTAGACATACAATCACATACAGCACATAAAACAAAAACACAGTAGAAAAAAAGCATCACTTATTTAAAAAAAAAAGTATTTGTGCATGTTCAATAAAAGGCATCTAATTAAAAGGAGCAACAAAAAAAATGTACTTTAAAAAGTGCTTCTACACTGACTCAGTGGCGTAGTGGTTAGAGTGTCCGCCCTGAGATCGGTAGGTTGTGGGTTCAAACCCCGGCCGAGTCATACCAAAGACTATAAAAATGGGACCCATTTCCTCCCTGCTTGTCACTCAGCATCAAGGGTTGGAATTGGGGGTTAAATCACCAAAAATGATTCCCGGGCGCGGCCACCGCTGCTGCCCACTGCTCCCCTCACCTCCCAGGGGGTGATCAAGGGTGATGGGTCAAATGCAGAGAATAATTTCGCCACACCTAGTGTGTGTGTGACAATCATTGGTACTTTAACTTTTTAACTTTACACATTCTTGAGAAGGCACAATACCAGCGTTTCCACATACAGGACTGGTACCAAACAAAACTACACCAAGGATTGGTCATCTGTATAATGGGACCCCTGCATTCTACAAATACACTTAAAGAGGAACCGCACTTTCTTTTTTGTCCATCGTTCACAATCATTATGAGAGACAAGAAGACCAAAGTTGTTTTCTTTCGATTTCTAACATCGTCTTGTTCTCGGTGGCTAGCAATGCAGCTAATGGGAGCAATCAATTCTACCTCTAAATCATTTTAAAAATGCATTCAAAAACCGTCAACAATACTTCATTTACGTTCTGTAACCTGTATAATAACCGAGCTGTAGCGACATTATTAGTGTAAGAGTAAACACTGAGGGACTCCTTTTCTAGCGTAGTAACACATCGACGTACTTCAGTATTAGCCGTAAAAGCGGCAAGAGATAAGCTACTTTCTACATCAACACAAAACGCGTTGGAGTTTGTAATGCACAACACTGCAATACAACACCAATTTGTACGGACTGAAAAACATGAACAATCATATTAAAGTGTCTGTGAAGTATTAGCCCACATTTTGTTTGTACACAGCTGAGCTAGTCAGACAGCGTATGTACTGTAGTTGTAATAACACACATGATGTGCTGCATGTGTCATGATCGATATTAAAGCGACTCACTCGATGGACAGTTGTTTGTTTGGTCCAGCTGGCCGGGGACGTTTCCTGTTCATTTTGGGTAAGCACTCCATTTATGTCAAAATGGCTTGGCTCCAAATTTAAATTCTATAGTGTCAAAGACACTTTCACCTCACTCCCCCGGCTTCCGCCTGCTCCAATGTCTCACTTTTCCTTTGTGCTGGCTTCTATAAGCAGCAGTATATTTAGCTTCAAAATTATAAGGTTATAAATCCTCATTTGTCCAAAAATAGTACTTTTTGTTGTCTGTTACCAAGTCTGCAATGATTAGAACACACTCGTGTTTGATTCCGGAAGTAGTAACTCACATTTGTTGCCAGAAGTCAGACGTGCGCTGATATTGAAACAGAAATGAATGCACGAAAGAAATCGGTCCCGAAAATGATTAGAATGATCAAAATACGGTAGATGTTGAACACATTATATATTGTTATGAACGTGTATGTTACTACATTATATATAGACTTGCTGTGTGTGCATAAAACATTTATGGAGGGTTTTGAAGTTGTTTTAGAGTGCTTTGAAGGCTATAACGGTGACTCCCATTAGCCACATCTTTCAAGCGTTTTTTTTATCATTTTAAAATCATTTAAAAAACAGACATGTGTGATAATGTCTCTCATACTGACTGTGAACGATCGGCAAAATTCCCAAAAAAGTGCAGTTCCCCTTTAAACATCAGTTTTCTCAGGGTGGCGGGGAAGGCGTTTATCCCTAAATCACAAAAAAAGCTTGCTGGAACGGCTACCCCTGGGCTTTCTGAGCAGGATTCTGAGACAGTCATTATATGCAACCTGGAGTTTGATCAAGCTCTCTTTCTTGAACCTCACCCAGAGGGGGTTGGTGTACATAGGGGTGCAGTAAGCTCTCAACAAGTACACCTTTGCTTCATCAGAACAGTAGTGAAATTCTCTCACCAACATATTGGCTTGGATGTACAGCATTATTCTCTGTCTAAGCATGTCAGCATCCTCCTCCATCTTGTCATTGGTGATGTGGCCTCGATATTTTCCATTGGTGCACACAGACAGGGTTTGACCAGACAAGTAGAAACAAGGGAAATCAGGTTGTTAATCCTCCTTGGTCCTCCATATCATTACCATACTCTTTGTCGCATTATACTTGATATCAAACGTGACTCCGTAGTCTGAGCATATGTTGAGAAGCGGCTTCAACCCTGCACTACTGGGAGATATAATGGCCAAAACGTCAGCGTACATAAAGTGGTTGATTAAGGTGTTCCCAGTTATGCACCCTGTTCTACAACCTATCAACGGCCTTGACAGGTCATCCATATACAGGTTGAATAGGCCTGGTGATAGAAGCCTGCCCTGCCGAGTCTGTTAACTATAGTTTGTTTTGATTGATGCTAGCCCACATTTTGTTTGTACACAGCTGAGCTAGTCAGACAGCGTATGTACTTTAGTTGTAATAACACACATGATGTGCTGCATGTGTCATGATCGATATTAAAGCGACTCACTCGATGGACAGTTGTTTGTTTGGTCCAGCTGGCCGGGGACGTTTCCTGTTGATTTCGGGTAAGCACTCCATTTATGTCGAAATAGCTTGGCTCCAAATTTCATATTTATAGTGTCAAAGACACTTTCACCTCACTCCCCCGGCTTCCGTCTGCTCCAATGTCTCACTTTTCCTTCGTGCTGACTTCTATAAGCAGCAGTATATTTAGCTTCAAAAGTATACGTTTGTAAATCCTCATTTGTCCAAAAATAGTAGTTTTTGTTGTCTGTTACCAAGTCTGCAATGATTAGAACACACTCGTGTTTGATTTCGGAAGTAGTAACTCACATTTGTTGCCAGAAGTCAGACGTGCGCTTATATGGAAACAGAAATCAATGCGCAAAATAAATCGGTCCGGAAAATGATTAGAATGATCAAAATATTGAACATATTATATATAGTTATGAATGTGTCTGTCACTACATTATTTATATACTTGCAGTGTGTATATAAAATGTTGATTGAGGAGTTTGAAGTTGTTTTAGAGAGCTTTGAAGGCTACAATGGTGACTCCCATTAGCCACATATTTCAAGCGTTTTTTATCATCAAGATAATGTGTTTTGTTTGTGTGCAAATGTGTGTGTGAGACAGAGGACCCCACCACAGCATTTATACAACTTTTTTTTTACAGTCACTTAAACACAGTGTTGGGACTACTGTAACGCCGTTATTTTCGGCGGTAACTAGTAGTCTAACGCGTTATTTTTTATATTCAGTAACTCAGTTACTGTTACTACGTGATGCATTATTGCGTTATTTTTTATGTAGTATCGGCTAGAAACTGAGAAGATCTGAGTGTGTTTTATTGGAGAGCTGCGGTGTCGTTCTTCTGATTCTTCCTGCGTCACAAGAGGCGCGCTGTGTGGGTGTGTGTGGGGGGGTTGGGGGGGGGGCGTGGCGTGTCTGTGTTTATTAACAACAAGACATCATGGCGGAGCTGAAGTCGAGTTTCTTGACATGGATTTATTCTCACTATTTTTCTTTTATCGAGCACAAAGAAAATAACATTTTAGTGAAATGTAAGTTGTGCCGTGGATCAAAGATCCTATCTACTTCCCAAAACAGCAATTCCAATCTGCTGAAACACCTAGAAAAGCAACATGCTTCGACGAAGCTAGCAAAGAGAAACACGGACTCCGATGCCACTTCATCTTCACCTCCACCAGCACTTAAGCAACAGCGGCTGGATTTTAACAGAAGGACTGCGAGCCAGGACAATATTGACAGAGCCATTGCAGCATATGTCGTAGAAGACATGCAGGCTATGTCTACGGTGGAGTCACCCGTTTTCAGGCATCTCATTAGCATGATCCCCGGCGCCAAACGGCAAATGGCACGAAAAACATTTTCAAAATACCTGGACAGTGAGTACATTAAAATGGAAAGCGAGCTAAAGAGAACGTTTGAGGGGCTGGACTACATCTCGACTACTGCAGACATTTGGTCTGCCCATAACAGAACCTTTATTGGGATAACATCTCACTGGATAAACCCCACCACTCTACAACGCCAGAAAGCTGCGTTAGCCTGTAAAAGGATAAAGGGAAGGCACACTACGATCTAATTGCTAGTGAGATTGACCACATTCACTCTTTGTATGGAGTGTCAACAAAAGTTACCTCCACAATTACCGATAACGGCTCCAACTTTGTGAAAGCCTTTGCCATGTATCAACCGGAATCGCTCCCCGACGATGATGATAATGATGATGACGAAGAGGTTATCTTCACTGACGTTGCAGAGGTTTTCAACACCGCCGCAGAGGAAGGGATTGTTTTACCTCCGCACCAGAGATGTGCTTCTCACACACTCAACTTAATTTCATGCAATGATGTAGACAATTGGCTCCTTTCAAATCCTGGGACTAAAGCATTGTACAGAAACTCTGTGGCTAAATGCACAGCACTGTGGAATCAGACAAGCAGGTCAACATTGGCTGCAGAGGGAGTGAGCGAAGTGTTCAATAAAAAGCTGCTTTTTCCATGTTCTACAAGATGGAATTCGTTTTACGATGCTGTGGCCAGCACTGTTGAAATACCTATGACTGACTTGAGTGCCATATCTGATAGATTACAGCTCAAATGTGTCAGTGACAGGTGAAAGACAGTCCCTGGAGGTGAAAGACAGTCTGACTGTGGCAACTGGCCTACCTGAAGCCATAGTTCAGGTAAGAAACATTCATCAACACTTTTGTAGTTAACTGTTTTCCCTCTTCATTGTACAGTAGTGGACACCACTCATTAGCTGAGAGAGAGCACTAATATAATAAATAGCCAAAGAAAATGGTTGACATTTGAAAAAAAAATATTTTCATTGCATTAAGGGACAACATAAGTCATGAGCATATTGATAAACTGTACTGCAGGGTGCAACATAAATAAAAAGCAATACTTTTTTGGCTAAATACAGTTTCATAAGTATAGTTCAAAATTGCCTGGTGGTGTGCAGCTTACATGGACATGTATGCGAATAAAATATATAAATAATTAAAAGGCAATCTCACTTATGTCAGACTTATGTCTGTGTCACTGTGTGTATATGTTTCCAGGCTATCAAAGGACGATTTGCAGCCGTCTTGGAAAGCAACGATGCAATGCTGGCAGCCGTCACACTTCCCAAGTTCAAGTTGCGTTGGGTGAAAGACCAGAGGAAGAAAGAGATGCTCAAGGGAATCCTTGTAGCAGAGAGTCACAACTTTGTCCCTGAGCAGCAACCAGCCAGGAATCCTGTGTCTCCTAAAACTCCACCAGACTCAGGTTCCTTGAAAGACAAAGAGCAGGACTTATTTTCCTGTGAAGATGATGATGAAAGCTTTGCCAATGTGGAAACTGAGGTAATGGCCTACTTAAGGAAATTTGTCTGAAGCAAAATGCAGGTACACCATCCAGTGCACCCGTTGAGAGACTCTTCAGTCTGGGAAGTCTGGTACTGTCTCCCAAGAGAAACAGACTCACTGACCAAAAATTTGAGAAGCTGCTTCTCATGAGGTACCACTGGTTCGAGGTTAATCATCCACTCAAACATTAATCAGGTCTTTGCCAATAAGCACTTTTTGTTGTTATGTACTGTTGCGTTTGGACCAGTTGTTCCTCCCAGGGAATTCAAGTTTCTGGTCGTCGCTCCCAAGCTCTTTACGACACTTAAAGCTGAGTAGAAGAACCACCAGAGACAGAATAGGTATTTTGTAATATATTTGCAAATCTTTGTAAATATCATGAGACCAGTCCAGCATAGAACATTCAATCGCGCAGCTAAGATGGTCTGCCCTAAAATATGGAAACCTTCTCTTCTATAAAGTCTCTCTCCCTCCCACCCTCGTTGTCTTGTCTTTCCAGCCCAAACACATGCCCATTGTCCTCCACATCTGGACAGAAGAATAGATACCCGAGGTTAGCACACAGTATTTGCAGACAAACAAAAGACCACAATTGGAAGAAAAACACTAGCTGTTTTGTAATATGATTATGAAATTTAAGAAGTAACACTTAAATACGGATATATGTAAATATCTGCCTCCGACAGTACTTAACACTTCTGTTATATTCCACAACCGTTATTTTATGGTTGCTGCCTGGACTTTATAGTTTAGCTGAAGGAAAATCATTGACTTTAAAAAACTAAATATAACTAACCCTAACCCTTATTTTAATGGAATATACACAACAGCAATTGTCTACCTCATACGTACTTGGTGCTGAAAGCATTTTAAGTTTTGCACTTTGATTCTAAATAATATAATCAGTTTGCATTTATGGTTGCCTATAGGCCTACCAGCAGTTATTTGGTGCTGAGTGAAAGAATGTTAATTTTCCCAACTTGAATGATATAATATATTCAGTTATTTGTTTGAATTGTTTCATAATGCCTTGAGGAAAATATGATAATTTGTTTTGTGTTTATGTTGCTTGCTAGATTTGATATATGAAGGAACAGTAGTTATGGTGCTTGTACTGAAGCCCAGAGCTCTCTATGCATTTCCCCAGTTCAGTGTAGAGATAAGGAAAGATAGATCCTCCTTGCCCCGCCCCACCAGAATCCCTGTTCAAGTTTGTTAACTTGATATTCTATAAGTTTAGAGTGATGTCACAATCAAACACTCTAGAAGTCTAGAATGAAATAGCAACAGTATATAATTGAATTCACATGATTTTATTTCAGAACTTTGTGTATGTCATGTGTGCCTTCCTTGGGTAAAGCCAGGTTTACAGCTATGTTGTGACATGTTGTTATTATGCTGTTTGTTACGTGTGTGTATGTTACCTATCCATCCATCCATCCATCCATTTTCTACTGCTTTGTTGCAGCTATTTAAAATAGTTTTGTCAATTTGTTCTGGCCTGAAATAAATTGGCCCTTTGAAACATATCTTTGTCTTTGTGTGTTGTATGTAGACCACATTGCTTAGCAGAATTCAGTGATGCAAATGCATGTCAAGTTGATCAACAGATTGTATTATTCTCCAGTGCAATAACAGTACTGAAATGAAGGCTAAAAGGGCATTAATGGGAGCCTTAAAAAAAAAGAAGTAACTAAATAGTTACTTTTCACAGTAATGCATTACTTTTTGGTGTAAGTAACTGAGTTAGTAACTGAGTTACTTTTTAAATAAAGTAACTAGTAACTGTAACTAGTTCTCAGTAACTAACCCAACGCTGCTTATACATGACGTCAAAACAGTGCCAAAATCATTGTGCTTAAAACCACATTCTGCAAGCACCTCACTGCGCAAACTTTGCAACATTTTGCGCAGGCCTGGACTAATTTTACACTCGCGCATACTCGAGCCTTGACTCATTTTGCGGACGCGCAGACTCATTTTACACTCATGCATGGACTTGGGTTTCCTCGGATTGGCTCTGTCCAGGAGATACAAGGCGTTTAAAGTATTCCATCAGAAAAAAAGGGAGTCGCAGGAGTTGGGGAGGAACGTTTTGTGCGTAGAGTAGAGGTGCGCGGATAGGCAATTTATTTCATCCGCAACCGCGTCAGAAAGTCGTCAACCATCCGCCATCCACCCGATGTAACGTTTGATCAGAACTGCACCCGCCCGCCATCCGCCCGTTGTTATATATCTAATATTAATAAAAAAAAAAAAAAAGGGTGAAAACTACGCGAATTGCACCTTGTGCAGACAAGATTTTTCGATCGGACACGGAGGAATTAGCGATGTAAAAGACCACGTTGGGACAAAAAAACACAAGTCTAATGCCGTTGCTAGCGATACAAGTGGAAAACTTTCAACGTTTTTCGTCGCCCAAACAGATTCTTTGGATGTGATAAATGCCGAAGTTTTATTTACGGAGGCAATAATTGAGCATGGACTTCCAATCGCACTGGCTGATCACATGGGACAGTTAATAATGTAATGCAACCTTTAAAAATCATTACGCGGTGATCGCGATCCCAAAAATAAACTTTTCTTGCATGATAATGTCCAGAAAAATTTGCTTTATATTACTATAGAGTCCTTTTAACGAATGAGTTTGATGGTTTATCACAAACCTTAAATGAAATTCCATGGCTACCGCTGCTCTCTATATCAACCAGGGTGAGCCCCACCCCTTTCGTGAGCGCACTGCGAAAGCGGACGAGGCGGGGTGTCGGTGCGGTGGGCGCGGTAGTGACCCTGGACGTGCGTCGGGCCCTTCTCGCGGATCGCCTCAGCTACGGCTCCCGGTGGGGCCCTCTCGGGGGAAGGGGCCTCGGTCCCGGTTCCCGGCGAGGCGTCCCTTCTCCGCTCCGTAAAAGTGTCCATCTCTTTTCTTTTTTTTTCTTCTGTTGTGGCATATGCAGCAGGTGCCTGCTCGTTTTTCGTATGTGGGTAACAACATTTAACTATTTATATATATTTCCGAATTGGTTTAACTGCCACCCGCAAAAAAAATAAAAAAATAAAAAATATATCTAATTAATCCGCCCGACCCGACCCGCGAGCGGATAAAATCTTATTGTTTTTAATTTCATCCGCCCGATCCGCGGATAATCCGCGGACTCCGCGGTTGTGTCCGCAAACCGCGCATCTCTAGCGTAGAGAAAGACACAGCATGTACGCAAAGTCCACGACTAGAGGCCGAGCTCGTGCAGAGAGTGCTTTATATACATACACATTTTGGCACTATTTAGATGCATTACTAGTGATGTTATGACAGGGCTAATGAAAGCATATGCACAGCTAAAACTTAAAAAAAAGACATCTACAACTGTTGGAGCCATTTCGGACATAATTACACATATTTCTTATGTTTACATATCATGCTTTGTTTAAAGTAAATTTGATTATAGAGCAATAGCTTACATGACTGTATGTATGGTATTTTGCTCTGTTATTATCTTATAGTTTAAAATATTGTCTTTCACTTCCTATCATTGTAGTTGTGCTCTATTAGTTTGCTCTGTTTAGACTTGGTGTCGTAAAGTGCCAGTAACTGCCGTAAATGTGACAATGTTTTGTTTTTGAAAGGTCGAACAGGGCATGGAACAACAGTTTTTTTGACCGTGTTTTAAACGTATGTAAATTTGACTGAGGACGTCCTAGCGCATCAATGATGTGTTTGTGCTAACGTCATATCTATTATTTTTGCTATTCTTGTGAGCGTTTGTCAAGAAGAAACGTGGAAATAAACCTTGTCACTTTTTTATACTTTGGATCGGCGTCAGCCTGTTATTATTGTGGGACACAGGAACAGCTGATCGAGAGAAAAGCACGTGTCAGAAACTTTATGCCCTGCCGAGGAAACGGCAAAGGAATGTTAGTTGCCGTTACAACAACTTACTGCAACATGTTTTGTCTGGTTACAAGTGGAATTTTTGGAGGCTGAAATGTCAGCATTTCACTGACACAGATGAACATGCATGATACAATGTAAATTGTGGACTTTAAGCCGCTTCTTCCTATGACTTGAACCCTGTGTTTCCTGCTGTGTAAAGCTTTGAACGGGAAGGAGAAGTGCTGTTAGGTCTTCTCATCGTCCATAGCGTTTCTACTCAAAAGGATTCTTCATTCCATCACTCCAAGCAATGTTTACGGAGACTTGTGTCACCCTGCAACATATAGTCATTTTGATAGTAGGCTAATATAGACACTTCCATCATGTGTTGCCTTCATTGTAACACTTATATAAGACTTTTAATTTTTGCTGCTTCAGACCAATGTATTTTTTGTGTTTTTGGTCCAGTATGGCTCTTTAAACATTTTGGTTTGCCGACCCCTGGTTTAGCTGATTGGAGAGCTAGTTTCCACAGCCAGTGGGTCTATGACGATGACGTCTGTTTTATTTGATCAGCCCTTTTACTGCCGTGTTACAGATACTGTTTGGAAACAATTAGGGTATGTAAATAAACATTTGTAAAATATTTATATCGGCGGCTTATATATGGAAGAAAACATCGATTTTTCAAAAATTTAGTGGGTGCGGCTTACATACTTAGTCCGGAAAATACGGTAAATGTTATTTTTCATAGTTTGTAAATACACATTGCAGAGATATGCTGCCTCGTCTGACGTCATGTCAGTTTTTATAGTGTGTAGTTTTTCATTGACATCATGTGACTGCCAGCCTCTGTCTGAGGTGAGTTGCTGACATTGGATTGATGAGTCAGAGTCATGTGACAGCACTCGCTGAAAGAAGTCTCTCTAAGGAGCCAAATGAATGCGTCTTTGCAAGCAGTAATAAATATGATGATGAAGTAAATAAATGTAGCGATTGGAATGAAACTTATTGCAAAAGTAGCGTTTCTGTAACGCCGGGGTTGCATGGTTATGCGCTGGTCGTTTCCCAAAGATGCAAATGGACGTCCGGAAGCAGCGTGCAGGTAGGAAGAATTATTTATTCCAATAAATCAAGCCAAAATACAAAGAGGTGCCTATGGCACGGGAAGCTAGGGTAATGCTGAGCAAAAGACTAGCCAAAACAGGAACAAGAAGCAAGAAAAGCCAAAGTAAATTGTTGCGTGTCGCAAATAAAACTGCCAAGTATGGCATGAGGCAGGAATAAATAGCTCTCTGATTAGTGACCGGGAGCAGGTGAGCGTCCCGATGTCAGGTTCAAACACTGATGACATCTATTAATCAGACAAGAAGCAAGGAATCAATCAGAGACAGAGTTCAATTTAGCTCATGAGGAGACACGTGTTTTGGGCTGTACTCTAGTTACAGATCCAAACTACGTTCTAAAAAAAAAGCCCACGCGCCTCCTCTATTTATTAGGAAATGGCCAAATTACATCAGGTGACTGAGGGAAGGGGGGTCATCTCGACAACTCCAGTAAGACACAATATATGGTTATACAAAAATGCAAATATGTTGACACTTGGTGCAATCGCCCAGTCTCTGCTTTGTCTGGTCTTGGAACCAAATGTTCGGCCTTGGCAGCCAGCAGGCCGAGTCTGGACACAACACTGATAAAGAGGCTAGCAATCTTTCGGATTGCTAGCTCTGCACAAATTGACAATACTTTATAGTATGGTCCTTAAGCATAAAGTTATGATGATAATACATACATAATTATTCTAACACCCGACCACTAATCAGAGGCAGGTGAAAATAATCAGCCCCCATGGCAACAACGAAAACAAACCCGGGTGCAGTCAACAACTAAGAAAATAGTAAACTTAAACAAAACATGATCTGGGCAATGGATCATGACAGTTTCTTCTTCACATAGATACTCAAATAAAATGAATTGCATTAAAGCGGTGTGACTAATTAATGGATTTTTCTTAGCTAACGGCCATAAGGGTTTGTAATCAACATATAGTTTTCATATTACACTGTTAGAGATACTGAAAAGGTGTGTTATTGTTTATACTAAGGCGCCATCTTTTGGACGGGTTGACAATGTACTTCTTGTTTTGTGCCAAAAGTATATTCGTCCATAGCGTTTCTGCTCGAAATTATTCTTCATTCATCACTCCAGGCAACGTAAGTTCTAGGAAGATAAGAAAATAATATTTATTGTCCTTGCACAAGCATACACAGTAAACAAGTTCAACAAAATTTTGGGCACGGATTGTCTCCTCAGTACAGAACAGCTAGATAATAAGAACATTGTGAAAAGCATATAAATAAACTGGAATCTTATACTGTCATTATAAAAACTTGACATTGCAGCATATTATTGCACACATTAAAATAAGTTATATTAACAACGTTGCTAATTGCACTTGTGCATGACATGAGACAATTTCACAGTCACATGTTTGTGTTTAACAGGACTGTGGCCTGGTTATAAAAATTGTCCCTCAGTCTATTTGTTTGTGTTTTCAGTTTTCAGCAGGTATGATGGGATAAGGGACTGGGACAGTGACTCATTGAACGTTCTGGGAAAGACCCCGACCAGCTTGTCTGCACACTCTTTGAGGACCCTGCCAGTTATGCCATGTAGACCAGTGGCCTTTCTGGGGTTCACTGCCCTCAGTGTGCACCTTACCTTGTGTTCCAGTACAGTGAGGCTGGAGGTGTTAAGATTTCTTGGTCGAGCTGCCACTTGCTGGGGTCCTTCCACCTCGAAACTTACAAATAAATTGTTCAGCTCCTCTGCTAGCGCAGGGTCACCCTCAGCCGTGGTTGTGGTGCTGGACTTGAAGTGGGTAAGGTGCTGGAGTCCCTACCACACCTGGCGTGTGTTGTTGTTGACAAAGTGGTCCTCAACCTTCCTCTTGTATGCTGCCTTGGCCTCTCTGATGCCTCTCTTTAGGTTGACTCTCGCTGCGCTGTACTGCACACCGTCCCCAGACCTGAAAGCGACATTGCGGTGCCTCAGCAGTGCTTTCACCTCTTTAGTCATCCAGGGTTTCTGGTTGGAGTACTCTTGGAGACATTTGTCAACAGTGACACTATCGATGCAGAAGGTGGTGTAGGCAAGCACAGCTGTGGTGTACTCCTCTAGGTCCTGGTGTTCAAACACACTCTAATATTTGCTCTAAAAAGCAGTCCTGCAGCTGGTATAGTGCACCTTCTGGCCATGTTTATACATTTCCCATGGTTGGTGGTTCCCTCTTCCTGAGGAGGGTGTATGCAGGAATCAGCAGCATGGACCTGTGATCTGAAAGACACAGCTGTGGTAGTTGTTTTGCTCTAATCAAATCAAATCAAATCAACTTTATTTATAAAGAGCTTTTTTGGATATTGCCGTAAAATTTGTCAAACGTGTTTGCTCCTCTTATGGCACACTTGACATGCTGACTGAATCTGGGGAGTACTGTCTTCAGTTCAGCATGGTTAAAGTCTCCCGCTACGATCTGCACTGCTGCGTCAGAATAAGAGCTCTGCTGGCTGCTAATTGCTTTGTATAGCTCCCCCAAAGCTATGTCAGCATTAGCATCGGGTGGTATGTAGACGGCCATTACCATGACAACGGTAAACTCACGGAGTAGATAGAAGGGTCTATATCTCACGATCAAATATTCCAAGTCCGGGGAACAATAACTGTCCACAGTCTCTGCATTTCTGCACCTTCTGTCATTGGTGTAGATGCACAACCCCACTCTGCTCTTACCGGAGTCGCCGTCGCTGTCGTAGCGATGGAGCATGTGGCCTGCTAGCCTGATAGCCCAGTCCGGTATGGATGGTTGTAGCCAGGGCTCTGTTATTACCACAACACTACAGTGACGGAAACACTCATCGGCTGCGATCTGTAGTCTGAGCTCGTCGATCTTACACCCAATAGATCTGGCGCTGGAGAGGAAAATGCTAGGAAGCAGCGGTTTCAAAGGTTGTCTCTTTAGCCGCTGTAGCGGACCGGCCCTACAGCCTTGCTTTTGCTTCCTTTGTTTTTGCCTCCTCTTGGGCTTACTGCGGGGGAACACCACCCACAGAGACCCCGGAGTCTTGGCTATGTCCTCCGGTATGTCGTTGGAGTGGTGGAAGTCCGATGTGATCGTCGTCAGCGTTCCGCAGTGAAATCCCAAACACAGTAATTCCTGGTGACTGTATGTGGGATTCCCACATTAAACCACAAAGCTAAACATACAAAAACACTAAACTTAGTACTGAAAATTGAGAGCCGTGAGCCGCCAATTGATACTTACTAATCCGTCCCATGTGTGACATCTGTAGGAGTGTTTTCATGCACATTTGTACGTGCTATTGTAACATAATCAAGCTAACAAAGTTAGAATTAGCTAATATTCTAACATGTTTACAGGTTTTTGTGTTAGTATTATTAACTTACAATGGCATTCGTTTTGTATTGTTTCAGTTTTGTAAATTCACCAAAACGTCACATAGGAGTTATTGAGTCGGTTTAGCTTCCGAAGCTAGTGGGTGCATGACGATGGTGTTTGCATTGTTCGATCAGCCGCTTTACTGTCGTGTAACAGACACTGTTTGGAAACAATTAAGGTATGTAAAGAAATGTTCACAAAATCTTTCATACCCGTATATATCTGCGGTTTATGGTCCGGTGTGGCTAACACATGTAAAAATATTTATTTCTTCTAAAATTTGGTGGGGTGAAGCTTAAATACCGGTGCACACTTTCGCTTGGAAATTACGGTGTCTACTGTATAGTAAAGTATCGATATATTGTTATCCTTGAAATATCAGCAAGGTAATTCCAGTGTGTCGGTTTGTCCTTCAAGGCATATCAATAATTACATGATACTGTCTCTATTGCACATGTACACTAGGCTAATCATTTACACATAGGACTAAGTCTCTGGGTTTGTTTTGTTGTGGTAATTTTCTTGGGGGAATATGTAATTTTCTTTCCAGTCACACTTTCTGCAATGCGAAGTGTAATGACAGGATTAACAGAATAGGATCAATTTCAATTATTTTGTAACTGAACCTATAAAGAGACTAAAGAAAGTGTGTCTTTTAGTGAATGATATGTTTAATGCACTGGATGAGTAAAGATGACAAATGGTTGTCCAGAATTGAAATGACAGTGTGTACATACAGCAGATTACATGGATCTAAGAAGAGGGTACGTCTGCCCGTGTCTTAAAGTGTACCCTTTTGACACTTGGGTTCAACCCGCATCAGATTTGCTGTTCTGACAATCATAAGAGCTGAGTGATACGATTCTTCCTCATGATTAGTGTCCCCACGGTGTTGCTGCAGGCTCATCTAAATTTAGCATTACTTGCCAGTAAGAGCAAATTGTTGCAGAGAACCAAACAGGTTGACAGAAATAGCGCTGAAACCAAATGGAGAGGAGTGAAAGAACATTTGAAAACAGATGATGAAAAAAATTTAAAACATTCATCTTTACTTTTTATTACTTCATACAGATTTTATTGTCCTTCTCCATCCATCTATATACCACTTGTCCTCATTAGGGTCATAAACTGGAGCATATACCAGCTGACTTGCAGTGCGGTGAGAGGCAGGGTACAGCTTTTACGTATTTTCATGGATAAATGTCCGGCGTTTATAAATAATATTAACACATTTGGCTGGCATTATTATAGCCTTGATCGAGGACTCCTGTTAGTGCTGTGCTGCTTCGCTAAGTCGTCTTCTTTTTCTTAGCATTGTCCTTCACACAAACGTTTTCTGGACTCATGTTTGTAAAAGCAATAAGTGGATACGTTTGAATTTTTTTTTTGCGTTTTAAAATTATTTTATGTTATTCATGATTATGATTGACTACAGCTAGTAGTGTCTCTTTGGCAGCATAAAAGGATGTGTTTGACGGAACTCATTGGATCGACCCAAGTCTGAGAACAATCGGAAAGTCCAAGAAATTAAGTGAAGATTTACACAAGTTAAGAAAGTTAATTGGTTTATTTCTAATCCAGTAAAAATTCCAAGAGTGTCAGTTCAAACAATCATACAAAAGTTTGAGTTATTCGGATATGTCCGGAAGAAACCCCAATTACTTATTATTATGTCAGGAAATTGTTATGATCCGCTGCCCGGATCATATTCTGTTTACGTTTACAAGTCACTTGTGTTTGCAGCACCTCTTGAGTTTGTTTGTTTCTGTTGCCATGACTGCAGATTGCGCTCAGCTGCCTCTGGTTAGTGTTCGAGACGCTCACCTGTTGTCCGGGCACTAATTAGAGGGCTATTTAGTCTTTGCCCTGGCCTCACTCGGTCTGGCTTCCTAGTTTGCTTTATGCTACAGTTGACGACATTTGTTACTTGCTCTGTACCTGCTAGCTTCCACGCTAGGCTCTGTTTACTTGCTAGCTCCCACGCTAGCCCGTTTAGTTTTTTGCCTCAAGTGCTATGAGCACATTTTTCTTTGTTCCTTCTGATTTATTCCTTAAATAAATAATTTTTTTACTTGCACGCTGTGTCTGAAGCCCGTCTCCATTCCTGGGAGAACGAGCCCCGCATCATGATGCGACCCGGTCGTCACAGAAATATTGGTTAGGAAATAATATACGTCTGGATGTTTTTGGCTCCCATAAAACCACACAGTAGTCATAAATATTTTAATTTCCACATGGTAGGACAAAAAGACAGGTAAAATAAAATGTACTTAACTTCAGTGCAAACATTTTTTTTTTTCCATGAGAACATTGTCAAGTGAGTCTACCGAGCAGCCCTGAATAGACAAAGACATCTACATCAAATTGACAAATCTGCTTTATATCCATTTCAAAATATTTTGCACCAAGGCTTTCTAGCTTTAGCAAATTCATATTCATCTTATTTTAATATACGCTTGGAAAGACGCTGAAATGATCAAACGCTTAAGTGTTTTTGTTTTCTTGTCTGATTCTTTCAAATTAATAAAAGGGATAAAATCTACACTAGACCAAGGATTATTTTGTGTTTCCATTTAACATATCAATGGTTGGATTTAAATCATTAATGTATATTTCAGGCATTTTCAAACTGCGGCACGTGAACCACTAGTGGTACGCGGGCTCAAGCTTGTGGTATGCCGAATAATACTTATTTGAATATTTAAACAAATAAAGTCCGTTAAATAAAGTCTCTGCCTGTTTTGTATTGAATACTGAGCCCTACTACGCTACTGTATTTTAAAGTTGATCATTATGGTGGTACATAGAGAGCAGAGTTTTTCTGAGGTGGTACTTGGTGAAAAACATTTGAGAACCACTTGTCTATTGAATCTGTCAGATTGAGGCTTTTTTGTGAATCACACAATATAATTGGCTCCCCTTGGAAAAAACTCGGGTTTGGTACCGAATTGGGTACTTTTAAAAGGTACCGACTGATTTCTGTCGATACTACCGATACTACACGTAAAATTAAACGGAACCATAATTCGAAACACTTGTTGCACGTGTCACGTCCGTTTGCAGACTCAAGCAATTGGTGGTCAAACAGGCATATTCCAAGCGGACTGCCTCTAGGTGAGTGGTGCCCAAAGTGGGCAGTGTGCCCACCTGTGGGGGTAAAGGTCAGTTTTGGGAGAACGACGACAAAGAAAAAGTCCAAATAGATGAAGAATGAAAAAAACAATGCACTAATATTGGTAGAGGACTGTCAAGAAAACATAAAAGTGACTATGAATATTTGCCAGGGCGATCTTGCAGAGATGCAACTATAACTATTTCCTGGTGTCTGCGGTGACCACGCACGATTTCAGCAACGTGGTGCGTTCATAAAACATTATATAAAACATTGTACCTCAGAGTATTATTAACATATGATAGCATGAAGCTCAAAAATCATATAGAAACTGCACAACAGGTACACACACACACACATTAACAAGTTAACACAGCCGTTTCTCTGTCAAAAGCTTTCATTTTCAATTTGCCTGTTTCAGTTTGGACTTGAGTCTGTGAAACCTGGATAATACTCGGTATAATAATACTGTGTAAAATAAAATAGTCTCGTGTCGAGATGCCAGTGTATGTTCCACTACATCAATGTTTAAATTGCGTCACAAAACCTTCAAAAAAATCACCCAGCTGAAGGCACCTGAGATTGTTAAAGCTGACTGTTGTATTGCATGGATTTATTTGATCAACAATACATTACATTACATTACAACAATAGATTACCATTGTTAATTTGTAATGGGGAGCTAACAAGCTAAATAAAGTTGTGGTTCCTCACAGTTGATATCGAGTCACACACTCAAACCTGAGGAAGACAATCTGTAAAAGCAGACGTATCCACAGGGGCCATTTGATTCCGCGGCTAGTTTTTTGGGCCTCTCAGGACTTTGTAAAAAATCGAATTAAACAAAAAAAAAGCTAGAAAAATAGAGCAAAAAGCTGAAAACTTATGGATAATCAATAACTAACAATAATAAAAAACTCAAAAATGTTGATGATCACTGAGTCCTGATATTTTTGTTGGAAGTTTAACCCTTACATGTATGTGTTTTTGTTTTGTTTTTTAAAATACACACTTTTGTATTTTTGCATACACATACAGTGTATATTTATAGCAGTGGTATATTATAGAAGTGGTTCCCAAACTTTTTTGACTGTGCCCCCCGGGCCCCTCCTTCCAAGAATGTGTATATATGTATATAAAAAGTTTGGTAACCAATGCTCTAGGTAACGTTTCAATTTTCCACATCAACAAAGCAGCATACCTATAAAAGAAATCATTCAACAGTAAGTTTCCACTTTTAAAAATGTGCTGGCTCGATGCTAATTTACATTGGAAACTAATTTGCATTAGCGATTTCAACACCTCCAAATCCGATAATCAAAACATCAACGAAGATGCACGTTACAATCAAACAGTGGAGTGTAATAAGTACAATACTTACAATATAAACACTTTGTAGTGCTGAACAACAGACAAGACTGGCACATTCGACTTAATAGCAAAGACTACTTCCTAACTATGGCAACACACCTAGGACAAACTGAAATGAATGCATACATGCAAAATAATAATCAGAATTGTATGAATATAAGATATAACAAATTATAAATAAAAAAACACACACAAAAGTACCAAAATTGGTACTGTTGAGTACTTGTATTGATTCCCGGGTACTGGAGTTGGTACAGTGTTGATTAGAATGTAAAAGGTACCATCACAAGACACAACATGGCAAAAATTTGGGGAATGCACGCAAGAAACCTGATTCTCATGTCTGGACTGACGACGAAGTGGAATTACTTCTGCGAGTCAAGTTAAATTAGACAACAAAATATCAGATTGCCGACTGGGAATTTCTCATGTTCTTCTGGTGATGTCACTGTGATGGGCTAGCGACGTCTTGTTTCCTTAAAAATTAGTGATTTGTTTGTGGTCTTATCCCCACTCTGGAACCCGTGTTGAAGCAGGGCACCCAGAATGCTGTTGCAATGTAGATTACAAGTCGGAACGATACACTATTTCACTGTTCCGACCTTAACAACTTCTCGTGTGGAAAGGGCCTCAGACGGAACAGATAATGTGAGGCAATGTTATTAAACCGATGCAACTGCATTGAAGTGAGTAATGTAAAATAAATTACACAAATAAGGAAGAGTTGAGCTATTGAAGATGAAGAGAAGGCAATCAAACAGAAAAGCAACAGCTCATATCACAGTCCTTCTATCTAAATCAATGCACAGCCACCGTCTGCTCGCTGTTTGTCTGCTGCTTAAATACCAACAACATCAGTCAAAGAGAAGGTCACACTTTTTCTCTCACCTGTAGAACTAATCTGAACCTTTACATTCCCTTGTCCTAATCTGTCTGATGTTTCCAATTGCTTACATTTACTATGATCATTTAAAGAAACATGCAATGGCATCTAGAAAACAACAATACTGTATTTTTCCAAAAGGTATAGATTGTCTTTCGATGATAAACACTTTGGATGAGGCAGCACAACTCTTCAATGTGTACCGTAAATTCCGGACTATAAACAGCTACCGTATTTTCCGCACTATAAGGCGCACCTAAAAACCACAATTTTTCTCAAAAGCTGACAGTGCGCCTAATAACCCGGTGCGCTTTATTACGATTCATTTTCATAAAGTTTCGGTCTCGCAACTTCGGTAAACAGCCGCCATCTTTTTTCCCGGTAGAACAGGAAGCGCTTCTTCTTCTACGCAAGCAACCGCCAAGGAAAGCACCCGCCCCCATAGAACAGGAAGCGCTTCACCCGCCCCCATAGAACAGGAAGCGCTTCACCCGCCCCCGGAAGAAGAAGAAAAAACGCGCGGATATCACCGTACGTTTCATTTCCTGTTTACATCTGTAAAGACCACAAAATGGCTCCTACTAAACGATCCGGGTCATAAAAAGACGCAATCTCTCCATCCGCACACGGATTACTACCGTATTTCACAGCAACTGAACCGCACTGTGGAACGGGAGCACGTACGGTGAATATTCGCTCCACAGGGAATGAGAAGTCATCCTTCACTGTGGTTCTAGCTTGCCATGCTAACTTCCACTCATGGTGATATTCAAAAGGAAGACCTTGCCAAAAGAGACCTTTCCAGCCGGCGTCATCATAAAAGCTAACTCGAAGGGATGGATGGATGAAGAAAAGATGAGCGAGTGGTTAAGGGAAGTTTACGCGAAGAGGCCGGGTGGCTTTTTTCACACAGCTCCGAAGGCGAACACACCTTCACTAAGACGGGCAGACAGCCTCGGACGACATACGCCAACATCTGCCAGTGGATCGTAAATGCTTGGGCAGATATTTCGGTCACAACTGTGGTCCGAGCTTTCCGGAAGGCAGGATTCACAGAACAACAGCGACACTGACTCCCGATGACTTCTACGAGACGGAACCGGCCATTTTGGATCCCACGCTAGCGCAACTTTTCAATTCGGACACCGAAGACGAAGAATTCGAAGGATTTACGAATGAAGAATAACTTCAGAAGGTGAGCGCTATGTTTATTTTGTGTGTTGTGACATTAACGTTCGAGCAACATTATGTTACTATTGCTCTACACCATTTTGAATTTTACTATGTTTGTGATTGCACATTTGCGTACATTTTGGGACAGAGTTGTTAGAACGCTGGTTTTCAATATATTATTAAAGTTTGACTGAACTATCTGACTGTTTTTTTGACATTCACTTTAGCGCAGCGTTTTTTTGACATTCACTTTAGCGCAGCGTAGGCGCGGCTTTTAGTCCGGGGCGGCTTATTGGTGGACAAAATTATGAAATATGTAATTCATAGAAGGTGCGGCTAATAATCCGGTGCGCCTTATAGTGCGGAAAATACGGTACTTTTTTCCTACACTTTGAACCCTACGATTTATAAGACGGGAGGGATAATTTATTGATTTTTCTTGGCTGACGGCGACAATAAAAATAATTTTATTAAAACAATTTTAAAAAGCATTTATTGTTTGTGCTTTGGCGCCATCTTTTGAATGAATTTGCTCACTGCAGGTGCTGCAGTGCCTTTCCACAACGGGAAGTAGAAGTGGCGTTCAGTCTAACTAAAACAATTCTTACTTACTAAACCGTCCCATGTGTGATGTCTGTAGGAGTGTTTTCATGCATATTTGTATGTGCTATTGTAATGCGCCGTTAGCATTAGCTAGTATGCTAACATGTTTACAAGTGTCTGTGTTAGTATTGTTAACTCACAATGGTATTCTTTTGTATTGTTTCAGATCCACAAATTCCTCGGTAAATTCAGCAAAACGTCATCGTGGAGTTTTTGAGTCCCTTTAGCTGATTGGAGAGCTAACTTCCGCAGCTAGTGTGTCCATGTCGATGACTTCTGTTTTGTTTGATCTGCTGTTTTACTGCCGTGTTACAGGCACCGTTTGGAAACAATGATGGTATGTAAATAAACATTTACAGAATCGTACTATGTAAATAACTCATTTCGCAACGACTTATAAACCAGTACGGCTATTATACGGGAAAAAAAAATGTTTTCTTCTATAATTTAGTGGGTGCGGTTTTATAATGTTCTCAAGTCAGTGGGGGAATTGGAGACTAAATATCACGCTAAACTCTATCCATAATGAACACATGAGCCGTCGCTGTAGAGTCGGGAACTTTACTGGGCTCATTCACCATGGCACAGACTGAAAACTGTCTTAAAAGACAAAAAAAAAAAAGAATAAAGTGCCTGTTGGCTTTTTAACATGACAATGCATAACTTAATGCAGTCTGAATTAGCATAACCTGCGATTAGCATTGCGTTTTTTTAAACATGGTTTTTAAACATAAATTATAAAGTATTTGCATGAAATAATGACTGATATCTGTACACAAACAACTGAGCAATACACCACCACTACTTACGACATTGATTTGTCAGTCCTGTGGTAAGGATGCGAACAGATTGCTGCTGCTGTTGCTCAAAACCTGATGGCTTCCCTCTCTGTCTTTGTTTTAACAAAAACAGGAAGTAATGTACCTGTAATGTGCATCTAACTAAATTGTCCCACCAGAAACAAACTAAAATGACATGGTCTTACAAAATAAGATAGTTAACATTTAAGAAATATTTTTATAAACACCACAGGTTTATATCCCGGTGCGCGCTATAAGTACTTACAAACTAGAAATAATAACACTTACATCATGCGGGTTCATCTGTGTCAGTAGAAATGTTCCTGTTTCCGACTACAAGAATTCCACTTCCAACGAGACAAAACATATTGCGGTAAGTTGTAGATGTTTTTTTTTGTTCATGTTTAAGATGCACATATGCCAACATTGACCCCGTTATAACATCATAAGTGACTGTAAAATGTGCATATTTTGTAATACATGCTGTAGTAGGGTATCTCTCTCTGTCACACTCGCACCCACACACACACTCATCAAGTACAGTTGTAGTGTAAGTCATTTTTTACCAATCCAGTGATTACCTAGTGACTAATTCACCAATCAAAGGGAGCCTGGCAGTCACATGATTGCACTCAAACTACACATGTCATGCCACAAGCCATTTGTCTAACAAAACTGTCATTGACAGGTGGACTTTTGTTTTGCTATTTCTTGGTTTTAGTCTGGAGTTCTTTTTTAGCACTCCTAATGTGTTAATGTTGGTTATACTTCCCTTTTTGCTCAGTAGGTTCCTAATTGACCCTTGCCTTTGAGCACTTATTCCTCACTTGTTCCTGATTGGCAATCAGGAAGCTCACCTGTCTGTGATTTCTAATCAGGAGGGTTCTTATGCCCAGCTTTGTCAGCTGAACAGCACTGGTTCATTGTTTATATTACATGGGGTTGATTATTTGCTATTTATAATGGACCTTACCATCTGGCTGCCTTTTGCATTCCGGTAGGAAGGAGTCTGTGCTCCCAAGCCAGCTTTGTGTCTTGTCAGCTATGCAGATCCTGTGTTTTTCATCGGGCCCCTAAGCTGTGGGGGGCCAGTTTTGGGTGAAGCACAATGTCAATTAATGAATGACAAAGTGCGTCATGTGAAATTTAACAGCACATACAGAGTATATTCTGAGCCCCTTCCTGCTCCGTCACCGATTAGAATATAATGGCAAATTTCCCCTGACATTTTCACTGTCATCTTTAGCGTACAGCAGGGGTGCTCATTACGTCGATCGCGAGCTACCGGTCGATCGTGGAGGGTGTGTCAGTCGATCACCAGCCAGGCATTAAAAAAATAGTCCTAAAAATGAGCGATCATAAATCTTCACTATGACGTCACTTTCGTCACTTGATTGACTTTCACGGCACCCGAGGGTCTTTTGAGATGACGCTGGCTGCTGCCAGCTCATTAAAATTACCGACAGGAAGGCGAGAAACACTTTATTTCAACAGACTCTGGCGCCGTAACTGTCGTCAAAACTCCAAAGACCGACTGCACCGTTGCACAATAAAAGCTCTGCTTCATCCTGCCTGCGCTAACAAAATAAGAGTCTCAGAAAGCTGGCGTGCACAAGCTAGCAAGCTACGGAGTTTGCTGACAATGTATTTCTTGTAAAGTGTATACAAAGGAGTACGGAAGCTGGATAAATAAGATGCCAAAAACCAACCACTTTCATGTGGTATTGCACAGAAAGGAGGACTTTTTTGCTCCTCCATTCGAAAATGCGGACGTTATCAGCACCACTGTCCAGTGTTTTCCACAGGACAGGCATCTATTTGTGGTGGTGTGGTCGGCGGGCGGGCGGGAGGGGTGGGGGGGGGGCAGCGGCGATGACCAAGAAGAACGCGGAGTTGGAATATAATTACAACATTTTATGTACATATTTATATACAGATTTGAACAATTAGTGATTCACTGAAATATATTTATTAATTGTGGTTCTTTAAAAAAATACATCTTATAAAATATAAAAGCTAAAATGTCTCTTAAAGCTCTGCCCCTTTAATTAGTGAATACTAAATAATTTGACTTTAGCCTACTACTACAACCATATTATTTACCAGCAACATGAAGTGAAACAGAGGCAGAGGTGTCCTGCCACAGTCAGTCAACCTCCTCCTCCTCCTCCTCCTGCTGCTGCTGAACAGGTCGCACCTGTGGTCCGAACTGTAGGCCTACCTCCTCTCCAAGTCGAGCCCTTTTCGGCCGTTGAAAATATTTTTCTATACTCATATGTGTGAAGGAGTGAACATCCAACATTAGAATTTATTACTAACGAGCAGAACCGCTCTATGTACAGTGCCGTCTAACCTTAAGCGGCAGCAGCTCAACACATGCAGGGTTCAACGTTAAGGTTTTTTTCTACTTGCCTGACTTCTCAAATCTACTTGCCCCAATATTTGTACTTGTCCTGCCTAGGTTTTTTTCTGGCTGTGTAGTGCTCATGGCTTATATCTTAACAGAATCCTTCCCGTTGACTATTTACAACACTAGACAGTATTTATTATTATTATTATTATTATTATCTATACTTGCATTTAAATGGCATTGCATACATGTAAAATTAAATGCTATTTCACATTATTTGACCAGTAGCAGTTACACTCATCTGAACAGGTCAGCCACCTGTTTAAAGCCCAATCACAGTTGAAATCTTGAAATGAAGGGCCTTTAATGGCCAAAACATTAACCTGGACAACATTTTAACAGCTGGTTGGCTCAGATTTTATTATTTTCATTGCATTCACATGCTGCAGTGGACAGTGGACAATTTAGCTTCAGTCCATGTGTGTTTATTGACAACATGGTTATAACCTGGACACGTTAGCTCGTCGGTATTGTAACACGTGACTGTTACTACGAGCGTCTGCCCCGGGCCACGAGTCAAACAGCGGCGGTGTTAATGAAGCAGCGTCAGGCTGCTCACCGTCAGTGAAACGCTCGGTGAAATCACGGATTAACGTTAAATATATGAAGAGCCGCAAGCGATGCAGCTATAACCTATCTACTAGTGATGGGTTGATGAGGCGTCATGAAGCGTTTTGACACATTGCAAAACTGTATTGATACTGTGTCGATACTGTGTCACTAAATAATGACATCTGCTGGACATTAAAAATCCCTACAGGCAACCTATGGACCGACTCAACTGACACGGATTTTATGACCTAGTACAGTGGTTCTCAAATGGGGGTACGCGAACCCCTGGGGGTACTTGAAGGTATGCCAAGGGGTACGTTAGATTTTTTTTAAATATTCTAAAAATAGCAACAATTCAAAAATCCTTTATATATTTATTGAATAATACTTCAACAAAATATGAATGTAAGTTCATAAACTCAGTGAAGCACAAGCTCAGGTCTGTCACTAAAATGTCTGTCAAAAAGAACTGTGAAAAGAAATGTAACTATGCAATATTCAGTGTTGACAGCTAGATTTTTTGTGGACATGTTCCATAAATATTGATGTTAAAGATTTATTTTTTTGTGAAGAAATGTTTAGAATTAAGTTCATGAATCCAGATGGATCTCTAATACAATCCCCAAAGAGGGCACTTTAAGTTGATTATTACTTCTAGGTGTAAAAATCTTTATTTATAATTGAATCACTTGTTTATTTTTCAACAAGTTTTTAGTTATTTTTATATCTTTTTTTTCCAAATAGTTCAAGAAAGACCACTACAAATGAGCAATATTTTGCACTGTTATACAATTTAATAAATCAGAAACTGATGACATAGTGCTGTATTTTACTTCTTTATCTTTTTTTTTTCCAACCAAAAATGCTTTGCTCTGATTAGGGGGTACTTGAATTTAAAAAAAAATCACAGGGGGTACATTGCTGAAAAAAGGTTGAGAACCACTGACCTAGTATATACAATAATATAAACCAAGTCATTGTATTTCATTTAGGATTATTTCATAACTTCATTTAAATAAAAATATATTTTTTGTCTTTTTTAGATACAGTCAATAAATAATGTGAACATGTATCATAACATGGAAATCTAAGAGAACGTGTTGTGAATGAGGATGCTTGTGGACCTGGAAATTATTATTTATTTATTTTTACACATTTTTATTAAAAAAAACAACAGTTTTTCCAACGTATTCAATTTTAGACGCTTTCTCTTCTTAGTTATTATTTCTCCGGCTGTAGAAAAGACCCGCTCACAGTTCGCGTATCTGTCACTTGACCAAAACAGCTCATGATCGGTCACGTGACTTTCTAAAAGCGGTACGCGCACCGACACAGGGTTTAGCTCTATGAGCTCGACGCATGCGCCGATGCATCGGTGTTGCCGGACTCATCACTACTATCTACCAGAGGTGGGACCAAGTCATTGTTTTGCAAGTCACAAGTAAGTCTCAAGTCTTTGCCCTCAAGTCCGAGTCAAGTCCCGAGTCAAGACAGGCAAGCCCCGAGTCAAGTCCAAAGTCAAGACTGGAAAGTCTCAAGTCAAGTCCTAAGTCCTGCATTTTGAGTTTCGAGTCCTTTCAAGTCCTTTTAACCACAGACTAATATATTAACACAGATTGTGTATGCTTTTCAAACGCTGTATTTATTTATTTATTAAAACAAGGCATTTTAAATTGCAGGAAAGAAAATTGTGCTGACATTGCACTTTATAATAGCACTATTAACCAGTCATTTTAAACATTAACTCATTCATTTACAGAACAAACACATTGAAAAATAAAGTGCAAATGTACTTATTTGTACAAAAGTGTTAACATTGAAAAAACATGACATATACGTGAACATAACAAAAAAGTTGTACTTTTTATATGTCAGGGCCCTATGCTGCATTGCATTTGCAAAAGACCAAATTAGCCAAGAGTCTGTCAGTCATTTGTGCACGATGGGGGCGTAGTATGATGCCACCATGGCTGAAAACTCGCTCCACTGGAGCACTGGAGGCAGGCACTGCCAAGACTCTCATGGCCACTCGGAACAGTGAAGGAAGAGTCTTCATGTTCAATGCCCAGAACAAAAGGGGGGAGAGAGTTGTTTTGGGTTGGTGCACTACTTGTAAGTGTATCTTGTGTTTTTTATGTTGATTTAATTAAAAAAAGAAAAGTCCCCAACCACCGGCCCGGTGGTTGGGGACCACTGAGGTAAACAACCAACAGTATGTCAGAAAGCTAGCTAAAACGGTACACATATTCATAATATAGTATACATTTTAACTGACCTTTATTTTACTATTTTGGTCTTTTTTTAGGTGGCTAAAATACACGGTGCTGCTGACCGCCGTCTAACGTTACGTGTGATATATTGACTAACGTAACCCTGCTTAAAAAAAATCACTGAACAAAAAGTATGAATAAGGTAGTGAACTGCAACAGATTCCCGTGTTTGCAATAACGTTATAACGTTAGCAGTGAGTTTACAGCCTCACTGATTTAACTACACAGCAAATAAAAGTCACGTTACTTAGCCAATAAACGTTATCTTACATTCAAAACTTACCGTTCTTTGTGCAACTTCAAATGCCGGACGAAGTTGGAAGTTGTTGCCTCTCCATCAGTAATTTTCGAACCGCATGTGTTGCATACTGCAAACCGTTTTGTGTTGACCACCTCGTAATTTTTATACCCAAACAAAATTATTTTAGGTATCATTTTTTGTTCACTGGCGTGTGGTTTGGACATGTCTTCTTCGTTGGTTGTCCTGCAATTTGATTGGATGAATGCTGTGTGATGAAAACAAAGTAGATCTAATTTGATTGGCTGTTGTACTGAGACCACACCAGCTGACACACGCAACGCTGATAGACAAGTACACAATGAAAAATACGGAGCGCTCCCGAATAACTTTTTCATCTTTGGGTTTTGGGGAAAGTAGCAAGTCATGTCAAGTCATGTCAATTCAAAAGGCTCAAGTCCAAGTGAAGTCACAAGTCATTGATGTTAAAGTCTAAGTCGAGTTGCAAGTCTTTTTACATTTTGTCAAGTCGAGTCTAAAGTCATCAAATTCATGACTCGAGTCTGACTCGAGTCCAAGTCATGTGACTCGAGTCCACACCTCTGCTATCTACCTATGACACCTGTAAAAATGAAGCAATGCTACCACGCTAGCAAGCGTTAGCTCGCCGGCTATGAGCCACCAAGCTGCTAACTGTCGCCAAAAGGCACCATTTAAGTTTTTTTCCCCATGGCATCCTGGATCAAGGCTTTCAGCAGCTTTTGGACGTTTGAGGTAGAAACGTAGGAAGCGCCATCATTATGAAAAGTAGCCGGCGATTATTTTGATTCCGTCCGTCCGTCACTCTTCTTCTTCTTCTTCTGGTCCACCAGGTGAATTAAGTGCTATTGCATAGTGCATAGTAGGCTACCGCCACCTACTGCACCTGAGGTGTAACTACAAGCAACATTCACAGACAGTCCCATTGCTTTTATGAGCGGTCGACCGAGTCAAAAGCCGAAAAATCCATTTGTGGCAGACGTAATTCTTTCGTGGCGGGCCGCCACAAATAAATGAATGTGTGGGAAACACTGCTGTCTGATTCCAATCAATGCAAGTCATCAAAATCAAGTAATACACCAACTTATATTCTTGTCTTCATGAAAGAAATGAATCTATATGTGTTAAACATGCTTGTATTATCTTTAAACACTTTTAACTTATTAACAATATTAACTATATGTGTTAAACATGCTTGTATTATCATTCAACACCTTTAACTTGTTAACAATATTAACTATATGTGTTAAACATGCTTGTATTATCATTAAACACCTTTAACTTGTTAACAATATTAACTATATGTATTAAACATACTTGTATTTTCATTAAACACCTTTAACTTATTAACAATATTAACTATATGTGTTAAACATGCCTGTATTATTATTAAATACCTTTAACTTGTTAACAAAAACACATATTTCATAAATAAGTAAATATAAATTATATATATGAATGAGGTAGATCCCCACAACTTGATCAATAGAAAAGTAGCTCGCCTGCAGAAAAAGTGTGAGCACCCCTGGCGTACAGTGTTGGTGTTGTTCCTGTAATGCAGTGGTACTGCGTTTGATTCCTAGTCGGTACGGATAAAATTTTATAACATTTTCATGATTACAATTCTTTCGATTCTATCTATTTTTATAAAAGAATTGCAAACAAGGTGATTAGTATGGAGGTTAATTTGTGTCTTAATTATGAAAAAAAAAAATTGACACTGAATTTATGGAACTGAATTTTGTGAATTGAATTTTTTGCATCAACTTTTGCTGACAATTTAATTGAAAATAAATTCAGTGTATCAGAATTTAGTGTAAAAAAATTCAGTGATGAAAAACTTGCTGCTTCAAAATGCAAGACTCACTTCCCGTAAATTAAGACAGAAGCAATCGATCCTGTCTCAGAAGGAGAAGTAATGTGACTCGGGTCTTGCAAAACAGCATAAAAAAGCAGTTAACTCTGCTATCTTTGCATAATACAACATAATTAACATTACAATGCGGCCTACTGGATATTTTCCAAACAAAAAAAATGATTACAATGTTTAGAATCTGCACCATTGAGTGACATACAAAGCTCTAAATAAGGGGTGTCGAACTTGTTCTCATCGAGGGCCACATCTCTGTCATGGCTGCCCTCAGAGGGCCGCTTGTAATAGTGAATGTAAGAATATAAAAGTATAATCGCCTCATTATATTATTGCCTATGCATTTAGTTATTCGATTTTTGTACGTACAAATTGATGGATAACTTGCTTTGAAATCGTAAGTCAAGGTGACAAGCAGATATTGAAGTATTTATTGTAATTTTTACAAACTATCATACGGTATATAATAATTATGGGTGCTAAAAAATGTTTTTTTAATCACATTGAATCCCGATTTGTTTAGTAATTTTTAAAAATCTATTTTTTTTTGGGATGAATTATTAAAAAATATATATTTTTAGGCCATCTCTATGCTTGGTGCACGTATGCGTCATACGTCAGCATCTAAAAGGAGGTTTTGTAAGCTGTTTTGTTATGGTTTTGTTATTATTATACCAAATAATATATTGCAAAAATCAGTTTGAATCGAGAATCGTGTTGAATCGAGTATCGATTATTAATCACTTCCTCACCCCAAAAACCAGAATCGATGTATACATATATATTGTCTTGGGCATGATGTTAAAGTGCATCCGGCAGTGGAGGCTCCCCTAATGGGGTCTTGGGGCACTAGGAGGTTAACCCCTTTACTACTGTTACCCCAGGTGGCCCTTGGCAAAGGCCTAGTACCTGACTGCCCCCTAGCCAGGGATACGGTGAAGACCTCAACAGCGGTGCAGGCGGAAGACGGTAGATTTAAGAACTACCACAACGGCTGCGATGGCGGAAGAAGGCTGCAGCAGAAAAGGGTCCCCAGTCGTCTTGGCCTCCATGCCACTGGACCCTGACCCGATTCTGTCAAGGATCGTGTGGTGACTGTCTGTGCACCAATCTCCCCACGTAAAACAAAGTCATGCACAGGGATCCTCCATAAAGGGATACACCCCTACCAGGAGGATAGTCATACTCGTTGGAGTGATTGCCGATCAAAGTTTAAAACATATGAAATTTAATGTATTACAAACATGTTTTTCTGTTAAAATGGAAACAATGAAAACATTTAGTAAGAAAGATGAAGTATCCACATTATTCCCAGGCTTTCGCAGGCCACGTTAAATGACGTGTCGGGCCGGATCTGGCCCCCGGGCCTTGAGTTTGACACATGTGCTCTAAATGAACAGAGTGGGGAAGGGTGTGTCTGCAGACCCGGCAGCTCCACATTCAGAGCCCTTATGATTTTTTGACAGTGTCACTTACTGCCACATAGCAAAATCCAAAATAAATATCAAGATGTAATTGTTTGTAACGCTTGGAACACTCTTTAAAAACTTTATACGAAATAGCCTACAATGAAATGAAATTATTTTAAATGGTCTATTGCATGGGGTTATATTGACTAAACAGCCTCAAATAGCCTACAATGAAATGGTTTTAAATGTTGTATTGCACAAGCTGAACCTTTCACAAAACAGCCTTTATGGCAGTGCTCCTTCCTTCCTCAACTGCTTTTCCAGCCTCCTGCAGAGCTCGTCCACTTCACTGAAAACAGACAAAATGATAACTACTGGAAAAGAAGAGCCATCAATGTTCCTACTTTTCTCCTCTTACCTTTGATGAACAACAGGCTCTGTCAGGAAGACCTGCTCTGCTTCCTACCACAAAATGCCATTAACTGCAGAAATGCCATATAAAAAAAGACCTAAAGAGATTTTGAAGCAATTGAATGTATTTAAATCAGGGGTGTCAAATGTACGGCCTGAGGGCCGGATCAGGCCCGCGAACAGGTTTTATCCGGCCCGCAGGATGACTTTGCTAAGTATAAAAATTAACCACAAATTTTTGAATGAAAGAAACAGCTGTTCTAAATGTGTCCACTGGATGTTGCTATAGCTATTATTTGTATCTTTGGAGATGATGCTACATATGTACAAAAGAGAGAACATACAAACCCTTTATTTATTAAGTCAAAAATATTAAAGTTCGGTGATTTGGTAAAATTGCAAACAGCTAAAATGATGTACAAAGCAAACTATAACCTGCTACCAAAGAATGTACAACAATTCTTCTCAACTAAAGAGGAGAAATATAACCTTAGAGGAAAAAATAATTTAAAACATTTATATGCACGTACAACACTTAGAACTTTTAGCATATCAGTATGTGGAATTCAATTATGGAATGGATTAAGTAAAGAAGTTAAAAAATTGTACTGATATGATCCAGTTTAAGAGGTTGTTCAAAATAATAGTGCTTACAAAGAACAAAGAAGAAGAATTATGAGAAATACTTTCAACCTTATTGAAAATAAGATATTCTTCATCTCAGTATGTTAATAATGACTGAATTAATTAATTAATTAATTACATATTACAAAACTGTTGTATACTAATTCATAGATGTTATTTTATTATATAAAAAGGTCAGTAAATGATTCTATATATTTGTAAACGCTTTGAAGTGGGAAAGGGGTAGGATTAAATAAGCTTTGCTTCTTCCTACTCCTTTTCGGGTATGATGTAAAATGAAATGATAAGAAATTGTGTGATGTATTATGATGTAAGTGTGTTCATGTTCAAAATAAACTAAAGAAAAAAAAAAACACAAAAAAACACACATGATGTTAGTCCACCAGTCGAGGAAAATGATCAAACTACATAAATAACATCCTATAATTTGATTTGGATATCATTTTTTTTGATGAGTTGATGAGTTGACTGATAAACATTATCACATAATTTATCCAGAAAAATTAAATAACGACAAATAAAGTAAATATACTGTTAACCGCAACAGGTAATTGTAAAAAAAAAAAACAACATTATGATTTGTACAATTTCAGAATGTGCTTGTTCTAATTTAAACAAAGAAAACAATCTGTAGTTGTTTTTATTTTTAAGTTATCGTGCCGTGATTTTACCAGTCCGGCACACTTGGGAGTAGATTTTTCTCCATGTGGTCCCCGATCTATAATGAGTTTGACACCCCTGATTTAAATCAATACAAAAACAATTAACACACCATTTATTTTGGCTTTGACAATTCTGTAGAGCGCACAAGGGTATGCTCACCTCTGCAGATACATTTCACATCATCAATGTCTTCCACTGTTGAAGGAGTTGTGGTGAGAAGTGAATTCAGATGGGTGAAGAGGGTCTTCTATTCTTCTTCCCTGTCTATGTAAACAGGGACCTGCTTCTTCGCTGCCCACTTGGACAGCTTGCCACCAAGTATACTCTAGCAAAAAAGGTTGGGAAATGAATTATTTAGTAGGTTATGTGGCAAGAGCTCCCTGAAATACTGACTATAAATGGCAGTTGGATTTAATACATGCATATCCTAACACTAGAACAATTCTAGTTAGTTTGGTGATGTGTGTAATACTCTTTCTGAGAACAATCCTAACAAAGGGTTGTTGTGGCAGAGTGCATTTTAGTCATTTAGCAGTACTGATGAGAAAATGTCAATAATTTGAAAACTACCGTCAAATGCTGCTCCGTTCCTTGTGAATGCACATTGAAGTCCATCAGTGATTTTTCAGCCTCAGCGCGATCTGCTTAAAGGTGGATTGGAAGTTGAGTCGTGAGGCCACTCTGTCGAGGCACTTTGAACACAGGTGGCAGCTCACCCTACATCAGACTTTTGGCATCGGTTGTCCAAAAGGCAAATCGCTTACCATGACTTAAAACAAGCAAATAATTAATCCAAATTATGACATTTAAAGAAGTTAAATAATCGGTGCACAATTGACATGTATAAATAGATAGACAGATAGTTCTTTATTAAATATTAAATATTCCTGTTTGAAAAAGGTATACATAGCATTACAGGTCATAATTGATATTCTACTAATCTAGTCATTTATTTTGATCCTCCTAAGCCACAATTTAAGAGGCAACTACTGGTCTGTAATTTCAGTCAGCTTTTCAACTAGTTTAGCGAATCACTTGTTGATCGCATATAGAGTGTTTATTGTTAACATACAAAACCAGTGAAATTGGCACGTTGCGTAATTCGTAAAAAAAAAAAACAGAATACAATGATTTGCAAATAATTTTCAACTTACATTCAATTGAATACACTGCAAAGACAAGATATTTAATGTTCAAACTGAGAAATATATTTTTTTTGTTGCAAATAATCCTTAACTTAGAATTGAATGGCAGCAACACATTGCAAAAAAGTTGGCACAGGGGCATTTTTACCACTGTGTTACATGGCCTTTCCTTTTAACAACACTCGGTTAACGTTTGGGAACTGAGGAGACCAATTTTTGAAGCTTTTCAGGTGGAATTCTTTCCCATTCTTGCTTGATGTACAGCTTAAGTTGTTCAACAGTCGGCGGTCTCCGTTGTCGTCTTTTACGCTTCATAATGCACCACACATTTTCAATGGGAGACAGGTCTGGACTACAGGCAGGCCAGTCTACTACCACGACTATTTTACTATGAAACCGCGCTGTTGTAACACGTGGTTTGGCATTGCCTTGCTGAAATAAGCAGGGGCGTCTATGATAACGTTGCTTGGATGGCAACATATGTTGCTCCAAAACCTGTATGTATCTTTCAGCATTAATGGTGCCTTCACAGATGTGTAAGTTACCCATGCCTTGGGCACTAATACACCCCCATACCATCACAGATGCTGGCTTTTGAACTTTGTGCCTATAACAATCCAGATGGTTCTTTTCCTCTTTGGTCCAGAAGACACGACGTCCACAGTTTCCAAAAACAATTTGAAATGTGGACTCGTCAGACAACAGAACACTTTTCCACTTTGCATCAGTCCATCTTAGATGAGCTCGGACCCAGCGAAGCCGGCGGAGTTTCTGGGTGTTGTTGATAAATGTCTTTTACTTTGCATTATAGAGTTTTAACTTGCACTTACAGATGTAGCGACGGACTGTAGTTACTGACAGTGGTTTTCTAAAGTGTTCCTGAGCCCATGTGGCAATATCCTTTACACACTGATGTCGGTTTTTGATGCCTGAGGGATCAAAGATCACAGGAAGGAATTCAAAGTTTATTACGCTTACGTGCAGTGATTTCTCCAGATTCTTTGAACCTTTTGATGATATTATGGACCGTAGATGGTGAAATCCCTAAATTCCTTGCAATAGCTCGTTGAGAAATTATGTTCTTAAACTGTTCGACAATTTGCTCACGCATTTGTTGACAAAGTGGTGACCCTCGCTCCATCCTTGTTTGTGAATGACTGAGCATTTCATGGAAGCTGCTTTTATATCCAATCATGGCACCCACGTGTTCCCAAGTGGGATGTTCCAAATAAGTGTTTGATGAACATTCCTCAACTTTCCCACTCTTTTCTGACACTTGTGCCAGCTTTTTTGAAACATGTTGCCGGAATTATATTCCAAATGAGCTAATATTTGCAAAAAATTAAGTTTTCCTGTTCGAACATTAAGTATATTGTCTTTGCAGTCTATTCAATTGAATATAGGTTGAAAATGATTAGCAGATCATTGTATTTTGTTTTTATTTACGATTTACACAACGTGCCAACTTAACTGGTTTTGGATTTTGTAAAAATCCACCCCATCCCGTTTAAAAAAATGTTTTCATTCAATGTTATTAATGTTTTTTCTCAATTTGGTGCAATATCCACTTTGCAAGTATTGCAAGTCGCTGTGCTGATATAATTGATAATATGAATAATTCCAATGTCTGTGCTGATGATCAGTTGTGAAAGCATGCATGCCCACAGGTATCGATAACAAAATTGTTAACAAAACCGTCAAATGATTCCCAGGAATTGAAACCTTGGCAGCTGGTTGTCAACAAGAACCGGTTTTCGATTCCCATCTCTTCTGGTCGCGGTCAAGGTTTTCTGATTAATGTTTTGATTATGTCAAATGTGTTATTTTGCACAAATACAATTAATTAATAAACACATTTGTTTTAGTACAAAACATGTATCACATAAATTAAAGTTGTATTAAAAATGTATAAAAATCAATTTAGCACAAATAAAAATAATTGAAAAATGTTGTAACGTGGGTTCCCTCAAAATATAATTCTGCTTAGGACCCCAATTTAGTCTGGGGCACATTTTGTGTTTAGTACTCTTCTACGGGTACTTTTTCGAGTTTCTCAGCACCTTTTTGTCATGACTTGGTCCTGGGGTTTAGTTTTTCTAGAAGGCAACGGAAAGTTGGCTCGGGCGAGACGGGAATGTAAGTACATGATTTATTTAATATATCAAAAAAAAGTACAAACGAAAAGCGCAGTGGCGGAGAACAAACTATGAAACCAAAAGACTATAGCATTAATAAACAAAAACTTACTTGGCTTGGACAAAAATAGCAGCATGAAGGATGGACATGAAAACAAGTGTCAGGAATGTACAGAGCATAAATGTGAGATGTCGCCAGAACGACAAACTGAAAACAATGAACTTAAATACTATAGACATGATTAGTGAAAGCAGGTGCGTGACTCAAAACGTGAAACAGGTGCGTGACGTGACAGGTGAAAACTAATGGTTGCTATGGTGATAAAACAAAACAAAAGTGCACAAAAAGTCCAAAAACAAAACCGAACATGACTAAAACAAAACATGATCACACAGACATGACACTTTTTGTCCTTAAATAAAAGACTATTGGCTGCAACTGCCACAATCTTGCCGCATCTTGATTTAACACTACCACAATCAATACCAAAACGTGACAGAAATATAATTTTCATTAAAAATGCATCCTAAGATCAAAATTAGGAAGAAGAAAGGAAGAAACACATTGAGTTGAGAGAGTTTTACATATTTTCTCATCTCTATTTTACATGTACTTGATATTTTGATTACGTGTAACAAAATGGTCAAATATTCCACTTTGGCCATATCATTTTGATTTTACTCTGATCTCCAAAATCTGTCGCCTTGGAGAAACGTACTTATTTGGTGAGCAGTCTCTATAGGCCTACTGCTTTTATATATTTATAGATGCCTGGAGTTATTTTGAGCTTTGGGGGCACACAGTGAATGCACCGCAGTTTGTCCCCATTTACAATGATGTAATAAACCGCAAAAACCCAGCAGCGACATAGGCTTCTTCTTGATGCACAATGTTTGCCACGTCACTGTGTTGTCAAAATAACAATTTCCAGTTAAGTGTTTCCAGTTTGCACTTGTAAAAGTAATTGGGTGGCGGTGACCTAGATTGAATCTTTCTGACTCACCGACTGATGTGTCCCCCCGTCGTGGAGCCTCACTTTACAAAGCACAAAAAAGTGCTCTCACCTCGCACTGGAGCTTAGAGAACACAATGAAAGTGACATTTTCCTCCTCTCTCCTAAACACTGTCAAAGCTTGTGTGCTGACAGCTCCTCCTCTGCTAGTTGACTTCTCTGAAGCCGTCTCTACTGTCTGATCAGTCTTGCACTGCAGACATACTCAAACTTACTTGGTACTTGCACAGGTCTCCATTTAATCCTTGTTACTTTAACAGGCGGTTTTGACTTTTTGACTGTCTCCGATATCTTTTACTCCCGTGACTCATTCCTGAAAAGTTTTCTGCAGAAAGTCAACATTGGCAATTGAGGTAAAAGTTTAACATTCCTTGTTTTTTCCACGACATGACTATTTGCTGTTTCCTTGTTCCATAGGTGCCGATCTACATTTCTGCCAGTGGGTCCTCTGTGTGTGTGTATTAGTGTTGTCCTGATACCAATATTTTGGTACCGGTACCAAAAGTATTTCGGTACTTTTCGGTACTTTTCTAAACAAAGGGGACCACAAAAAATTTAATTATTGGCTTTATTTTAACAAAAAAATCTTACGGTGTTGTGGAGGGGGGCGTGGCCTGCGGGCCTGCAGCGAAGCGGGGTGTGCCAGGACCGGCCTCTAAATCAGGTGCGTAGACACTCTGTTTTAAGCAGCAGCCAGGAGGAGAGACGTTGTTGGAGCGGGAGCCAGAGCAAGAGCGAGAGAGATAAAAGACAATTGCTTGAAAGCAACCGAGAGACTTATTGCAAAATAAACCTGTGTTGTGAACCTGAATACGGCTCTCCTGATGATGATTGGTGGTTTGAAGAACCCCCTGGAGGGCAACCTTCACTGGTATATAAAGGCCTACTGAAACCCACTACTACCGACCACGCAGTCTGATTTTTATATATCAATGATGAAATCTTAACATTGCAACACGTGCCAATACGGCTTACCAAAGTGCAATTTTAAATTTCGCGCGAAATATCCTGCTGAAAAGGTCTCGGTATGATGACGCCTGCGCGTGACGTCACTGATTGTAGAGGACATTTTGGGACAGCATGGTGGCCAGCTATTAAGTCGTCTGTTTTCATCGCAAAATTCCACAGTATTCTGGACACCTGTGTTGGTGAATCTTTTGCAATTTGTTCAATGAACAATGGAGACAGCAAAGAAGAAAGCTGTAGGTGGGAAGCGGTGTATTGCAGCAGGTGTTGTGCCGGATAACGCACCCCCGCCGTAGAATACACCCCCTGACAGTTGTGCCGGATAACACAGCCGGTGTTTCATTGTTTACATTCCCGAAAGATGACAGTCAAGCTTTACCATTGGCCTGTGGAGAACTGGGACAACAGAGACTCTTACTAGGAGGACTTTGAGTTGGATACGCAGACGCGCTACCGTGAGTACGCATGCAGCTGCGGCTTCCAAACATTTGATCGCTTGCCCGTATGTGCGTGCCGCTACGTGCATGTCACGTACGTAACTTTGGGGAAATATATGTGCTGTATGAACTTTGGGGAGGTGAACGGTACTTTGGGCTGTGGGATTGAGTGTGTTGTGCAGGTGTTTGAGTTGTATTGGCGGGAGGGGGGAGGTGTTTGTTATGCGAGATTAATTTGTGGCATATTTAATATAAGCCTGGTTGTGTTGTGGCTAATAGAGTATATATATATGTCTTGTGTTTATTTACTGTTTTAGTCATTCCCAGCTGAATATCAGGTCCCACCCGCCACTCACAGCATCTTCCCTATCTGAATCGCTCCCACTGCCCTCTAGTCCTTCACTCTCACTTTCCTCATCCACAAATCTTTCATCCTCGCTCAAATTAATGGGGAAATCGGCGCTCTCTCGGTCCGAATCGCTCTCGCTGCTGGTGGCCATGATTGTAAACAATGTTCAGATGTGAGGAGCTCCACAACCTGTGACGTCACGCTACTCGTATGCTACTTCCGGTACAGGCAAGGCTTTTTTATCAGCGACCAAATGTTGCGAATTTTATCGTTGATGTTCTTTACTAAATCTTTTCAGCAAAAATATGGCAATATCGCGAAATAATCAAGTATGACACATAAAATGGACCTGCTATCCCAGTTTAAATAAGAAAATAGCATTTCAGAGGGCCTTTAAACATATGTTTATTATTGCAAGTTTGTCCTTAAATAAAATAGTGAACATACAAGACAACTTGTCTTTTAGTAGTAAGTAAACAAACAAAGGCTCCTAATTTAGCTGCTGACGTATGCAGTAACATATTGTGTCATTTATCATTTTATTATTTTGTCAACATTTTTAAGGACAAGTGGTAGAAATTGAATTATTAATCTACTTGTTCATTTACTGTTAATATCTGATTACGTTATCTTTTAACATGTTCTATCTACACTTCTGTTAAAATGTAATAATCACTTATTCTTCTGTTGTTTGATACTTTACATTAGTTTTGGATGATACCACAAAAATGGGTATCAATCCGATACCAAGTAGATACAGGATCATACATTGGTCATATTCAAAGTCCTCATGTGTCCAAGGACATATTTCCTGAGTTTATAAACATAATATAAATTTTAAAAAAACAAAAGACTTTGTGATGTTAAAAAATATAGATGTAATCATAGTAGTATCAACTAGATACGCTATTGTATGTGGTATCATTACAATGGTGTTTGTTTATATTGTAGCGTCCCGGAAGAGTTGGTGCTGCAGGGAATTCTGGGAATTTGTTCTGTAGTGTTTATGTTGTGTTGCGGTGCAAATATTGTTCCAAAATGTTTTTGTCGTTGTTGTTTAGTGTGGTTTCACTATATGGCATATGTTTATGACAGTGTTGGCATTCTTCATACTGCCACCCTTAGTGTGACATGTATGGCTGTTGACTAAGTATGTATTCATTTGCTCGTGTGCAGTGTTTTCAAATTCAAGATGATTGTGTCATTAGTTCATTACTGGGCACAATGAAATCTTGGTTAAGCTTTGTTAATTATAGATTATACATGTCTTTTGCCTTTTTTGTTATGTAAAATGGACCAAACTCACCACAAAATTAACAACAAGATTGATTGTACAAAAATTATTTTAAAGATTGAAAGTTACCAACAATCCCACGTGGGTGCTCGGCATTGTCGGGATCAGCGCCTATGCCTTGTTCCTCTTCTTATAAGCAGTGTTCCGAGTAACGGCGTTATATAATTCTTATACCGTTACTTTTACTAGTAACGTGTAATCTAATTACTTTCATGTGTGTAACAATGCTGTTACCGATATGTTTGATGTAATGTTGCACAATACTTTTGAGGTGGTTTTATGTCAACATGACAGCTTTAGAAACACAGCGAGTTCAATGCAGGAAATATCTTTTTTACGAGTGAAAGCAACAACCAGCACTGCACTAAAATGAAATGCATTTCAAATAGGAAGATGCAACATCACACGGCAAACAACACACAAGATGTACTGTAAGAACACACTACTACTATGTGGGAATAATGAAGTGACAAGCTTGCACTTCTACAATACCCTGTTCATACACAAGAAGATAAAACAGCAATTTAAGCTCATTCAATCTCTTTATTAACTAGCGATAACATAAACCAATGAGAAGATTCAATAGAGCTGCCATCCCGCAAGAACTAACAAACACAGCTGAGCTGTAACTGCTGCTGTTTTTTTAAGTAATGCAATATTTACTTTCTTGAGTAATTAATTGCATTTATTAAAAAGTAATGTTGTTATTAATTCAATTACTTCTTTGGTAAAGCAACGAGTAACTATAATTAATTACTTTTATTAAGTAATTTTCCAAATAGTAGGTTATAAATCATACCTCACATTGTCTTCTTGTCTCTCATAATGATTGTGAACGATAGGCTAAAATTCTAAAAATAAAAGTGCTGTTCCCCTTTAAAGGTCTACTGAAACCCACTACTACCGACCACGCAGTCTGATAGTTTATACATCAATGATGAAATCTTAACATTGCAACACATGCCAATACGGCCGGGTTACCTTACTAAAGTGCAATTTTAAATTTCGCGCGAAATATCCTGCTGAAAACGTCTCGGTATGATGACGTCAGCGCGTGACGTCACGGATTGTGGAGGACATTTTGGGACAGCATGGTGGCCAGCTATTAAGTCGTCTGTTTTCATCGCAAAATTCCACAGTATTCCGGACATCTGTGTTGGTGAATCTTTTGCAATTTGTTCAATGAACAATGGAGACAGCAAAGAAGAAAGCTCTAGGTGGGAAGCGGTGTATTGCGGCCGAAGGCAGCAACACAAACACAGCCGGTGTTTCATTGTTTACATTCCCGGAAGATGACAGTCAAGCTTTACCATTGGCCTGTGGAGAACTGGGACAACAGAGACTCTTACCAGGAGGACTGTGAGTTGGATACGCAGACACCTTGCCGTGAGTACGCATGCAGCTGTGGCTTCCAAACATTTGATCGCTTGCCCGTACGTGCGTGCCGCTATGTGCATGTCACGTACGTAACTTTGGGGACTTTGGGAAAATATATGTGCTGTATGAACTTTGGGGAGGTGAACGGTACTTTGGGCTGTGGGATTGAGTGTGTTGTGCAGGTGTTTGAGTTGTATTGGCGGGTTATATGGACGGGAGGGGGGAGGTGTTTGTTATGCGGGATTAATTTGTGGCATATTAAATATAAGCCTGGTTGTGTTGTGGCTAATAGAGTATACATATGTCTTGTGTTTATCTACTGTTTTAGTCATTCCCAGCTGAATATCAGGTCCCACCCGCCTCTCACAGCATCTTCCCTATCTGAATCGCTCCCACTGCCCTCTAGTCCTTCACTCTCACTTTCCTCATCCACGAATCTTTCATCCTCACTCAAATGAATGGGGAAATCTTCGCTTTCTCGGTCCAAATCACTCTCGCTGCTGGTGGCCATGATTGTAAACAATGTGCAGATGTGAGGAGCTCCACAACCTGTGACGTCACGCTACTCGTCTGCTACTTCCGGTACAGGCAAGGCTTTTTTATCAGCGACCAAAAGTTGCGAACTATATCGTCGATATTCTCAACTAAATCCTTCCAGCAAAAATATGGCAATATCGCGAAATGATCAAGTATGACACATAGAATGGACCTGCTATCCTCGTTTAAATAAGAAAATCGCACTTCAGTAGGCCTTTAAGGTGAAAAGTATTACCCTAACACCACCAAGTTATGCTGGTCCTGACTCTAAGCCTCCGTCTGCTCCAACACTTTACTCTCTTGCTTCTAAAACATAAAGCTCACCGGTTGTCGTCTTCGACTTTCACAAGGTCTGCCATGACTAGTGGTAGCAAACAAAACACGCTTTCTATGCTGTTGACAGAAGCAGTGTTCGTTGCTATGCGCTGTGTGAAATTAATGTGACCAAAAAAGTTTTAGTAATTCTTAAAATGAGCAAAATACTGTAAGTATGACATGTTATTATGAATTTGCCTTTTACTACATGGCTAAAGCATGTATAAAAACGTTGCTGTTTTTTTTAGAGGGATTTATAGGTGGAATTGATAAATCCCAATTCCCTGCATTGAGCACAAGGCGGCTATATACAAAACCCCAAACCAGTGAAGTTGGCATGTTGTGTAAATGGTAAATAAAACCAGAACACAATGATTTGCAAATCCTTTTCAACTTATATTCAATTGAATAGACTGTAAATACAAGATATTTAATGTTTGAACTGAGAAATTTATTATTTTAAATATTATTTTATTTTGCAAATAAACATTAACTTAGAATTTAATGGCAGCAACACGTTGTAAAAAAGTTGGTACAGGGGCATTTTTACCACTGTGTTACATGGCCTTTCCTTTAAACAACACTCGGTTAATGTTTGGGAACTGAGGACACCAATTTTTGAAACTTTTCAGGTGAAATTCTTTCACATTCTTGCTTGATGTACAGCTTAAGTTGTTCAATACTACGTTGTCGTATTTTACGCATCATAATGCGGCACACATTTTCTATGGGAGACAGTTCTGGACTACAGGGAGGTCAGTCTAGTACCCGCACTCTTTTACTACAAAGCCACGCTGTTGCAACACGTGCAGAATGTGACTTGGCATAGTCTTGCTGAAATAAGCAGGGGCGTCCATGAAAAAGACGTTGCTTGGATGGCAACGTATGTTGCTCCAAAACCTGTATGTATCTTTCAGCATTAATGGTTCCTTCACAGATGTGTAAGTTACCCATGCATTGGGCACTAATACACCCCCATACCATCACAGATGCTGGCTTTTGAACTTTGCGCCTATAACAATCCGGATGGTTCTTTTCCTCTTTGGGCCGGAGGACACCACGTCCACAGTTTCCAAAAACAATTTGAAATGTGGACCCGTCAGACCACAGAACACTTTTCCTTTTTTTTGCATCAGTCCATCTTAGATGAGCTCGGGCCCAGCAAAGCCTACAGTGTTTCAGGGTGTTGTTGATAAATGACTTTCGCTTTGCATAGTAAAGTTTTAACTTGCACTTACAGATGTAGCGACTGTGTTACTGACAGTGGTTTTCTGAAGTGTTCCTGAGCCCATGTGGTGATATCCTTTACACACTGATGTCAGTTTTTGGTGCAGTACCGCCTTACGTGCAGTGATTTCTCCAGATTCTCTGAACCTTTTGATAATATTACGGACCATAGATGGTGAAATCCTTAAATTCCTTGCAATAGCTCGTTGAGAAATGTTGTTCTTAAACTGTTGGACAATTTGCTCACGCATTTGTTCACAAAGTGGTGACCCTCGCCCCATCCTTGTTTGTGAATGACTGAGCATTTCATGGAAGCTGCTTTTATACCCAATCATGGCACCCACCTGTTCCCAATTAGCCTGTTCACATGTGGGATGTTCCAAATAAGTGTTTGATGAGCATTCCTCAACTTTCTCAGTCTTTTTTGCCACTTGTGCCAGCTTTTTTTAAACATGTTGCAGGCATCAAATTCCAAATAGCTAATATTTGCAAAAAATAACAAAGTTTACCAGTTTGAACGTTAAGTATCTTGTCTTTGCAGTCTATTCAATTGAATATAGGTTGAAAAGGATTTGCAAATCATTGTATTCTGTTATTATGTACGATTTACACAACGTGCCAACTTCACTGGTTTTGAGTTTTGTAGAACGCACAAAAAAATGGAAAGACCTGTGTTCTTGTTCAACAAAAGGATTGTCTAAAGTACAATTTTCCTTCAAGCCAAAGCATAGTTGTTATCAACACTCTTGGTTTCGCACAGCAGATAATTGTCAGTCACACGGTGTGCTCTGATGTGATTATTTTCAGCCTTTGACCTTTACAGCAGTGGAAGAGAGAAGAGAAAATGTCTATTTACATGACTTCCAAAGTTCATATTGTCCCTGTGCGGCACAGTACAACAAATCCGGAGATTGGTCCGAATATGTTGTTATGGCAACCACGGTAACTTGTGACCCGGGGAGATGAAGCCGTAAACGAACACGGATTAAATGCACTCATGTATGGCTTTTTTTTTTTTTCAGTGGTAAAAATTAACGTCTTTAGTTGTTAAATCCTAAACTACCATTTTTGATTCAAAATGATGAACTGTGCGGATATGTCACATCAATGACTCATCAAACTGCAGTGACAACCTCTTTCTTTGCCAACAATAGGAAAGCATCTCCAACATTCACTCCATGGCACAGTCGAGTTACGGTTTTGCATTTCTTCATGTCATTGTTTTCATAACCTTATCATAAAGCATCGAGGGTTATCTTTATCCTATTTTTTCCATTTACCCTTTGCCCCTCTACTCCAGTGTTTCCCAAATAATGCGAGTGGCAGGATAGATTTTCAGTATTTGTGTCTATACTTTTAGTTTAGACATTACAATGATACACAAGCCTACAACTAGGTGTCAGTAGTGCTCAATCAAAGCAACAGGCTGCCTCTGCTACCCAGTAGTTGTAGTAAGTACACAGAAACCCGCGTCCAGAGCTGACAGAGGCAAAGTGATGGAGAAGTTTGTGACAAAAATGAAAAGAAAATAGGAGTCGATAACCGAAAATTAAAAAAAAGACCTGGAAGTACGACCAAGCATAGTTAGCTTTTATATTCACCGTAACTACAGTATGAAATGAGGAGGATGTGTATTGTATGCATTTCTACTACGCTGCAAGAAAAACAAAGTACAGATTCCAGATGTGTAGTGCAAAAATAGCTAATTGCAGCCACTTAAAACGAGCAGAATCATCTCCTATTTTGATTTTTTTGTGTGATTGGCAACTGCATTGAAGTTTGATGTGTTCATATAAATCAGACAAATGCTGGGAAATTAGTTTGAAAAAATTAGTAAAGGTTAACTGTGTTTCGTACAAAAATGTTCAAGGTTTTTTAAATTGTCTTCTGGATAGACAATTTGTTTGGGAAAAGTATGCAAATATGCATTTTCATCCCTTACAGGACTGTCTCAGAAAATTAGAATATTGTGATAAAGTCCTTTATTTTCTGTAATGCAACTAAAAAAACAAAAATGTCATACATCATTACACATCAACTGAAATATTGCAAGCCCTTTATTATTTTAATATTGCTGATTATGGCATATAGCTTAAGAAAACTCAAAAATCCCATCTCAAAAAATTAGAATATTTCCTCTGACCAAGTTAAAAAAAAAGATTTATAACAGCAAAACAAAATCAAACATTTGAAAATGTCAATTAATGCACTCAGTACTTGGTTGGGAATCTTTTTGCACGGATTACTGCATCAATGCGGCGTGGCATGGAGGCAATCAGCCTGTGGCATTGCTGAGGTGTTATGGATGCCCACGATGCTTCTATAGCGGCCTTTAGCTCATTTGCATTATTGGGTCTGGTGTCTTTCAGCTTCTTCTTCACAATACCCCACAAATTCTCTATGGGGTTCAGGTCAGGGGAGTTGGCAGGCCAATGGAGGACAGTAATGCCATGGTCAGTACACCAGTTACCGGTGGTTTTGGCACTGTGGGCAGGTGCCAGATCATGCTGGAAAATGAAATCATCATCTCCATAGAGCTTTTCAACAGATGGAAGCATGTAGTGCTCTGTAATGAATCCAGAATGTATGACATTTTTGTTTTTTTAATTGCATTACAGAAAATAAAGAACTTTATCACAATATTCAAATTTTCTGAGACAGTCCTGTATACTGGATACTGGACACTGCAGGTGGATTTTCCTATTTTCCTGTTTTTTTGTAAGGGAATTAGACTTAGACTTAGACTTAGGTGTAAATAATGTACGTATACAAGCTGGAAAATACTATTTCTGTAGAACCTGTTTGTGAATGCCCAAAATGCTTTCGCCGAACTGAAATACAGACAAATAATTGTCAGAATTTGTTTGAATGAACAATAGGAATGGTTTGAATATTGAAGAACGATCGTTTAAATGTTAGTGGAATGTATAAGGCAGGGGTCGGCAACATTTACCACTCAAAGAGCCATTTTGACCCGTTTCACAAATTAAAGAAAACAATGGGAGCCACAAAATTCTTTTGAAATTTAAAATGAAATAACACTGCATACAAAATTTTTGTTTTGTTTTGTGCTATGTATAAACCAGGGGTCTCAGACACGCGGCCCGTGAGACGTTATTTTGCGGCCTGCACCTTAATATGAAAATTTAATGTTAGTGCAGCCCGCAAGTTTTATATGAATACTTGCCAACCTTCCCGATTTTTACAGGAGATGCCCGTAATTCAGGGCTGCTATCCTTTCGAATGACTGCTGATTTTCACCCTAACAACACTAATAAGGGCGTGCTGTGATGGCACTGCCATTAGCGCCCTCTACAGCCTGTATTAACAGCGTGCCAGCCCGGTTACATGTTGTATGCGGCCTCTGCCTGCTCACGTAAGTGACTGCAAGGCATACTTGGTCAACAGCCATACAGGTTACACTGAGGGTGGCGATACAAACAACTTTAACACTCTTACTAATATGCGCCACAATGTGAACCCACACCAAACAAGAATGACAAACACATTTTGGGAGAACATCCGCACCGTAACACAACATAAACACAACAGAACAAATACCCAGAATCCCATGCATCCCTAACTCTTCCGGGCTACATTATACACTGGGCAGGCACGCAGATAGTACGGTGAAAAAAGCTGACGTGACGATAGGTTGTAAAGGACGCTCAAGGCAGTGCCATCATGGCAGGCCCTCACTATTGATGTCCTGGTGAAAATCGGAGAAAGGTTACCCCGGGAGATTTTCGGGAGAGGCACTGAAATTCGGAAGTCTCACGGAAAAATCGGGGGGGTTGGCAGGTAAGCAGCTGAGCCGCATCAGAGTGATCAAAGAGCTGCATGCGGCTCCGGAGCCGCGGGTTGCCGACCCCTGGTATAAGGAATGGTGCAAACGGTTTAACTGTGAAATGGTTTGAATGTAGAAATACTGTGATTGCAGAAAAACATTTGAATGTCGAATATAGGAAACTGTACTGCAACGTACTATGAATTTAGAAATGAAAAATGTATAATAGTTGGAATAAACTATGAGAATGGCAACAAAATTGGCCAAGGAAGAATGCATCCCAGAATGAACATACTAGAAACTAAACTCGTGGGTGAGTCCATGCTTTCGGGGGATTGGGGATTTGAACCAGGTCGATCATGCTAACCACTGTATCAAACAACCAGTCTTTCAAACCAGTTTTAAAATAGATATGTGTATGACCGGACTACCTTTTTGGCTAATTTAGAGTATAAATCAATGTTTTTTCTTTACAATAAAATGTATTTATTCATATGACTCATAGATGTAAACATTTTTTGTTTTTAAAGTCCCTTTCGGTGTTTAAACCCACATCAGTTGGGTGAAAGGCATGTGTGTTAGTTAGCCTCTCAGCCAAGCTGCTTATCTGTCAAAATAATGTCCAACTTTGAATGTTAAAGGGAGCAATTTAGCTGTTGTAAATGACATGTAATTACCTAGAATTCTTTGCTGCATCGTTTTCAGCTAATTTTAGGGATATTTTAACAATAAAATATTTAAGTAATTGTTGGACTATTGAAGAATGCTGGTTGAAATGCTAGTGGAATATAGAAGGAAGGATAAAAACAGTTGCACTGTGAAATGGTTTGAATGTAGAAATACTTTGATAGTAGAAATTATTTCAATGTTTAAACCGTTGTAATGTTGAAGATCGGAAACTATATTGAAATGTACAATGACTATAGCAATGATAAATCTATGGTGCCCCCCTCCGTGCGTCGGTTGAGGTGGGCGGGGTTGGGGGGGCGGGGTTTGGTGGTAGCAGGAGTGTATAATGTAGCCCGGAAGAGTTATGGATGCAAGGGATTCTGGGTATTTGTTCTGTTGTGTTTATGTTGTGTTTATGTTGTGTTACGGTGCGGATGTTCTCCCGAAATGTGTTTGTCATTCTTGTTTGGTGTGGGTTCACAGTGTGGCGCATATTAGTAACAGTGTTAAAGTTGTTTTATACGGCCACCCTCAGTGTGAACTGTATGGCTGTTGAACAAGTATGCATTGCAGTCACTTACTGTTGCATACAACATGTGACTGTGCCGGCACGCAGACGCGACGACAGTTTGTAGAGGACGTTAAAGACAATGCCATCATGGCACGCTCTCAATATTGTTGCCCGGGAGAATGGTTGCCCCGGGAGATTTTCGGGAGAGGCACTGAAATTCGGAAGTCTCCCGGAAAAATCGGGAGGGTCAGCAAGTATGCAGCTGAGCCGCATCAGAGGGATCAAAGAGCCGCATGCGGCTCCAGAGCCGCGGGTTGCCGACCCCTGACCTAGGAGAAAGGCACACGTGTTATCCATTCGACCAAATGTCCTAGCTGTCAAAGTGTTGCCCAACTTTTGTTGATTGATTACCCAGAGTTCTTTGCTGCAACAGTACATTATCAGCTAATTTTTGGGATACGTAACATTTTTTTTTACAATAATATATGTTACCTGATTGTATGAAACATTTACTTGCAAACAAGCCAACATTTAGAGAATAAAAAGTTGAAACAATTACTTACATTGAGAGGGGAGATAAAGAGTTCGTAGTCTAAATTTTAAATAATCTTGTTACATACTGTACCGTTATATATTCTGCTTTAAGGTATTTGTCTTCATAAAATCACTTCATTGTGAAGATTCCCATAAAGTATGTTACAAAACCACAATCAAATAAAAGTTATAATTTTTAAATAAAAGAACATTAACATATTGCAAGGGTACTATTGATTGAAATACAAAGGTGGCTGCTAATGTTTAAATCCTAATGCAATAGGTCAGAATGACCTCATTACACAGAACGCATTTCTGCGAAAGTATTGCTTTTTTTTTTTACTAATGTCAGACTAAATAAATGTTTTCTTTTTTTATTTCAATACATATATTTTACGATAGTGTTGAACATTTACTGGCATTCAAGGTTATTTTCAGGGAGAAAAAAAAAAGTCATCCGTAAGTGAGAATGGCGGGATGAGTGCCAATTGTATTGTCCAATATTTTTGGAAAATCATGAATACCGTATTTTCCGCACCATAAGGCGCCCTGGGTTATAAGCCGCGCCTTCAATGAACGGCATATTTCAAAACGTTGTCCACCTGTAAGCCGCCCCGTGTTGTAAGCCGCATCTAACTGCGCTAAAGGAATGTCAAAAAAACAGTCAGATAGGTCAGTCAAACTTTAATAATATATTAAAAACCAGCGTTCTAACAACTCTGTTCACTCCCAAAATGTACGCAAATGTGCAATTACAAACATAGTAAAATTCAAAATAGTGCAGAGCAATAGCAACATAATGTTGCTCGAACGTTAATGTCACAACACACAAAATAAACATAACGCTCACTTTCTGAAGTTATTCTTCATTCATAAATCCCTCGAATTCTTCTCCTTCGGTGTCCGAATTGAAAAGTTGGGCGAATGTGGGATCCAAAATGGCCGGCTCCGTCTCGTCGAAGTAATCGGAGTCAGTGTCGCTGTTGTCCAGCAGTTCTGTGAATCCTGCCTTCCGGAAAGCTCGGACCACAGTTGTGACCGAAATATCTGCCCAGGCATTTACGATCCACTGGCAGATAGTGGCGTATGTCGTCTGGCGCTGTCTCCCTGTCTTGGTGAACGTCACGTGTGTTCGCCTTCTGTCATCCACTGTTCCCACGCAGTTAGCAGTCTAGCTTCGAATGCCCTGTTGACACCAATATCTAGCGGCTGGAGGTCTTTTGTCAATCCACCCGGAATGACGGCGAGTATTGAATTAAGCGCGTAAGCGTGTCTCTTAATGTGATGTTATGAGCTAGCAAATATAACAACTACACTACCCAGCATGCAACGATAGTGACGAGCATGCGCGGTAGCCCTGAGAAGCGTTGTTGTATGCTGGGAGTTAGAATGTGGTTATGAGCACGCTGTGAGTAAACGTTGAGAACTCAGTTAACACGCCTCGTCTGCATTATTTATAATTAGACAGACAACACACTTAATAGGAGCCATTTTGGGGTCTTTACATAAACACACAAATGGAAATGAAACGTCACATATCCCAGCATGCACCGCGCGCTTCTTCTTCTTCTACGGGGAAAAAAGATGGCGGCTGTTTACCGTAGTTGCGAGACCGAAACTTTATGAAAATTAATATTAATATTAACCCATATATAAGGCGCACCGGATTATAAGGCGCACTGTCAGCTTTTGAGAAAATTTGTGGTTTTTAGGTGCGCCTTATAGTGCGGAAAATACGGTACTGTAATAATTTGGGAATTTTGGGGGTTTAAATAATACCAAATTTTATTGTCCTAATCAAGACAAATGTTTTAATGGTGGAATAGTTTGAATTTGTTTAAAAACGTGGGAGGAGTAATCGAAAAAATAGATAAAGTGCAAAAAAACATGAAAACTATTATTTACTGTACAACCAGTAATATTGGGGAACGTTTGTTGAATGAGCCTGAAAACGCTGAATGTTTTGACGCTTGAACGGGATCAATCGGATGAACGGTTTGGAAGTTAGAGGCAGACGAAAAGCGCTACGAAAGAATTATAATGAATACATGAATTTTGGTGCAGAACACAAGCAAGTAAACAACATTTAATAACTAATGCATTCTCATCTTATTTGAAATGTGCAACCAACACTTAAGCTTGAATTACCAGGAGGAAACACTTTCTGCATTCAAGCAATTTTCAATAAAAGTACAGTAACCAATTGTTTTAAAAGTAGATTTACCTGCTAAACAGTGTTCCCCGACCCAGCCATACAGTGTCTGATCCTCCACCCTCACGTCGCCGATGAAGGACAGCGTCGCAGGTGTGCAGAAGCATGTATGCCCCCCCATCCCTGTTGATGGTGTTGGTCCCTTGCTTCCTAATTTCCGTATCCTTCTTCATCCATTTCTTCTATTTCTTTCTTTCTGATGAAATGACTTCTCCTTGTGTGACGGGAGTCAATGAGTCGCGGTAACATGCACTGCTGTCACTTCCATTGTGTCGGTGGCTTTTTTATTGTGTTGTGTCATTTGTATTCATTGTGGCTTTTGCAAACATGCTGTAGCAGAAAGTTATGATATTGAAATGTCCGGCAGTGGAGAAGGAGAAACAGTCTGTCTCAGACGCTTCCGTGACAAGCGGTAACAAACTCAGGGAGTCAAAACACACATAAACAAGAGCTGCTGTTCGCTACAACTCACATGTAAACACTCAACACACACTCACACTGCCTCTCTCACACACAACAGCACCTTTTCTTAAAGGCACACAGACACACATTTCCCAGATATTGCACTATTGCCTTGTGGCGTTTGTTATGACCTTTCTCGACCACCCTCGGTATCCGCCAGTTTTGTTTTGACGACGCCGCAGACGGGAAAATAGACTTAACATTTAAAATCTTCATCATTACAAGTGCTAAACTTCATATAGAGTTTGCCGTTCCTATATGCAATGTTTCCCTTTTTTGGTATCGATAAAATCGATTGATTCCCTTTTAAAATACTTTTATATTGGATCGATACTTATCTGTTGGAAGGCAAACTTGCCGAGCACAGATCAATATGCTGGAAATATAGTAATATAAATCAATGTAGTGATCCATCGTTACACCTCCGATACATAATATACCCATTTGTATAATCACCTCATGATATTATACAATTTTCCCTTCATTTGATTAGTATCATTGTTTACCAACAAACTGATGGAAAACATGCCATGGCATCACAAGTCAACATGATATGCAAATATTTATTGGGGGAACTGCACTTTTTATGGAATTTTGCTTATCGTTCACAATCATCATGAAAGACATGACGGCAGATGTTTTTTTTTTTTAAATGCATTCTAAGTATTCAATAAATGCGATCAAAAGTCTGCTTACAATAGAGCCTATTGGAGCCGCTCTATTCTGCTTATAAAGCCCTTAAAGGGGAACATTATCACAATTTCAGAATTGTTAAAACCATTAAAAATCAGTTCCCAGTGGCTTATTATAATTTTCAAAGTTTTTTTCAAAATTTTACCCATCACGCAATATCCCTAAAAAAAGCTTCAAAGTGCCTGATTTTAACCACCCGTCCATTTTCCTGTGACGTCACATAGTGAAGCCAACACAAACAAACATGGCGGAAAGAACAGCAAGCTATAGCGACATTAGCTCGGATTCAGACTCGGATTTCAGCGGTTTAAGCGATTCAACAGATTACGAATGTATTGAAACGGATGGTTGTAGTGTGGAGGGAGGTAGCGAAAACGAAATTGAAGAAGAAACTGAAGCTATTGAGCCATATCCGTTTGAACCGTATGCAAGCGAAACCGACGAAAACGACACGACAGCCAGCGACATGGGAGAAAGCGAGGACGAATTCGGTGATCGCCTTCTAACCAACGATTGGTATGTGTTTGTTTGGCATTAAAGGAAACTAACAACTATGAACTAGGTTTACAGCATATGAAATACATTTGGCAACAACATGCACTTTGAGAGTGCAGACAGCCCAGTTTTCATCAATTAATATATTCTGGAGACATACCCTCATGTCAGCAGGCCAGGGAAGCTATGGTCGATATTCTTCTCTTGATCATCTTCGGGACGGTGTGAGCCAAGACATCCAGGGGGTTTAGCTCGCTCGTCTGCGGGAACAAATTGCCGCCATTGCTTGCCGTGCTAGCGAGGTCCTTTGTCCCTGAATTGCTCACACACTCCGGCAGATTCAATGGGGGTCTGGCGGCAGATTTCTTTGACTTTATCGTTGGAAATGCATCCGCTTTGAGTGTCGCAGGATATCCACACATTCTTGCCATCTCTGTCGTAGCATAGCTTTCGTCGGTAAAGTGTGCGGAACAAACGTCCAATTTCTTGCCACTTTCGCATCTTTGGGCCACTGGTGCAACTTGAATCCGTCCCTGTTCGTGTTGTTACACCCTCCGACAACACACCGACGAGGCATGATGTCTCCAAGGTACGGAAAACAGTCGAAAAAACGGAAAATAACAGAGCTGATTTGACTCAGTGTTTGAGAAAATGGCGGATTGCTTCCCGATGCGACGTCACATGGTGACGTCATCGCTCCGAGAGCGAATATTAGAAAGGCGTTTAATTCGCCAAAATTTAGAGTTCGGAAATCGGTTAAAAAAATATATGGTCTTTTTTCTGCAACATCAAGGTATATATTGACGCTCACATAGGTCTGGTGATAATGTTCCCCTTTAAAAATATCTAAACATCTCCATTAAGGTTTTATACACATGATGTAAATATTAATATGTAATGTAGTAACAGGCCCGTTTTTAATAACATTCAATATATGCGTATTTTGATAATTTTAAGCATATGCGGCGCATTAATTAAAAAAACGCATCAGAAACATAATAAAATATCACTTATTGCACAATGTCTGCTGTCATAATACTGTTCTAATTGTATTTTATCTACTAAAGAACTGATTTTACCTTATTTTACGCATCTTTTTAGTCCTTATGGCTGGTTGTTGTCTATCTGTTCTTATCCAGCAAGTCAACCTTGGGTTAGACCAGTGGTTCTTAACCTTGTTGGAGGTACCGAACCCCACCAGTTTCATATGTGCATTCACCGAACCCTTCTTTAGTGAAAAGTAAAATGTTGTTTTTTTCAAATTCAAGACAAAGTTATATGTTTTTGGTAACACTTTAGTATGGGGAACATATTCTAAGTAACAAAGACTTAATTTAGAGTTATTTGGTTAGGGTTAGGGTTAGGGTTAGAGGTTTAGGGCCAGGGTTAGAGGGTTATGGTTATAATAAGGCTATGCAGAATAAGGCATTAATAAGTACTTAATAATGACTAGTTAAAAGCCAATATGTTACTAATTGGCATGTTAATAAGCAACTAATTAATGGTGAATATGTTCCCCATACTAAAGTGTCACCATGTTTTTTTTACTGGTGCACAAAATGAACCGTGCATGAACATCACCTTGTTCAAAGAACAAAACCAACACAGTGCATGAACTCACAGGGGGCGGTATAGCTCGGTTGGTAGAGCGGCCGTACCAGCAACTTCAGGGTTGCAGGTTCGATCCCCGCTTCCGCCATCCTAGTCACTGCCGTTGTGTCCTTGGGCAAGACACTTTACCCACCTGCTCCCAGTGCCACCCACACTGGTTTAAAAATGTAACTTAGATATTGGGTTTCACAATGTAAAGCGCTTTGAGTCACTTGAGAAAAGCGTTATATAAATATAATTCACTTCACAACAAATTACACACCTGCAAATCAGTGTGACTTCTGCTGGTGCCGTATCCGTAATACGCCGATAGGGAGAAGTTTTTATTTACACGATGAGTCGGGTGTGTCTTGACCTCCGCCGAACCCCTGAGCCCGACTCACCGAACCCCTAGGGTTCGATCGAACCCAAGTTAAGAACCACTAGGTTAGACATATTCAATCAGCACCTTCATCAATGCTGGTGAAAAAGATTGGTTTTATTGGTATTTTGCTCTTATTGTCAGGAAATGTTCAACCAAACCCAGGTCCAACTCTCAAGTGTTTGAGTACCCCTTGTGATTTTAAAGCGATATCATGAAAGCATGATTTATTTAAATGTTAGAAGTCTACTTCCAGTCTACTGAAATTGACATACCGTATTTTTCAGAGTATAAGTCGCACCGGAGTATAAGTCGCACCTGCCGAAAATGCATAATAAAGAAGGAAAAATAAACATATATAAGTCGCACTGGTGTATAAGTCGCATTTTTGGGGGAAATTTATTTGATAAAACCCAACACCAGGAATAGATATTTGAAAGGCAATTTAAAATAAATAAAGAATAGTGAACAACAGGCTGAATAAGTGTACGTTATATGACGCATAAATAACCAACTGAGAACGTGCCTGGTATGTTAACGTAACATATTATGGTAAGAGTCATTCAAATAACTATAACATATAGAACATGCTATACGTTTACCAAACAATCTGTCACTCCTAATCGCTAAATCCCATGAAATCTTATATGTCTAGTCTCTTATGTGAATGAGCTAAATAATATTATTTGATATTTTACGGTAATGTGTTAATAATTTCACACATAAGTCGCTACTGAGTATAAGTCGCACCACCGGCCAAACTATGAAAAAAACTGCGACTTATAGTCCGAAAAATACGGTACTTGTCTTGTCTGAAACCTGGCTTCAGAAATCCATCACGGACGAAAATATTGCAATTAGGGGCTATAATGTTTTTCATTGTGACCGTCCTAGAAAAGGAGGCGGAATTGCAATATATTTAAAACATAAATGTAATGCTGCTCATTTATTGTCTGTATCCCACAGCAAACAATTTGAATGACATGCACTTAAAGTGGAACTCCCTAAGGACAGTTTTATCACTACTGTTGGTTGTTACAGACCCTCTCAGCAAGCAGTGAGGCCTTACTGTCACTGACCAATCAGCTTTCAACCCTGAATTTTAATGAGATTCTTCTTATAGGGGATCTGAACTGGGACTGGCTGTCGTCTGTCTCTGATTGTTTTAAATCGACCCATGACTCTTTTAATCTTACCCAGCTCATTAGCAGCCCAACCCAGCCCAAATCTTGAATGCCCAGAGAAAGCTTCTCTTTTAGATCTTTTTTTAACAAATGCTCTTCATAAATATTCTGATATTGGTATCTTTACAAATTATTTTAATGCCAGCTGTGGTATCGCCACTTTTCGTCAAGCTAAGTTACCAAAACTGTGGCCACAAATTATTTTCAAACATGATTTTAAGCATTTTTGTGAGCAAGTTTTCTATCATGATTTATGGCTCTTTGATTGGTCCAGGATCACACTTTTTAGTGATGTTGAGTTGGCTTGGAAATATTTTCACCATGCAATTATCAATATTGTAAACAAACATGCTCCTCCATGTAAATTCAGAGTAAAATGTAGAAATAATCATTGGTTCTGTCTTAAACTGTCCAGTCTACTGAAAGAAAGGGATGCACACGGCTCCTATTTGAAAAAATACTGTATATCACTGTGCCTTACGTCTTATTACTGGTTGTGGCAACCTTGTCCACCGTTGCACTTTATATGCAAAGGCAACTTGTCAATTTTTATCAGTACGCAGATTTTCTCGATGGTTGTGTTTTATATATAAATTACTTCTTGGTCTGGTTCCCCCTTATCTGTGTTCCTTTATGTCTAGAGACTGCAGTCGCTCTAGCTTAAGGTCACAGACTTAGCATGTTTGTTCCTCGAGCCAACACAAATCTTGGAACAAAAGCTTTCAGATATGCTGCTCCATTGTCATGGAATAACTTACAGACAGATCTAAGGTTACACCCGAGTTGTTCACTTTTGGGGAATTTTAGGCTATTTTAAAGAATAGAGAAACTGTTTCTATTGGACATTGTACTTGTTTTTAAGTTGTTTTTACTGAAACATTTTATACATTGTTTTTATGTCAATAATTTATGTTTAATTGTGTGTGACTGCTGCTGTTTTTGTATGTATTTCTGTAACTTTTTTTTTTTTGCTGCCGTCTTGGCCAGGTCACTTTTGGAAACAAATATTTTAATCTCAATGAGTTGTTTTACCTGGTTAAATAAAGGATATTGATTGACTGGATGCCGACTGCTGGGATGTTTATATATTCCCATTTAGATGAAGAATGACTCATAATCCTAGCGAAGAAAAGGGTGATGGAACCAAGCGTCTTTTCGTGTCGTTCTCGACATTTCCGAGTCTTAATTGGCTGTCAAAGTGTACCAATTTGTCGGAATACGTCTTTGTCTTTCTGCTATTCAGGTGACAAGCATGGTTTATGATCTACAATAAAGTTGGATCAGTCGATCCAACATTGGCACACATGTTCGTGATCACGGAGTCGCTATAAATAGTTTGTCAGCGTGAGCTTTTATAATAACTATATCACTAATACTTGGTTAATATTCAAGTCACGAAATGTAAATTGAGCTTTTTGGATGGTTATTTTTTGGATTTTATGGGCGGAATAGAGGACCTACCGAGAGCCTCCGCTGTAAGCAAAGTTTTATTTACGTTTATTTATGAGTTAAAATGCATTTTTTTTAAATCCATCAGTCATCATGTCTTTCATAATGATTGTTAACGATAGTCAAATATCAAAAATAAAGTGAAGTTCCCCTGTAAGTTCACCTTTTATAAAATGTATTTCAAAAAGGAGAACATTGGAAAACAATCACTGTATTGATGTTTCACTCGTTTTATACTGCACATACTTAAAAGTGGACACTAGAAGGCAGTAAAAGTACACTCTCATTGTTAAATTACTGTGTATGGTAATAGTTATAATGTTAACACTTTAGTATGGGAAACACATTCACCATTAATTAGTTGCTTATTAACATGCAAATTAGTAACATATTGGCTCTTAATTAGTCATTATTAAGTACTTATTAATGCCTTATTCTCCATGGCCTTATTATACAACCAGTAAGCCATTAACTAAGAGTCTTCCCTCAATAACCTCGGAATTATTGCTTATTAGTAACCCTAACCCTTATATGTTCCCCTAGTGTCCAAATAACTCTAAATTAAGTCTTTTGTAATGGTTGGACTAAGGGGAGGTGACGGCGACAGACACCAGGGGGTTTTTATGTACAATGATTTATTATATATATTAGCCATATATCTATATGTATATATATATATATATATATATATATATATAATAATCAAACAATACCAATATAAACTAAGGAAATGGAGTGTGAACTAGATCCAAAAGTGTATATGGTGTGTGGCTATGTGTGTGATTAGCTGTAGTGTGTGTTACCAAGTGTTGTGTTGGGCGAGAGGAGGAACAAGGCAGAAAGACAGTCCGTTGGGCAGGCAGATGATCCAGGGTAGGAGAGAAGAGGCAAGATCCGTTTCCAAGCGGGAGGTCGAGAATCCAAAAGGGCAGTCCGGGAGGTAGGGAAAACAACAGGGGATCACGGAAGAACACGGGAAGCGATGCAGGAAGACAACAGGAACATCAGAACACAACGGAAACACGGAAGTCACAGGGGAGGCGCGAGTTCGCGGGATGGAAGCCAGACACGGGATGCTTACAAGGGTAAGAAGACTATACTCCGGCGAGCGACGGCAGGTTGTCCAGGCTTAAGAAGACCGCTTGATCATCACAGGCAGGTGTGCCGATTGCCGATAAATGATTGCAGCTGGCGGCTTCTGCTGGGCGGAGACGCGCGCGGCGCGTCCCTGGCTGAGCGCGGCCGTGGGCGTGTCCCGAGGTGCACTCACTGGAGCGCACAGATGGATGAACGGCGATGGCAGGAGTCTGAGCCGTAACATCTTTGTTACTTAGAATATGTTCCCCATACTAAAGTGTTACCATTATAATGACAGAAAGAAACACCAATAGGCAAAATTTAATAATAGCTTGTTGCATCAAATGTTGCCATAATCATCAGTTAAAAACTGTTAATACAGTAATTTTTTTTCTGTCAATATTGAAATACATTTAGCAAGAAAGATGAAGTGTCTTATTATTTCAAATTTTTAGGGGGGGCCACATGAAATGACAAGGCCTTGAGTTTGACACAGTTGTTATCTCAGCTCATTTTATTCATCTACTTCGATAATAAGGTGATTATATAAATAATTTTACTCACATAGTGGGTTACACAGAGAAATAAATACGATCAAGTTCTCAAGGGACAAGCGGTAGATAACGGATGGATGGATGGTAAGTTCTCAATAGAAATTAAATTCACGGGGGCAAGGAAATTTCTGTCCCCCACAGAGGTCATGACAGAAATTAATTGAGAAGCACTGCTCTACTCCGTCCCTCTTTCTCAACCCAACTGGTCAAGACAGAGGGCCACTCCACAGGGCCTGGGGTTTTTCCCTAGGTCAAACTCATTTTAGATCGGGGGCCACATGGAGAAAAATCTACTCCCAAGTTGGTTGGACTGGTAAAATCCAGGCATGTGATTTGACCACAATGAAAAAGACTGAAAAAATTTCCGGGGGTCTGAGGGACGAAGGCCCCCAGCCAGGTCCAGGGCGGTGCCCTGGTGGGGGGACAAGGGGGGCGACGCCCCCCGAAGCTCCTGGCTTTTCACCAATTTAACATGCTAAAATTAACAAAGACAGCACCATTTGAAGAAAATATTTTAGTGTTTAAAGACATGAAAACATCATTAATAGAACATACCTTGCTTTCAGTTGTTTCATATGTTTTTGGCGTTTCGCATGTACTTCCAAAGCCTTGAAACCTTGTGATCCATAGTCAATATTATCATGACACCACGTGCACAAAACCTTTCCGGGACGATCGATTTTCCGAATAAAATCACCGAACAAAGTCGTAACTTCCTTCTTCCCAACAGTATCAGTGATTTCCCTTTCCATCCAGTCCCATCGAAACTTATTTTTGACATGTTTATCAATTTCTTTTACTCGTAAAGCGTCCTTTCTCTCGAGAACCGACATCGTTTACATATGGAAAATGGCCATTATGAATGATTACGTTCTTAACGTCATCATTCATAACAGATGTCTTGATTGGTCACAAGGAACATATCGACCAATCAACTACGGCGTAATATAAACTACGTCTCGAATCTTGATTTAGGGTCCGGAAAAACGGGAGTAATTTTTTTTCCCCCCCGAGATTAAAAGACGGAATTCCGACTTTAGACGGGAAAAATCACATGCCTGAAAATCACGGCACGATAACTTCAAAATAAGGACAACTTCAGATTGTTTTCTTTGTTTAAAAATAGAACAAGCACATTCTGAAATTGTAGAAATCATAATGTTGTTGTTGTTGTTGTTGTTGTTTTTTTACACTTACATGTTGCGGTTAATAGTATTCCACCTTTATTTGTGGTTATTTATATTATAAATTATATGATAATGTTCATCAGTCAACTCATTGGTGTTAAATTTCGATCTATCGAGATAAAAAAATTATACCAAAATCAAATTACAGGATGTTATTTATGTAGTTTGCTCATTTTCCTCGACTGATGTACTAACAACATGTGGTTTATTTTGTACATATGTAGCATCATCTACAACAATGGTGCTCATTACGTTGATCGCGAGCTACCGGTCGATCTCGGAGGGTGTGTCAGTCGATCACCAGTCGATCACCAGCCAGGCATTAAAAAAAAAGTCCTAAAAATGAGCGATCATAAATCTTCACTATGACGTCACTTTCGTCACTTGATTGACATTCACGGCACCCGAGGGTCTTCTGAGATGACGCTGGCTGCTACCAGCTCATTAAAATTACCGACTGGAAGGCGAGAAACACTTTATTTCAACAGACTCTGGCGCCGTACCTGTCGTCAAAACTCCAAAGACCGACTGCACAGTTGCACAGTTGCGCTAACAAAATAAGAGTCTCAGAAAGCTGGCGTGCACAAGCTAGCAAGCTACAGAGTTTGCCGACAATGTATTTCTTGTAAAGTGTATACAAAGGAGTACGGAAGCTGGACAAATAAGATGCCAAAAACCAACCACTTTCATGTGGTATTGGACAGAAAGGAGGACTTTTTTTCTCCTCCATTCGAAAATGCGGACATTATCAGCACCACTGTCCAATCAATGCAAGTCATCAGAATCAGGTAATACACCAACTTATATTCTTGTCTTCATGAAAGAAAGGAATCTAAATGTGTTAAACATGCTTGTATTATCTTTAAACACCTTTAACTTATTAACAATATTAACTATATGTGTTAAACATGCTTGTATTATCTTTAAACACCTTTAACTTAATAACAATATTAAGTATATGTGTTAAACATGCTTCTATTATCTTTAAACACCTTTAACTTGTTAACAATATTAACTATATGTGTTAAACATGCTTGTATTATCTTTAAACACCTTTAACTTGTTAACAATATTAACTATATGTATTAAACATGCTTGTATTATCATTAAACACCTTTAATTTTTTAACAATATTAACTATATGTGTTAAACATGCTTTCATTATCTTTAAACACCTTTTACTTGTTAACAATATTAACTATATGTATTAAACATACTTGTATTATCATTAAACACCTTTAATTTTTTAACAATATTAACTATATGTGTTAAACATGCTTGCATTATCATTAAACACCTTTAACTTGTTAACAAAAACATATATTTCATAAATAAGTAAATATAAATTATATATGTGAATGAGGTAGATCCCCACGACTTGATCAATTGAAAAGTAGCTCGCCTGCAGAAAAAGTGTGAGCACCCCTGATATTCAAAGATACAAAGAATTGCTAATGTGACATCCAGTGGACACATTTAGAACAGCTGTTTCTTTCATTCAAAAATTTCAGGTTAATTTATATACATAGCAAACTCATCCCGCGGGCCGGATAAAACCTGCTCGCGGGCCTGATCCGGCCCGTGGGCCGCACGTTTGACACCCCTGCCCGAGAGGGAGTTTTTCTTTGCCTCTATGTGCACTTTTAAACCAGTGAATATGCCAGGCAGGAGTGCAATTGGTGAAATGTAGCAAAGTTTTATTAACTAACTGATTTTAATGGCTGTATGGCATGTAGAGCTATTCCAATTTTTGGACACTTTGAAGAAGAAATGGATAACGCCCTGTCATCACAGTGGATACTTTCTTGCACCATTCTGATTCTTCCTGGCTCCATCATGCTGGAGCAGCCAGATGAAGGAAATGAACTCTTCTTTGTGTCTGCTCAAGCATTCTAAATAACTTTGTCACGCCCGCGTCTGTCCCTGTGTATGAAAGGTATTATGATTCTGTCTCCTCTCCTCAAACTCATGAATACACAGCTGGCCTAGAAAGGACACACTGATATCCCCCCCTTCCCCCAACCATATCTATTATGTATGCGTTTAAATCCACAACTTGAGAAAAAGTAAACATGCCACCTAGTGGTGCATTTTGGGTGGAGATGGCTTTATTTCCTCGATGTCAGACAATTAATGCTGCTCATGACTAAGATTGATTGGATTTTTTCCACAATCTGGCAGCATGAGCGACACAGCTGCTGTTGCTTTGGAAATGATACAAGAGCATATTTGAAAGTGTCAGGATAGCTGCCATTGTGGTTTTATTGAAGGAATGATTGACATTGACGCTTTCGTCCGTTTCTGCTTGTATTGAATATTTATACTTACCATTTGTGGGCAAACAAAGAAAAATGGGCATAATGGTTGGAATGTTGGAAAAGGTCCGCTGACAATGTCAATTGAACATGTTCAGCACCTGAACAGTTTAGTTGCCTTGATTAAACATACATTGTAAATACAGAAACATAATGTTTTGTCATTGAACTTTTTTGATTTAAAATATGTCAATAAAGGCTTCATCTTTAATAAAAGGTGTGTACTATGCAGCTGAGTAATTAACCACTACTGTAGTTATTAAGTGTGTGAATCTTACAACAACGCACATTTGCATTTGATTTTGATTCTTGGGTTGATGACTTGATTCAGAATCAATTCTCAATTGAAACCCATCCATCCATCCATTTTCTACCGCTTGTCCCTTTCGGGGTCGCGGGAGGTGCTGGAGCCTATCCCAGCTGCATTCGAGCGGAAGGCGGTGTACACCCTGGACAAGTTGCCACCTCATCACAGGGCCAACACAGATAGACAGACAACATTCACACTCACATTCACACACTTGGGGCAATTTAGTGTTGCCAATCAACCTATGCCCACGTGCATGTCTTTGGAGGTGGGAGGAAGCCGGAGTACCCGGAGGGGACCCACGCAGTCACGGGGAGAACATGCAAACTCCACACAGAAAGATCCTGAGCCCAGGATTGAACCCAGGACCTTCGTATTGTGAAGCACACATACTAACCCCTGTACCACCGTGCTGCCCCTCAATTGAAACCAATTTTCTCAATATATTATTTGCTATATATATTTATATATATATATATATATATATATAACAAAATAGGTTACAAAAGCTCCTCTTGGCTACAGACTAGTGTGTGTGTGTGTGTGTATATATATATATATATATATATATATATATATATATATATATATATATATATATATATATATATATATGTGTGTATATATGTATATATATATATATGTGTGTATATATGTATGTATATATGTATATATGTATGTATATATGTATATATATATATATATATATATATATATATATATATATATATATATATATATATATGTATGTAGTGCTAATTTAGTATTTTATTTTTGCAAGTTTTTAGATTAAAAACATTGAACTAGTATTGATATTATTTTATGATTATTATTATTGTTATTTTATACTATAGTCCAGGGTGTACCCCACCTTCCACCCGAATGCAGCTGAGATAGGCCCCCCGCGACCCTTTTAGATTGCACAGTGAAGTACATATTCCGTACAATTGACCACTAAATGGTAACACCCGAATAAGTTTTTCAACTTGTTTAAGTCAGGGTCCACTGAAATTGATTCATGATACAGATATATACTGTCATCATAATACAGTCATCACACAAGATAATCATCAGGGTTATTACATTATTACATTACATTATTTACAATCCGGGGTGTGGAGGGGTGTGGAGGGGTGTGGGGGGTTAGGTTTGGTTGTTATCATCAGTCATCAACAATTGAGAACAGAGAAATGGATATTGAAACAGTGTAGGTCTGACTTGGTAGGATATGTACAGCAAGTAGTGGACATAGAGAGAGAGAGAGAGAGAGAGAGAGAGAGAGAGAGAGAGAGAGAGAGAGAGAGAGAGAGAGAGATCAGAAGGCATAAGAAAAAGTATCTACATTTGATTGTTTACATTTATAAATGATAAATTGGTTAAACTGGTATAGCGCTTTTCTACCTTCAAGGTACTCAAAGCGTTTTGACAGTATTTCCACATTCACCCATTCACACACACATTCACACATTGATGGCGGGAGCTGCCATGCAAGGCGCTAACCAGCAGCCATCAGGAGCAAGGGGTGAAGTGTCTTTCTCAAGGACACAACGGACGTGACTAGGATGGTAGAAGTACGGCCACTCTACCAACTTCGCCACGCCGTCCACATTTGACGGGGAGGGTGTTAGTTTAGGGTTGAAGTTGCCTGGAGGTGTACGTTTATTGTGGTTTTGAAGGAGGATAGAGATGCCCTTTCTTTAATACCTGTTGGGAGCGCATTCCACATTGATGTGGCATAGAAAGAGAATGAGTTAAGACCTTTGTTAGATCGGAATCTGGGTTTAACGTGGTTAGTGGAGCTCCCCCTGGTGTTGTGGTATTGTACATGAAATGACCAAAGTACGGTAAATATTGTACATATCACATATTGTTATGAAAGTGTCTGTTACTACATTATATATATAGTTGCAGTGTGTACACTACTGCCATCTGAGGTATTGGAATTACAACTGCATGCAAAGTCGATGTAATACTGGCAAATGAAACTCAGGAGTGTAAGAAAACAAAATGTAAGAACTAGACAGCAAAGATATCATAATCAGCTTAGTGTTAAACAGGGTTGCAAAATTCCGGGGATATTCAAAGTTAGAAACTTTCCATGGGAATTAACGGGAATATATGGGAATTAACGGGAATTAATGGGAATTAATGGGAATAAACATTGAATGCAACATGCTAGATCTTGCAGCATGATTATTAGCTAAAACAACCTGATTGAATGCAAATTCAGTTGAATTTCAGCCCTGCACGGTGCATTCCTCCATCACATGTGCAGCGCATTCTTCCATCCCATGAATAGCTAATTCCCAGCAAGCTACACACTACAGCAGCGCTATTGAGGCCACACTAGTATTTGAGCCCAAGGACTTCATCCAGTCAGGTAAGTTTTGATGATATTACTGGGGTAAATATATTTGATCTATGGTATTTAAGTTTAATAGAGGTGTAATTGCTTGTTACTGTATGACTGTAGACTACTCCAGCAGACTTCCACTCAAGCTAGCTAGCTGTTGCTGTACTTGTTAAATGATTTTGGGGCCAATATCTCTAGCTAGCTAGGTTTATGTACCACCACAGTCTCATAATGAACTGAAAATATTTCTCCGTTAGCCGTGATGCTAATTGTCTCTATGTTAAATCCCATTAATAAATGCTAACAATGTTAGCGATCCGAATTTACCTTTTTTGTGATCTGTAAAGTTCAACTAGAAAATACTAAATCAAAACGTGTAGTTTCTTCTGCCTTCTGTTCTGCTAGCCATTCTGTTGTATGTAGGTTATAGTTTGATTTAGCATGCTGATTGAATGTTCATGTATTAATCTAGCCTATTTCTAATCATTTGTCCATCAGTAAAATATTTTTAAAGACTACTCCAATTGTTTAGCTGACTATTTATATCTCTGTGTGGCATTGCATTAGCTCCTTCTCATCTTATTCTACAGAATAAGATGTAGAAGTAACTTTGAATAATCAAAAAATGGTAAAAAATTTCCAAACTTCCCGAGCTTAACTTTCCGTGGTAAATTTCCGGAAAGTTTCCGGAAATTTACCGGAAACTTTCCACCCCTTTGCAACCCTAGTGTTAAATGTTAAAACAAATGAGAGCTTTAATCATTCAACAATTTGTAATGGTGTCACAACACAGCTGTTGGCATGACCCCAGGATACGGAGACAGTAGTCGGAGTGCAGATAAGGTCATTTAATTAAGCCCCAGGCAGAAGAAAACGATGCAACCAGTGCACACGGCAAAGTGAGACATGAATATAAAACAATTAACCAGCGAGTAAAAGTGACAGGTAGACAAACCCTCCTGATTGGGAACCAGGAACAGGTGAGAAGAATGTCAGAATCAGGGGTGAAGTCACTGTAGAACAGACCAAAATGTGGAACAGAATTAACAGCGCTGGACGGAAGAAACCCAGAATAAGGGGAAAAACAACACCAAACCCAAAAACTGTCACGTAAACCTTAATACATTTGACATTTATTAACGCACGGATACACAAAAGCATCAGGGGAATAAATACCGTTATCGATTCCCAGGTACCGGGAACTGTGAAAGGTACCCCTCTCTTGTTGTATTTATGATCATGAAACCAAAACAATATTCTTCATTGTCTTTCACCTCTGAAAGACATCTCTGTTACTGCATACTGTATAAATTATTTTAAAAAAAAAATTCACCAATCACATTTCCCGTATCCTGTCCTTGCCCTTTTCTTTCTGACCCCTCCCACTTTTACTCGGCTTCTATTCAGTCTCGCTCCATATTTCATTCTCCGTGTTCGACTTTTCTCTTGATTTATGACAAGTAGCCATGCTTGTGTGCTCAAGTTGTCTTGAGGCAGAAGGGAACGATAATATTTCATCCGAGGGTTACACGTACGCGCGCGCACGTACGTTCACACACACCTGGTATAAGGCTAACACACAAGTATAATCCCCAGGAAATGTTGTCTGCTTCTGCTTGCACACAACCTGCACAAACAAACACGCTTATGCGAACAACATGTAAATAAGTCCTCACTTGGATGACAATGATAAGCTTCGCTCGCTTCTCCTGTCATGTTTTCCCCTCCATTTGCAGGAAGCCGTGGACAGATATTAAACCTTGGGCTTCGGACGTAGAAGCCTACTGACTTGCAGTCTCTTCTAAAGCAACAATGCAGGTGAAACTCCAAAAATGTACATACCGTGCCGTAAAGTTTCAACAATTAATAACATGCAACTCAAGATATTTCAGACATTTTTTTTAATATAAAATTTGGATGGTTATGACTTACAGTTTAGGGCAGCAAGGTGGACCAGGGGTTAGTGTGTCTGCCTCACAATACGATGGTCCTGGGTTCGATCCTGCGCTCGGGATCTTTCTGTGTGGAATTTGCATGTTCTCCCCGTGACTGCGTGGGTTCCCTTTGGGTACTCCGGCTTCCTCCCACCTCCAAAGACATGCACCTGGGGATAGGTCGATTGGCAACACTAAATTGGCCCTAGTGTGTGAATGTGAGTGTGAATGTTGTCTGTCTATCTATGTTGGCCCTGTGATGAGGTGGCGACCTGACCAGGGTGTACACCGCCTTCCGCCCGATTGTGGCTGAGATAGGCTGCAGCACCCCCCGCGACCCTGAAGGGAATAAGTGGTAGAAAATGGATGGATGGATTGATTTACGGTTTACGAAAAAACTTAAATCGTAAATCTCAGAAAATGTGGGGTTTTTCAAAAACTGTAAGCCATGATCATAACGATAATAACAAATAAAGGCTCGACATATCTCATGTTGCATGTAATGACTTTATATCACGTATCGGTCCCACAATTGGAGTTGATTTGTTGTACGAAATTGATTAAAAAAAATGTTGCCTTTAAACAACAGCTTCAAAATCATGATTATATTGGCTTGTAGTAAGGTGACAGGTTACCCTGCCATTGCCATGGCAACAACCGACTTACAGTATTGGCGAGTAAATGGTGTTTTGTGTCTTTTACTGTGAGATGCTCACAAACGCCACGCAAACATGGACAAATGACTTGTTTGCTTATATGTATAGGTAACGGTCTCGCTCCATCCTATCTTGCAGATTGTATTCTACCATATGTCATATAGAACTCCGGCTTATTAGTGATTCCCACAGCCAAAAACAAAGTCTGCGGGCTTTAGAGCGTTTTCTATTTTGGCTCCATTACCCTGAAATGCCCTCCCAGTAACAGTTAGAGATGCTACCTCAGTAGAAGCATTTAAGTACCATCTTAAAACTCATTTGTATACTCGAGCCTCTAAATAGACCCCTTTTTAGACCAGTTGATCTGCCGTCTCTCTTTCTGCTCTTTCCCCCTCTCCTGCGTAGAGAGGTTATCAGGTGACCACGGTTCAGCTTCCACGGAGGACGCGCTAGCTGTTCCAAGTCGGGACCCAGGGTGGACCTCTCCTCTGTGCATCAGTTGGTTGATCTCTGCGCTGCTGACTTGTCTTCATTCAAGATGATCCACTGCTGGCCTCCCAATGGACTAGACTTTCACATTATAAAGTCAGGATCCAGGGTGACCACTCCTTATGCATCAGTCAGCGACGTCTCGGCGCCCCGACTTGTTTACATGCAAGAGGATCCCCTGCTGGCCCCACCATGGACTGGATCCTACATCTGCGGTCCCTTCCAGGGTTTCTCGTTGTTCCCATTGGGTTGAGTTTTTTCTTGCCTTGATGTGGAATCTGAGCCGAAGATGTCCTTGTAGCTTGTCCAGCCCTTTGAGACATTTATGATTAAGGGCTATATAACTAAACTTTGATTGATTGATTGATTGATATAGCCTGGAACTCAATAAATTCTCCTCTTGTGGGAGTCCATCCCAGCTGCCTTAGGAGGACAAAGGGTACACCACATACTGATCACCTGCCAATCACAAGACACAAGAGCCTGCATCAAATTCGTAGCAGATAACCATTTTTGCTTTCTCTACCCGGGCCAGTGAAGGCACCATTGATGCGTCTGGATTTGGTGTTGGGTGCCTTGCCTAAGGGAAGCCTGACATCTTTTCAACAATTTGATTTACCTTGGGAGTCGTTTGATGGTTTCTAATTCCTACTGTAGCGCCAATAATCCGCAATAGATGACTCAACACTAGGGATTTTCCGATCTGTGTTTTCTGATGGCAATTCCAATACCGTTAATTGTAAATTTTTCCATTTATGTTGAGTGCTGTTGACAGTTTGTTATCAACACAACATTCAAACTACTTCCTTATTCTTTTTTATTACATACAATTGTATAGGCAAAACAAGGTCAATAGTACACAATAACGTAACAAAATCAAATTACTCATTCAAATCCTTTGGTTTTTGTCCTCAAAGTCGTCCTGTGTCCAGAGACCTATTCCCTGAATTTGTAAATATTAACAAAAAAAAACAATAAATAATTTTGAGAAAAAAAAAAGATCAACCTAATCATTGATCATATACTGATATTACCTTTGGAATATAGATTTATGGATCGATCCGTCCTCTCACATGCTGACACACTGAGAGTTGTTATATTATCTTCTCCCTCGACTCTTATTAAACCACTAATTATTTTCTTATTGATATCTGCTTACTTTATGCTGCAACATGGTTCCATCTACACTTCTTAAACTTTACTAAGCACCTATTATTTGCTGTTGTTTGAATCGAGATTCGCAGTTAGCTTAGCTATTAGCATGCCTGCCCATAGGGCTGGACGATTATGGCAAAAATAATAATCACAAGTATTTTGATTGATATTGAAACCACAATTAATTTCACAATTATTCATTAATTTGAAATGTTATTTATGTATTGTACCACCAAAACTCAACATTAAATATATATACTTTTTTAAACTAGCTATAAATGACTAATGAATAAACCACAACAAGTAAAATAATAATAATACATTTAAAAAACAATAGCAATATAAAAAACAATAAAATTAATTTTTTTCATTTTGTTTTTAATTCTGTTTTTTTTTTTTTTACCTTTTACACTTATTTGACCACTTTAGAGTGTGTGCTTTTCGTGTAAAATAAAGTTTAATAAAATGTTTGTTAATTAAAAGCAAAAAAATCTTCAAATGTATTATTGCAATACATCTTTGGACAATTTTGACCAGTATTTTAAATTAGTCAAATCATAATAATTGTGTAAATGTATCAATAAGTGCTTTAACTGCATTATGCTTGTGCAAGGTACTTTTTTGAAACCTTTATTTTGTCAGCGCAGTCAAACCGGACGTGGCGCACCACGCTATTATTGTGAAAGGGGAAGCGTGCTGTGCTGTTGTTCTCAGCTTGATAAATAAAGAGGCGACTCACTTGAAGCTGTTTAAAAAAAAAGAGAGATCGCCTCTCAAGTAGCAACCACTGTTTGTACAGTGTTGTTACATGGATGATGTCGTTGCAACAACACAAGCAGTATGGGGTGCCGAATGTAAAAGGTCAATCATACTTTTCAAGCAGATATATATTTCTCAGATTTAACTCGCTTTTCTCAGGATTAGCTAATTCTCATCACATTTAAGTTTAATTAAATGTTGACTCTAATCATATCTAAAGGTTAAATCGAAACATACATCTTAAATCTAAACCTATATGTTGAATCTAAACCTAAATATGAGCGCTAAATGTTAAATCTAAGCTTAAATGTTAAATCCAAAGCTAAATATGACATTTAGATTTAAGATTTATATTTAACATTTAGATTTAGAGTTAATATTTAGCGCTCACATTTAGATTTAGATTTAACATTTAGGTTTAGATTCAACATTTAGATATTTAGAGTCAACATGTAATTTAAACTTCATTTTGATGAAAATGAGTGAGTTAAATCTGAGAAATATATCTGCTAGAAAAGTGTGACTGAACTTTTAAATTCGGCACCCTATAGATGACATGTGTTGTGTGTGGGTACATGGATTGTTCTTGTTAGCTTTAAATTTGTAGTTTAGTTGCTGTTTCAAATGACCCTCTTGATATTCACATTGTTTATCAGGACGGGGCGGCCGCGGTTGAGTGTTGTTTGGGATAAATAGGCACTACCGGACACATTATTTTCCCAAACAAATGTTTCTTCTCCTCACAATGACAACATTTAATTAATGTCAATTCCTGTGATTTTACTTTGCGTTTTTCAGCGAATTCCGTTTTATTGGCCAATTATATGACTCCATCCGCGGTTACGTGAACGAGGAAATCATGACTAACTTTTTTTGTCGAGTTTAATGATTATTGATTTGGCATAGGTGCCTGGGCCTCACAGCAAGAAGGGCTTGGGTTTGATCCTCGGGCACAGGGTCTTTCTGTGTGGAGTTTGCATGTTCTCCCCGTGAATGCTTGGGTTCTCTCCGGGTTCTCCGGCTTCCTCCCACCTCCAAAGAGCGGCTGATTGGCAACACTAAATGGTCCCTAGTGTGTGAATGTGAGTGTGAATGTTGTCTATCAGTGTTGGCCCTGCGATGAGGTGCCGTTTTACTAGATTTGTATTCTGTCCAGGGTGATCCCGAGAGGAAAAAGCGGTAGAAAATGGATGGATGGATGGATGGATGATGAGGCATACTAGCTCTGTGTCAAATAAAAAGTAGACTAGACTAGACTTAGACTTAGACTTCCTTTTTATTGTCATTCAAATTTGAACTTTACAGCACAGATAAGAACGAAATTTTGTTACATAAGCTCATGGTAGTGCAGGATAAAAAAGCAATAAGGTGCGTATATAAATAATAAATATATATAAATAATATATAAATATATATATATATATATATATATATAAAATAAATAAATATATATAAATAAATAAATAAATAGATTACTGTACAGATAAATATATTGCACTTTTTCACATGCATCCACGTTTATGGATGTATGTTATATTGTCTTTTTTATTCCAGCGAGTTAATCCATTTTGGGGGGAGTTGAGGGGATAATTTAATTTAATTATGATGCGTTCAAGAGTCTTACGGCCTGAGGGAAGAAGTTGTTACAGAACCTGGAGGTTCTGCTTCGGAGGCTGCGGAACCTCTTTCTAGAGTCCAGCAGTGAAAACAGTCCTTGGTGGGGGTGGGAGGAGTCTTTGCAGATTTCCTGAACCCTGGTCAGGCAGCGGCTTTTTGCGATCTCCTGGATAGGAGGAAGAGGAGTCCTGATGATCTTTTCCGTCGTCCTAACCACTCTCTGGAGAGACTTCCAGTCTGAGGCACTGCAGGCTACAGTCCAGATAGAGGTGCAGTTGGTCAGTAGGCTCTCTACAGTGCCTCTGTAGAATGTGGTGAGAATATGGGGAGGAAGCTGTGCTCTTTTCATCCGACGCAAAAAGTGCATGCGCTGCTGAGCTCTTTTTACAAGAGCTCCGGTGTGTAGGGACCAGGTTATATTGTCAGTTATCTGCACCCCCAACATCCGCACGTGTGTGTCCTTTCCTTCCAGATGTTCTAAGCTCAGGTGGAGTGCAGAGGAGATGACGTCCTCTGTGGAGCGGGTGGAGCAACCCAAACTTTGAGTAGACATGTTTTTTTTTCACTCATTCGTTCCTCATCTGTTTCACCATAACAACCTCCGAAATTAGCATTATTGTATTTTCATAATCATGAGAAACCATAATCGAAATCGAAATTAAAATTTGATGAATTGCCCAGCCCTACCTGTTCGCGGCTTACTCTCCATGTGTCACTGACACTCATTGAAGGCGGACGCTCCCTTTTCCCTCTCCCTTATCTCTCCTGCTTGCTTCTTTGTTTTGTCTTGTTTAACTTTCTCGTTGCTTCTTTTTGCACTCCTCTCGAAAATCTAAACAATGGAATTGCTCAACTGGCCTCACAACGGAATTGACAAGATCTCGGGTTTGGGGCAACATGTCTGTCCTGGACACACGACGGACTCTTGGGAGAAGCGGAGTGCCACGTGTGCCTGGTGACCTTTTCAGTCGAAGAAGTTAAAGACATCTACCTATTCGGAATCATGATAACAGGACATCTGCGGATTGGAGTTTTAAAAAAAAGTAAGCGTTGCTCTGTTGAATCGACAAATTGGAAGAATCTGGCAGCCGTTCAAAGTACTCTAAAGCTGCCACAAATGATTGGAGGATGCGAGCAGAACTGTGGACACTCAGACTTTGGCCGTTTTGGACTATATTGCAAATTTGAAAACATCTTGGAGACGCCGGCTGCTCTGATGGAGAAGTATGATGAATTTAAGGACCAGAAATAAACAATGGAGTGAAAAGTTGAATATTGTTTTCGCTTGCTCAAACACAAACATTCTAATTTGGATTGTTTTCCCTGGCTGCAAGCGACATGCGAGGTCGCTGCTTTGAGACTCTCCCAGAGTACAGTGCAGCGGAGACACAACAAACTCCTTCCCTGTCTCTCATGAACACACACACCTGACTTTTGTTGGACTGACTGTGTCACGGCGCGGGCACATTCCTCGGCGCGCTCCGCTCCTCAGCGTGCTTCCAGTCACACTCCTCTCCTCAGCACGCTCCCCTCACCAGAGCTCCTCTCCAGCCGTGGCCGCGCTCCAGCACGGCGGTTCTAAATCATCAATCAACGCACCAGACGCTGATGACGCCACACACTATTTAGACCAGCACGTCCTGCTTTCTAATGCCAGAACGTAGACTTCTGTATGGTACAGTGTTATACGTCTATAGCTCTTCTCTCTGCGTTTTATGTCCCTTGATGATGTTTTCATCACTTGGACTTGTTTTTCCCTCGCCCCGCAGTATCCCTCTCCTCTGTTTCCTCGATTCGAGATGTGCGTCTCGTTTCCACGGACTTCCCCTGGATCTCTTGCCTGCTTCCCCGGACCTCGACCTCTCGCCTGTCCACGGACCCTGACGCCTCTCTCCTTCCCTCGACCTATCGCCTGCCCACGGACTTCCAAGCCAGCCTCGCCCTCTTTGGACGTCCACACCTTCAACACTTGCGGGTAACATACTCCAGTTAAATACATCACATAGTCTTACACCATATATTTTGTCTAGTTACACACTTCATACCCTCATTATAATAAACACGGCTAAGGCTAAATAGTTCACCTGCTTCTGTGCCGTCTCCTTCCCCCTGATACCGTTACAGACTGGCTACGTTATCGCATTTGCAAGAGCACCAAGGAGACAGAGACATGCTGCAGGCTTACACACACATATGCATCCACGAAAAATACACACACCACATACACATACCCCACCCCCATCCCACGCCTTTGATGTTTCACCCCACTTGGTATGATGGAAAACGAAGCAGCGCCCCTAGTAGCTGGCAACTTCGGGCTGGATGCCCGCCTCCTCACCCCTCGTTGCAAGTCTTGAGTTGTCTGTGCTTTGCTATGGAGTTTTTTTCTCACTCCGGACTGGGCCCCCCCAATAAGAGCCTGAGATCGACTTTTTTTTTTACTCATCAGCTTTTCCCAGACCTTTTATGGGGCACCATAAGTAGCGACTAGGGATGTCCGATAATGGCTTCTTGCCGATATCCGATATTCCGATATTGTCCAACTCTTTAATTACCGATACCGATATCAACCGATACCGATATCAACGGATATATACAGTCGTGGAAGTAACACATTATTATGCCTAATTTGGACAACCAGGTATGGTGAAGATAAGGTACTTTTAAAAAAAATTAATAAAATAAAATAAGATAAGTAAATTTAAAACATTTTCTTGAATAAAAAAAAAGTAAAACAATATAAAAACAGTTACATAGAAACTAGTAATTAATGAACATTAGTAAAATTAACTGTTAAAGGTTAGTACTTTTAGTAGACCAGCAGCACGCACAATCATGTGTGCTTACGGACTGTATCCCTTGCAGACTGTATTGATATATATTGATATATAATGTAGGAACCAGAATATTAATTACAGAAAGAAACAACCCTTTTGTGTAAATGAGTGTAAATGGGGGAGGGAGTTTTTTTGGGTTGGTGCACTAATTGTAAGTGTATCTTGTGTTTTTTATGTTGATTTAATAAAAAAAATAAAAAAATAAAAACGATACCGATAATATCGGCCTGCCGATATCGGTATCGTTTTTTTTTTTTTTTTACATCTCTAGTAGCGACCCATCACCATTCATGTTCTGTAATCCAGTATAATGTTTGTTTGTCTAATCTTGAACTGGTGTGTGGTGAAAATGAAATGTCGTTTTACTTGTGTAATGACAATTAAGAGCATACCTTAACATTTTTAACCTCATCCTAAACGATTCTAAGAAATGTAGTTAATATGCCACAACGGAGGTGATTATTTTTTAAGGTATATATTATTAATACTATTATGTGTATGGTGATACATCATTGGCTACACGCCAGGTTTATTAAAAAGCATTCATCGGCTATGGCGATCACCTACTTTTTCACGAAAATTGTCCGACACTGATCAGTGGCTGATTGATCGGCACATTCTTACTCCACGCTCCACGTTGTCGGGCTTCTAATATTCCTCTTCCTTTTTTTTGTAGTTTGTTGCCTTCCTCTCGTTGTTTTGTCTCCTCCCTAAACGCCATGACTTAAGACAAGCGGCAGTAAAACGAGGCACAACTGCTGCCGCTTGGCATTCAGTGCCTTTCTTAAAGTAGACCCTGGGTTGTTCTCAGTATTCCTTGACACCCATTGAGGACACCAAGGTCATGTGCTCGGTATTTTTTTAGGTGACAAAAGGATGATGATATAACTGACTGTAAATGTACTTTGTGTCGGAGATCGTGTGCGCTGTACATCACCATGCGGACAACCAATTTTTGACCTCGGTATTTGTCAAATCCTAGTTACGACCCTGTCGACACCCTTCAATCTTCAGAGCTTTGAAAATAGCTTTTTGCATTTACCTCTTGATCTTGTTCTCTTTGGCCAAGTTTACCCTCTTGTCCGACAAATGTCAAGCCAATCTGACCTATGCTGGCCAAAATAATAATAATAAAATATGCTTGAGGCTTCACCCAAGCTTTTTTCTGTTATTTCTATTTATTGAAAGTACATTTAATATGTGTATATACCGATCATCCATCCATCCATCCATTTTCTACCGCTTGTCCCTTTTGGGGGTGCTGGAGCCTATCTCAACTGCATTCGGGCGAAAGGCGGGGTACACCCTGGACAAGTCGCCACCTCATCGCAGGGCCAACACAGATAGACAGACAACATTCACACACTAGGGCCAATTTAGTGTTGTCAATCAACCTATCCCCAGGTGCATGTCTTTGGAGGTGGGAGGAAGCCGGAGTACCCACGCAGTCACGGGGAGAACATGCAAACTCCACACAGAAAGATCCCGAGCCCGGGATTGAACTCAAGACTACTCAGGACCTTCGTATTGTGAGGCATATGCACTAACCCCTGTCCCACCGTGCTGCCTATACCAATCAGTAGTGCATATTTTATATACACAAACAACATAAATGCATGGTATTATTAGAGTGAATTATCGATGCATTTTGCGTTATTACACAACTCAAAGTTGTCAACTCAATTGTCAACTATAACTCTGATATCTAGATTATTATTTACAATATTTTCTAGGCTATAGAGCGCACCACATCTCAAATTAGCTAAACAGATTCAATAACTCCATGCCGGCGTTTTGGTGAATTTACGAAACTATAACAATACAAAATGAATGCCGTTGTATGTGAATAATACTAACGCAGACACTTGTGAACATGTTAGCATATTCGCTAATGCTGACAACGCTGGCTTGATTACAATAGCACATACAAATAGGCATGAAAACACCCCTACAGACATCACACATTGGACGGTTTAGTCAGTATGAATTGTATTAGATATATTGTAAAACTTACAAACTTTGCTTGGAGTGATGATTGAAGAATCCTTTCGAGCAGAAACGCTATGGATGAATATAAACAGGAAGTACCTGTACATTGCCAACCAGCAACACATACAGTGAGTGAACTCGTCCAAAAGATTGCATCGTAGCACAATCAACAACACACCTTTTCAGTGTCTGTCGAGTTAATATGAATACTATTTGTTGAATACAAAACATGATGGCCGTTAGTGGAGAAAAATCCATAAAATAGCCGCACCGCTCAAAGCTTTAAAAAAAAAGAAGTGGCTTATAGTCCAGGAAATACGGTACTACGCCAACTAAGGAAGAGCTGATGATGTTTGGGACTTAATAGATTTCTCAATGAGGTGTTATTAATTGTGTGCTTGACAGGCAGCCTTTTAAACAAAAGTCAGGGCTGACTGCAGGCGAATTTGTGTCACGTAGGAGCAATTCTCAGAGCGACACAGTGCCTCAAAGCAACAGAGCACTCAATCAGTGCAGTCTTAATTCCTTTTTGGTGATAATCTTATCTTTTATCCCTGCACGTTGATTAAAGACTAATACACATCTCTGTATTTTTTTTAATTAGAACTGACAAATGACAAACAATTAAAACTGTTTATTATTTTCTACGTAGACAATGACACTAAACATCCCAAGTAGGAATGTCCGATAATGGCTTTTTGCCGATATCCGATATTCCGATATTGTCCAACTCTTTAATTACCGATACTGATATCAACCGATACCGATATCAACCGATATATACAGTCGTGGAATTAACACATTATTATGCCTAATTTGGACAACCAGGTATGGTGAAGATAAGGTACTTTAAAAAAAAATTAATAAAATAAAATAATATAAATAAATTAAAAACATTTTCTTGAATAAAAAAGAAAGTAAAACAATATAAAAACAGTTACATTGAAACTAGTAATTAATGAAAATTAGTAAACTTAACTGTTAAAGGTTAGTACTATTAGTGGACCAGCAGCACGCACAATCATGTGTGCTTACGGACTGTATCCCTTGCAGACTGTATTGATATATATTGATATATAATGTAGGAACCAGAATATTAATAACAGAAAGAAACAACCCTTTTGTGTGAATGAGTGTGAATGAGTGTAAATGGGGGAGGGAGGTTTTTTGGGTTGGTGCACTAATGTACACTAAAGTGTATCTTGTGTTTTTTTATGTTGATTTAATAAAAAAATAAAAAAAATAAAAATAAAATAAAAGATACCGATAATAAAAAAAACGATACCGATAATTTACGATATTACATTTTAACGCATTTATCTCTAATCCCAAGTATTGATTAACCAATGCAGAAAGATTTGTATAAACATAAACAGTCCCTAATTTTGATGGTTGGTTTGGAATACCAACAAACATCCAGAAAAAAAACGACATACAACGACTTCATTTATATTTGAAAAAGTAGCATGAATACATGAATCAATATCAAACAGCAAGGAAAATAGTTGTGAATTACAGTAAAGGGAAGCTTCATGCAAAAGGAGACACCAAGTCTCTCAGCGAGCTCTAAATCGATGCTGATGCAGAGCAGCTCTGCAGGTATTAAATGAAAATGCATTCAATGTTTGTTTCTCTTGTTCAAACAGTGTGAGCACAGCGTTAGCTATAATGTACACAATCCTTGAAACCGCGCCAGCTGAAATGCCTCCCGAGGTGACGCGGATGAAGTCTGCATGATATCTTTCGTATTATACTGTTTGGATAGAGTCTCTTGCATGTTTACGTGCCACTGAAGGTCTATGTTTGCATAAGAAGAAGCAAATATTAAAATCAGTCGACAACTGATTTACTATGTAAACCGACTGTTCTGGTCCAGAGTGTTCTTATTATTACTGAAGAGTGTCTACAGAAGTCAACGTGGACCAGTGACGTGCAGTCAGGGGAGGCAGGTGAGGCGGGGCCTCACATGCCATCATGGAAAGAAAAAAAATGTAAAAAGAAAAAAAAAATTTAAATTGTTATATGTATCCAGTGATTATACTATAAAGTTATTTTCCATTTAACTTCACCAGTTTTAGATTATTTTTATTCAAAATCGCTAAATTTTCACATTTGCCGTTCAAATACTGAGAAGAGACTTGCGGTGAGTCAACAGCCAGTTGAGGCAGGTCACTAAATTGAGCCTCACCATGGATTGCGCAATGACTCGGCTAACTGGTGGCCTGCTGTGCAGTGAGACCGTATTGCTATATGAATTATATTATACATTTCCATAGTTTAGTTAGCTGAGGTATATAATGTACAGTGTATTTTGTCAACAACTGTATGTGTGTAACGTATTTCTTGTGCTGAGCAATCATAAAACGGCTGCGAAGACGCACTGTGTGAGGCTCGCAGTAATCCCACCTCCTGGTGGTAGAGGGCGCTGGTGATCTCAGAGATCATTCTTGCGACTACTCGGCTGCAGAAGAAGTGACAACAAGCAGCAACAGTTAGCGATCGTCTATTTTTTCCTCTTGCCTGGACTATTAACATGGAGGATTACATATCTAAAATAAAACAGTTTTCAATCGAAGCAGGAGGTAATACTTAAAGGAAGATCTCCATCGAGACAGAGAGACTTTTAAAACTGAAGAAAGATAAGGAAGACTTCTATAAACAAGTTATCGATGCTTTTGTTCAAAAGGAGCGGCGCATGGACTTAATTTATAAGTAAAGGTAAGACTATAATAACGTTTTTTTTATTAAATGTGCTTTTTTGTGTGCTACAGTTTGTATGTGTAAAGTTAAAGTTAAGTTAAAGTACCAATGATTGTCACACACACACACTAGGTGTGGTGAAATGTGTCCTCTGCATTTGACCCATCCCCTTGCTCACCCCCTGGGAGGTGAGGGGAGCAGTGGGGAGCAGTGGGCAGCAGCGGCGCCACGCCAGGGAATCATTTTTGGTGATTTAACCCCCAATTCCAACCCTTGATGCTGAGTGTCAAGCAGGGAAGAATGCTGGTATGAGCGTTTAAACATAACCCGTTAACTGCTGCCAATCAAATGGTGAATAAGATACTCTTTAGGGTTCATATGTCGCAAGTCACTGACGTGGACATACAGTACATTGTTGAACGCTTTTGCCAACACGAAAGTTCAGACCTCAAGGCGTAATTTCTACGAAAAATCAGTCTGTTTATGTCGACCTGTTCGCTTTATCATTATGGCTGAGCAGCATACAACCAGTGATGTCAAATGGGCTTTTGTAAAGTGCGAAGATTTGTTTCTACCTTATTTTAAAAAAGATGCCATAAATGTTACTATAACATTGATACGGCAGTGAAAGTGAAGGTCTAAGACGACTATCAAAAATGCAACGTAGTATGTTCCACCTGAATAGCGGCAACCCTAACTTCGAACACTTCACTCGACGCAGACGTCATCAACACTCACCTTTAAGCCTTCACACACCACTAGCATTTTGGAACAAATATGAAGTGATTAGGGTTGTTAACAATAAACCGATGCAACCGGATACCCGGTTTGAGAAGTAGCCGGTTACAGCTCCCTCTACGGTTCAGTGAATCTTTAGGTTATTCGAGTGTAGACACATAAACCGGTTATCGCACCGAAGTACAAATCAGTTGACGGTTTCTGTCTTTAAAGGGGAACATTATCACAATTTCAGAATTGTTAAAACCATTAAAAATCAGTTCCCAGTGGCTTATTATATTTTTCGAAGTTTTTTTCAAAATTTTACCCATCACGCAAAATCCCTAAAAAAAGCTTCAAAGTGCCTGATTTTAACCACCCGTCCATTTTTCTGTGACGTCACATAGTGAAGCCAACACAAACAAACATGGCGGAAAGAACAGCAAACTATAGCGACATTGGCTCGGATTCAGACTCGGATTTCAGCGGCTTAAGCGATTCAACAGATTACGAATGTATTGAAACGGATGGTTGTAGTGTGGAGGCAGGTAGCGAAAACGAAATTGAAGAAGAAACTGAAGCTATTGAGCCATATCGGTTTGAACCGTATGCAAGCGAAACCGACGAAAACGACACGACAGCCAGCGACACAAGAGAAAGCGAGGACGAATTCGGCGATCGCCTTCTAACCAACGATTGGTATGTGTTTGTTTGGCATTAAAGGAAACTAACAACTATGAACTAGGTTTACAGAATATGAAATACCTTTGGCAACAACATGCACTTTGACAGTGCAGACAGCCCAATTTTCATCAATTAATATATTCTGTAAACATACCCTCATCCGCGCTCTTTTCCTGAAAGCTGATCTGTCCAGTTTTGGAGTTGATGTCAGCAGGCCAGGGAAGGTAGGGTCGATAGCTCGCTCGTCTGCGGGAACAAACTGCCGCCATTTCTTGCCGTGCTACCGAGGTCCTTTGTCCCTGAATTGCTCACACACTCCGGCAGATTCAATGGGGGTCTGGCGGCAGATTTCTTTGACTTTATCGTTGGAAATGCATCTTCTTTGAGTGTCGCAGGATATCCACACATTCTTGCCATCTCTGTCGTAGCATAGCTTTCGTCGGTAAAGTGTGCGGAACAAACGTCCAATTTCTTGCCACTTTCGCATCTTTGGGCCACTGGTGCAACTTGAATCCGTCCCTGTTCGTGTTGTTACACCCTCCGACAACACACCGACGAGGCATGATGTCTCCAAGGTACGGAAAACAGTCGAAAAAACGGAAAGTAACAGAGCTGTTTCGACCCGGTGTTTGAGAAAATGGCGGATTGCTTCCCGATATGACGTCACGTTGTGACGTCATCGCTCCAAGAGCGAATATTAGAAAGGCGTTTAATTCGCCCAAATTCACCCAATTAGAGTTCGGAAATCGGTAAAAAAAAAATATGGTCTTTTTTCTGCAACATCAAGGTATATACTGACGCTTACATAGGTCTGGTGATAATGTTACCATTTAAAACGACACAATGACCTTGCTGGCCAGGCGATTGATCTTGTTTAATTGGAAGCTAGCTCGCCCCCCATCACATGGCCGTTGGATTAGAGACGTTCTCTACAATCTAAAACTGGAAAAACTTAGGTTTTCGTGAAAAGGCCCTGCTCAAGCGTTTCAAAGCTCATGGAGTCCTTTCTTGCTGTATGTCAACTCTCTTGACTTATGCCCAGACGCAGATGAGGAATAATCTCACTTTTATTTATTCTTCTTCTTCTTATTATTTATTTATTTTTTTCTCCTTTTCTCTTTCCTTTCAGCCTGTGTCTCTGGCCTCGTATGGGCGTGTGTGCAAATGTGTCTGTTTTGTCATCTTACATGTTATATGTTTGTGCCATATGTCCCTTGTTGGTTTGACCTGAGTGTATTGGTGGTTTGGGTTTTAAGGGAAAGCGTGTGAAGAATTTACTGACTTTAAAATTGTACTGTTTCGACTTTTTTCTGTCTATTTGAAAATGTCAATAAAAAGAGTTGGATTAAAATGACACAATAGCCAGGGTTGTCCGTAAAAAAAAAGAGTCATGCGCTTGTTACCAGTCTAGCTAACATGTGACAGTTTATCTTTAAAACAACGTGAGAATCGCGGCTGCTATGGAGCCGGAAGTTCAAACCCCAGCCGAGTCATACCAAAGACTATAAAAATGGGACCCATTGCCTCCCTGCTTGGCACTCAGCATCAAGGGTTGGAATTGGGTTCCCGAGCGCTTCCACCGCTGCTGCTCACTGCTCCCCTTACCTCCCAGGGGGTGGAACAAGGGGATGGGTCAAATGCAGAGGATAATTTCACCACACCTAGTGTGTGTGTGACTATCAGTGGTACTTTAACTTTAACACTGCCAGTAAGATTTGGTATCGACAAAAACATCTTACATTGTAGAAAAAGTTGTATTGGCACCGAAACAAGTTCTGGCAACAAATATATACAAACTTTGAAAAAATACAATCATTTAGGTGGATGTTTTTGATGCCAATATTCATATTTTTGTACACTTTGATTGTTTTTCTGTATTTCAAAGGTTTTAATGATCGCTTCTCTTTTGTATGGCATGGTTTCTGTTTTTACGGTTTTAAACTAAAGGCAGTGTTCTAGGGTGAGGAGCGGGCACCTGTGGGCGGGGCTTACAACAAGTGTACCCGGAAGCAGTTTAATTGGACTTGGGAACATCGCAGAGGCCACCACAGTGTTTGTGGGTGTTAAAATTATGTTTTTGTGTGGTTGCTTGTCTATGCATGGTGCAATCGTGTGTGCGCAACATATATTATTGGTTGATTTTGTTGTTGTTGTTGTTTTACTTTTGTGACTGTGTGTAGAAGTGGAACTGCTGGAGTGGCAGCTGGTTGCATCAGCGCTGCTCTTTTAATGTCTTTAATGTCCTTTGTGATGTTTCTGTGATGATACCGGGTAGAAGGAGACGGCACTGAGACAGGGAGAGCGTTTAGCCTGGGGCGTATTTATTCAAAAGGGAATTATATATATCTCTATATAAATATAGATATATATATAATAATAATGATAATATATATATATATATATATATATATATATATATATATATATATATATATATATATATATAAAGACATGCACCTGGGGATAAGTTGATTGGCAACACTAAATTGGCCCTAGTGTGTGAATGTGAGTGTGAATGTTGTCTGTCTATCTGTGTTGGCCCTGCGATGAGGTGGCGACTTGTCCAGGGTGTACCCCGCCTTCCGCCCGATTGTAGCTGAGATAGGCTCCAGCGCCCCCCGCGACCCCAAAGGGAATAAGCGGTAGAAAATGGATGGATGGATATATATATAATTCATACAATATATTATCCAATATATTATATGATATTATATTATATATTATATTATATTATACTATATTATATTATATATATCAATATATATATATATATTAGATGTGTATGTAACCAAACAGGAAATGGGTGTCAGACTATGTGTGGAATTTAACTGGAGGGTTTTACCGTAAGTGTTGGAGGTGCGTGTTGAGAGGAGCGGTGCTGTCAGACAAGGGCGAGGCAGGCAGGGTTTGTCCAGGGGCGGAAGCGTGGTCGGGAGGCAGGAGTGGGTCGTCGTAGTCCGGGGGGCGAGCGATGAGTCGAGAACCAGGAGGCACGATGAAGACAGGGAAGATCCAGGAGCACACGACACACAGCGTGACTCGGGGACGCACACACGGAGCTGCGGGGTGAGGAAGGACACGACAATTAACGCAGGGAAAACAACACAGAGATCAGGATCAAAAAGGCACTAGGAAGCTGGAGACAAGCTTACGGTACAATGTACAGATTGCTACGTTCTGGCAAAGGATCTCTGGTGGCGGTTGTTTAAGTAGTCGTCCCTCTCATCAGTGCCGGGTGTGTTGATTGAAGATGGAACGCAGCTGCCTGCAGCAGTTTAAGTGACGCACGCGCAAGCGCGCTTGGAGGTGCGCTCAGCGCGGCTCCCAGATGATTGCACACTGGTGTGCGTCTGGGCCGTGACAGTTTCCCTCTTACAAGCATGTTTATGTGTGCTATGGCTATGAGGTTTTTTCTTCTTCCTTGGCCTCAGTGTGGACCCCCTCTCCAGGGGCCCGGGCTTAGACTTACCAGTTTCTCACCTTTTTTGTAAAGGGTACTGGAAGTTGGCAGACCCGTCAGCGATCCTGTTCTGTCTCCCTGTAATGTTTGTCTGCTCTTGAATGGGATTGTGCTGAAAATCTTAATTTCCATCCATCCATTTTCTACCGCTTGTCCCTTTTTGGGGTCGCGGGGGGTGCTGGGGCCTATCACAGCTACAATCGGGCGGAAGGTCCTCTAGGAAATAATAATAAAGTATGTCTGATTCTGATAACACAGTAGAAGAAGAAAGGAGGACAGAGGATGTTTAAATTAAGTTAAAAAAGCTTCAAATTATGAAATTATGAAGCAAAAGTTGTGTTTTACATTTATCTGGAGTAGACCTGTATGTGCTGCTGTCGGCAGATTAATCTCCTACTCAGAGAGAAATGTCGTATTTGTAAACATGATATAGTCATCTACTTTTATTACTTTTTGACTACTTCGTAAAGCACTCTGGTCAACTCTGTTACTTTCACAATTGGTTTAATATATGCAGTTGATTCCAGCACTAAGAGGTTATTAGGATATCCATCCATCCATTTTCTACCGCTTGTCCCTTTTGGGGTCGCTGGGGGTGCTGGAGCCTATCTCAGCTGCATTCGGGCGGAAGGCGGGATACACCCTGGGCAAGTCGCCACCTCATCGCAGGGCCAACACAGATAGACAGACAACATTCACACTCACATTCACACAGTAGGGCCAATTTAGTGTTGCCAATCAACCTATCATATTTCTGTTATTTATCAAATGTTTAATGTGTTACTGTGCATAAATTCTCTTTGCAAAGCAAATAAAATTACTTTGGGTTTCATCTTGGACATGCATGTTGTCGACCGCAAACACTCCTACATACATTTAAAATAGCGGACTAGCGCAAAGTTCTTTGGGTAAAACAGGTCAGAAAAAATGTCAAAAAATTGGGTAAATTCCAAACTGCTCGTTCAGTGGAAGTATGAAGGATATAATAGGTTCCCTTTAACTCGCTTAGGCAAACAAGCATTTTCAGATCTATTGTTTGTACAGTTGCATGATTAATGCAATATTTGTGTAACTACTTGTAAATGTTAATGTGTTAAATTTGACAGTCCTAATTAAAAATATACACAAATGGAGTAATACAACGTCATAGGTTAAAAATCCATTATTTATCGCCCATTATGCTAACAAATATAGAAATTCAACGATTTGGTGCATTTGCAAACAGCTAAAATTATGTACAAAACAAACTATAACCTGCTACCAAAGAATATACAACAATTCTTCTCAACAAAAGAGGAGAAATATAACCTATAAGGAAAATCTAATTTAAAACATTTGTATGCTCATACAACACTTAAAACCTTTAGCATATCAGTATGTGGAACTAAATTATGGAATGGATTAACCGAATAAATCAAACAAAGCACCGATATGATTCAGTTTAAGAGACTGTTCAAACTACAAGTGTTCACAAAGTACACAGAATTATGATGAATATCTTGAACATTTTTTTTTTTTTATTGAGACAAAGATAATTTATGTATTTAATATGGGTTTACTTACTATGGTATATCATTTGTTTATTATTTATTTGTTCACTGTTATGTTACAGAGAACAAGGAAATGGAATAAAGTTGCTAAGGTATAAAAAGGGGTAGGATTAAATAAGCTCAGCTTCTTCCTACTCCTTTTCGGACGTGCTGTAATGAAACAACTGGAAATATGTGGTGAATTACATTGTATCGTATGCATGTTGGAAATAAACTGAAACTGAACTGAATGTCTCTGGTGAAAGTCACAAGGAATAACAATTTTGGGTTATCAAGTTGTTCAACCTAACCTGCACAATCGAGATTTATTGAATATTACTTAAATCAGTGGTTCTTAACCAGTGTTGGGACTAACGCGTTACAAAGTAACGCGTTACTGTAACGCCGTTAGTTTCGGCGGTAACTAGTAATCTAACGCGTTATTTTTTTTTATTCAGTAATTTAGTTACCGTTACTACATGATGCGTTACTGCGTTATTTTACGTTACTTTTGATGTAGTATCGGCTAGAAACAGAAGCGCTGCGGTGATGTTCTTCTGAATCTTCCTCTGTCACAAGCCGGAGAGAAGAAAAGAGGCGCGGTCTATGTGTGTGTGTGTGTGGGGGGAGGTGATCCGCGGTTTGATATATGAAACAAACAAAAAAAAGTTGTTGGCACGTTCAGTCCACACACAGCGTGGTCATGGCGAGCGCAGTAACGGAGGAGCTTGAACGCCCCCGCCATTGAATCGGTGTGTTTATAGGTGCAGACTCGGTTGTGCAAAACGAGGGTTTTAAACACATGCTGAACGTGCTTGAACCACGTTACGACATCCCGTCGCGCACCCACTTCAGCAATAAGATTGTGCCAGATCTTTATGAGCAGGAGAAGAAAAAAGTTGTGGATGAACTATCCCGAGCATCATCTGTTGCGCTCATGACAGACGGGTGGACGTCCAGCGGAACTATAAGCGCTCACTTCATCACAGCAGACTGGGAGATGAGAAGACACGCCCCCTCTACGAGAGTCACCTTGCGCAGGTACTGACACAAGCAGTGGAGGAATGGAAGATAAAGATATCCCAGTCACACGTGATAATGCCAAAAATCAAATAATTACAGAGAATGAGGCAGGACTGGGACCACAGATAGGTGCTTTGCACATGTAGTGAATTTGGCATCACAGAAGGGAATCTCAGTCAATAGGATGGAGCGCCTCTTTGGGAGGATCAGGAAGGTTTCTTACTTCCACCCAAGCACAACAGCTGCTCATGTGCTTAAGACAAAGCAAGAAATGCTAAAGCTGCCTGCTCATACATGATGTCCCAACGAGGTGGAACTCCACTTATGATATGTTGGAGCAGCAGGCAGCTATATACTCTGCATTGACCCACAACACCCTGAAGACAAATGTCACCCTGTCTGATGATGGTGTGAGAGTGGTAGATGAGGTCCTCCAGGTGCTTAAAAGTGTTCCATCTCTACTGAGCACTGAAACTTCACCATCTGTGTCAATGATCCTGCCACTGAAAACAAGGATTCTACAATCCATGGCTCCAAGTGTGGAAGACAGCAGCATCACTCCAGATGTCAGGCTTTATTTCACTACCTATGTTTCAAGGAAGATGATGTTTCTTCTTATGTTGCACTTAAACTTGTTTTTTATTAATGGTCATTGGTCCAAGTTTAAAGAAAGGAGGAATGCCTTTTTATGTTGCACTGTTTTTCATTCATTATGTTAAAAGGAAAATAAAAATGTATGTCAAGTTGATCAACAGATTGTATTATTCTCCAGTGCAATAACAGTACTGAAATGAAGGCAAAAAGGGCATTAATGGGAGCTTTAAAAAAAAAAGAAGAAAAAAATAAGTAACTAAATAGTTACTTTTCACAGTAACGCATTACTTTTTGGTGTAAGTAACTGAGTTAGTAACTGAGTTACTTTTGCAATAAAGTAACTAGTAACTGTAACTAGTTACTGGTTTTCAGTAACTAACCCAACACTGTTCTTAACCTTGTTGGAGGTACCGAACCCCACCAGTTTCATATGTGCATTCACCGAACCCTTCTTTAGTGAAAAATAAAATGTTGTTTTTTTTCAAATTCAAGACAAAGTTATATGTTTTTGGTAACACTTTAGTATGGGGAACATATTCTAAGTAACAAAGACTTAATTTAGAGTTATTTGGTTAGGGTTAGGGTTAGGGTTAAGTCCAGGGTTAGAGTTATAATAAGGCCATACCGAATAAGGCATTAATAAGTACTTAATAATGACTAGTTAAGAGCCAATATGTTACTAATTTGCATGTTAATAAGCAACTAATTAATGGTGAATATGTTCCCCATACTAAAGTGTTACCATGTTGTTTTACTGGTGCACAAAATGAACCGTGTATGAACATCACCTTGTTCAAAGAACAAAACCAACACAGTGCATGAACTCCCAACAAACTACACACCTGCAAATCAGTGTGACTTCTGCTGTTGCCGTATCCGTAATACGCCAATAGGGAGAAGTTTTTATTTACACGATGAGTCGGGTGTGTCTTGACCTCCGCCGAACCCCTGAGCCCGACTCACCGAACCCCTAGGGTTCGATCGAACCTAGGTTAAGAACCACTGACTTAAATATATGTTTACAGCTATGTGACCGATAGTCTGGTAGCGGTTGTCTCGCCTGTTTTTGGCAGTATGGTTTACCAGCAACAAGGCCAAATGTAGCTCAGCTCTCCTTCAGCTGGGATAGGCTACAGCTTCATTTAACTAAACAGGATAAGCAGTAGAACATGGATGGATGCTTGTATCCCAATGCAATAGTATATTGAATCATCTTTCTTCTAACATTATAAGCATCTGCGACAATGAGTGGAGTTTAATTATACCTCAATTATACCTCGATTAACTTGTCATTGTGTCCCCCCCAAGTGGTGACTAATACAATTTGAAATTTAATTTGGAGATAATTCGTTTATCGTCTTAAACCGCACGGCTTCCCATTTCTACATGTGTATGCTGTTTGTGAACGTTTTTTTTTTATTTTGTATTATTGTTTCCAGCAATACTGTGCAGCCATTGGAAAATTTGCCTCAGCGGGACGGCTGATTGCCCCCCCGTTACTCGAAGCCCTTAAGTTCTCCCAGCTAATCACAAACATTGGCAGCAGCATGACAGCTTTTATAATTCACGTTTGTGACGTCATCAGTTGTGACAATAATTCGGTGTAATAATCAAATATAATCCAATCGTTACATTTTATTAATAGCTAGTCGATGTAAAAAAAACAAAAACGTGGCCATCAATGATACATGAGTAGAAAGAAAGAAAGAAAAACAGAACGAGAGAAAGCACCTGCGAGCTCACGTGCGTGCCCCTTTATTAAAGAACCAGACTATTGTGCACCTTGTCCTATGAGACAACATACTGATATGCTAAAAGAGCATACAAATGTTTTAAATTAGATTTTCCTCTAAGGTTATATTTCTCCTCTTCTGTTGAGAATAATTGTTGTACATTCTTGGGCAGCAGGTTATAGTTTGCTTTGTACATAATTTTAGCTGTTGGCAAATGCACCAAATTGTTGAATTTCTATATTTGTTAGCACAATGGGCGATAAATAATGGATTTTTAACCTATGACGTTGTATTACTCCATTTGTGTATGTTTTTAATTAGGGCTGTCAAAGTTAACACATTAACAAATGCCACGCACGTGTTACAGAGGTACAAACCTAGTGTACGTAAGTGTGCAGGATATAATACTTAAAATACATTGGAAAGTTAGCGCCTTTTTGGCATCCGCGTAAAGGTTTCAAACAGTCCCTTAAAGTGTTAACGTAAGTTGTACCTATGTATTATATGTATTACAATGCAGTATTTCTCTTATGTTCTATTAGTATTATGTTGTGGCAATCGACAAACATTTCGTTTCCGGGTTAAGGGTGAACTCTAAAATGTAAACAACGCAGTTCTAATCCTGGCACTAGCCCTCTCTAGTGACGTGCAAATCGATACTGAAATATTGATACCGCCAATACCAGGTCTTTAGGCTCTAATATCGACTCTCAAATCAAAATATAGATACTTTTGATACTTTAGTTCAGGAGCATCCAAACTTTTTTCACCAAGGGTCGCATACTGAAAATTCAAAGTATGCTAAAAAAAAAAAAAAAGAAAAATACAAAAATGCTAAAAACAGATATTGTGTCAGCTTTGTATTATTGGTGACTAAGTATATATTATCATATAACATACCATTTCCCCCCCTCTTTTCTTACATTTTTAGTTTTTTTCCCCCCTATGTATGAATAGAGTAAAATAATAATAATACAATTTTGTAACTGCAAAATGTAACTAAATATTGTGCCTGTACGAAAATATAAATTTTCAGTTATACATTTAACAGTGTTTACTAAGGTTGTTGAATTTTTCAAATATTTCAAAAGTTAGTATTATTTTATTTTTTAAAGAACTAATTAAACATTGTATATATTTTAGTTATATTTAATTTTTATTTGGAAAATAAATATTTTAGGTCAGGGGTGTTTAAACTTTTGCTACCATAGGCCGCCTACTGAAAAGTCAAGTATGGGGGGGGCCATTTTGATATTTTATTACTTTTTAAAAAACGCTAAAAATCGATATTGTATATATTTTAAGACAACACTTTGTGTTATAGGTGACTAAGTATCCAAGCATTCATCCATTTTCTACCATTTGTCCCTACATTCTTATTATTAGTTTAAAAATGTCAGCTTTTTCTCATTACCTTCCAATGTGTTGCTCTTTTTTCTTACATTTTTAATGTTGTTGTTTTTTTCAGATAGATATGTTATCATTTGCAAAATACACAACCTTTTACACTTTAGCAGACACGCTTGGTATATTTGCACAAAGTATCGAGATCGGCTCGGTATCGTTGATACCAGCCTGAATTTTACTTGGTATCTGATGGGAAAGAAAGTCAGTGGTATGGCACATCACTAACCCTATCTTCGCGACAATCTCAAGCAGCTTACGGGCATCTTAATATACAAGCTGGCCACATTTTGGCAGAACAACTTTTTAATGCCTCCTCAATAACACATCTCTATATTGTAAGACTTTGATATAAAAAAACAAAAAAAAAGCCACATGTCGCGTCGAACATTTGGTGCAGCACTCCAGGTTGCTACTGTATCAGTTAACAATAACTGTCTGGGCAAAGAAGAGATGAACACTTAAAATTCAAGGTGCATTTCATTTTTGACATCAATAACACTGCTTTGGCATGAGCTATGTGGAATTTTAGGCCCCGTTTACACAAACGGATAAGGTTATCCAGGGTAAATCACACCTAACCTTATCCGTGTCCACACACATCAATGCCACCATTTAAGACCCCCGCCCCCCTTTGTCCGCCGGCGCAATGCGACATAATATGCATGTGCGGAAAATGCGCACGTCATAGTCACCTCCAGTGTTGCTTTGTGTGCAAGTTCTTAAATGTAACTTATCTGAACAATATCCAGTGTTGTTGTATTTCAATTAACTGGAATCCAGTGTGCTGTGGGGCCCTATTGTAGTGAATCACACCTGAGCCATCATAAATGAATGACATTTTTAATAGACACGTAAACAATGTGATAAAGAACATTTAAGATTAATCAATCTAGGGATCTAGATATCTGGTCAGGACACTCCTCACTCTTTTGCCTTCACCTTCATTGTCCATTCGTTTTTGGTGACTTTATATACTCTGGACCTAGACGTCGAGTCCGCGACATACATGGCGGACAATAACTGATACAGTCTGCTTTGCCAGTCCAAATGCATTCCCCGTTTTCCTCGACGGCCAGGTAATACAAAGCACACGCTACCTTTTTTATCACATCCATGGGAGCTCTCATTCTCGTTGTCTCTCCTTCGATAAATGGACAAAGTTTTTCGCTTAGTAGCATCACAGCTGACCCGGCCGGACATTGGAAAGTTCTCTTGGCGTCTGAGATGTGTCGTATCCCAAATAGCTGCAATCGCTTTCTCTTAAGGTATTCATGTGTGATTTCCACAAACGTCTGTACATGAATGTACCATGAATTGATTAACGTGGACCCCGACTTAAACAAGTTGAAAAACGTATTCGGGTGTTACCATTTAGTGGTCAATTGTACGGAATATGTACTGTACTGTGCATTCTACTAATAAAAGTCTCAATCAATCAATCAATAGAAGAAGGAGAAACACGGGCATGTCTGGATGACTCGCCTTCATATTTCCAGTGGTTAGCTCCGAGTTACGAAACCGCTTTATTATGAAGCTGGCTGTGGCGCGTTCTTTCTGACGTCACTTCCTGTGTGGGCGAGGTCTTTTGGCGTCACTTCCTCTCCGAACTCACTTTGTAAACGATCAATGAGTCCATACAAAGCTAAGTGCTGGAGATTCAAGAATTACACGGCTGACTTACCCGTGTAAAAATTCGTCCGAGGAGGGGCTTAGGCTAAATAATTATTTGTTTAAAGGAGAACATTATCACGAGACCTATGTATGCGTCAATATATACCTTGATGTTGCAGAAAAAAGACCATATATTTTTTTAACCGATTTCCGACCTCTAAATGGGTGAATTTTGGCTAATTAAACGCCTTTCTATTATTCGCTCTCGGAGCGATGACGTCACGTTGTGACGTCACATCAGGAAGCAATCCGCCATTTTCTCACTTTCGTCGGTGTGTTGTCGGAGGGTGTAACAACACGAACAGGGACGGATTCAAGTTGCACCAGTGGCCCAAAGATGCGAAAGTGGCAAGAAATTTAAAGAAATTTGTTCAAAATACGAGGGTGTGGGGAAAGCCGACGAAATGGTCAGTCGTTTGTTCCGCACACTTTACCGACGAAAGCTATGCTACGACAGAGATGGCAAGAATGTGTGGATATCCTGCGACACTCAAAGCAGATGCATTTCCAACGATAAAGTCAAAGAAATCTGCCGCCAGACCCCCATTGAATCTGCCGGAGTGTGTGAGCTATTCAGAGACAAAGGACCTCGGTAGCACGGCAAGCAATGGCGGCAGTTTGTTCCCGCAGACGAGTGAGCTAAAACCCCTGGATGTCTTGGCTCACACCGTCCCTTATGCCACCGAAGATGATCAAGAGAAGAATATCGACCCTAGCTTCCCTGGCCTGCTGACATCAACTCCAAAACTGGACAGATCAGCTTTCAGGAAAAGAGAGCGGATGAGGGTATGTCTACAGAATATATTAATTGATGAAAACTTTATTCATTACTCGCGGTTTTACGTAAATTATTATACATAAACTGTGTTTGCCAATAATTTAGCTTAAAAACATTCATTTTTTTCAATCATTCGAGTACATTCGAGTAGTCTTGTGTAATGCAGTATTTTGTGTCTATTTAGGTATGGTTAACCTGAGTGCTGAATTCATGGAAAAATATATGTTCTTAGCGCGCCTGAAATGGGCTGTCTGCACTCTCAAAGTGCATGTTGTTGCCAAATGTATTTCATATGCTGTAAACCTAGTTCATAGTTGTTAGTAATTATCTTATCAGACAGTGTTAAGCCGCTGAAATCCGAGTCTGAATCCGAGCTAATGTCGCTATACCTTGCTGTTTGTTTGTATTGGCATCACTGTGTGACGTCACAGGAAAATGGACGGGTGTATATAACGATGGTTAAAATCAGGCACTTTGAAGCTTTTTTTTAGGGATATTGCGTGATGGGTAGAATTTTGAAAAAAACTTCGTAAAATAAAATAAACCACTGGGAACTGATTTTTAATGGTTTTAACCCTTCTGAAATTGTGATAATGTTCCCCTTTAATGGGTTAAACGACTTAGTGTAGACATGGCCTTAGACACGCAATGCTAAAAAGTAACAATAAACTGTTTATGCAGAGCAACATGCGCCTGTGGTTTTAGCACACGAAAGCCCAGTTCTAACCAAGATGAATTACCCAAAATGTGACAAAGTATTTTCAGGTCGTGGTCGTGTTGTAGTGGCCAGATGACAACCATAGCAATGACGCTTGGAGGATCCTCCTGGCTACCAGTGAGTACTGTAATAGGGCTCCTATAGTGGGTGAAACAAGTGTAGAGATGACTATATGGTTATTTCATATTTGGAGGGCTCTAATAATGTAAAAAACATCTTCGTAAACAGTTTCTTTATGCTCTTAACTATAACAAATATTCCAGGTATTAATAATATTCCTACTTTGCGGGACTTTATCAAGGTCATGTCCGGTGCCAATTAACCGTGACTAAAGAGCGACAACTGTACAGAGAAAATACTTTTATTAGACAGTGTAACTTAAAGTTAATGAACTATGGAACTGCACTTAAAGTAATGTTCTGTGACACGTATACATTGCATATTTAAAAAAAAAAAGAATACATAGACAACACATGCTGTTTGTGACGCCATTCATTTAAGGTTGGAGCATTGTTGTCTGAGCACAGTTGTGTATTCTGCTATCAATTTGATCATAACGTGTCGATGGAGATGTGTGTGTGGGTGTGTGTGTGTGTGGGACTGTTAGAGAGATGAGAAAACTGATGCATTGTACACTAAATTGATGCCAATTATGGTACATCTGCTATCAAAGCTGTGCAGGAAGATTATACCTAAATAAAGAAGAAAATAACTGGCACATAATTGACACAACGGAGATTACAGATAGAACATTCATGTTGGGAGATTGTAATTTAGCAGTCATTTTGGTTTGTTTGAGGTTCTGTGATTGCTGTTCTGCTTTATTTTCTGGCATTTCGCAGACTTTCTGTTGTATTTCTTTTGTATTGACTATTTCTTTGTCCTGCCTAAACTGTTGCTGTGTGTCTTCTTCTTTTAAAACTCGCATTACTTTATTTTCTCTGTATGAGTGCTATTCAACTGGCGGCCCAGTGGCCGAATCCGGCCCGTGAATGACACCATACCGGCCCCGGAGTTCAGTTCAAAACTTGGAAGATAAACATTTTAGCAGCAAATTCCTAAAACCACAAGGGTGCTCCTGTTGTATAGAGGAACTTGGACTCAGGATGACATGTAGATAGAACGGCACTTGTACTTCTGGTTTAAAGCACTAAATAGAAGGAAATACTTTAGTGAGCGTAGTGAGTGCAGTGAGCGAAGGTTTTCAAAAGATGGCGCCATTGCAAAAACAATATCACACCATTTCAGGGGACGGCGTGGCGAAGTTGGGAGAGTGGCCGTGCCAGCAATCTGAGGGTTACTGGTTCAATCCCCACCTTCTACCATCCTAGTCACATCCGTTGTGTCCTTGAGCAAGACACTTCACCCTTGCTCCTGATGGGCGTGGTTAACGCCGTGCATGGCAGCTCCCGCCATCAGTGTGTGAATGTGTGAATGGGTGAATGTGGAAATAGTGTCAAAGCGCTTTGAGTTCCTTAAAAAGGTAGAACAGCGCTATACAAGTACAACCCATTTACCATTAACCATTTCAGTTCCTCTGTAGGTGTTTTATGAAAACTATTTGTTGAATACAAATAATAATGGCCGTTAACGAAGAAAAATCAATCAATTAGCCAAACAGTTTTATAAGCCACAGGGCTCAAAGTGTACATAAAGCTTATAGTCCCGAAAATACGGTAATTTACTTCAATGAAAGTCAACATTCCTTTATCTTTATTTAATAGAATCGCTTTATCGCGACTAGAGATAAATGAATGTAATGTTACTGACACCTAGTGACCAGTAAGTATACAGTACTACATATCATCACAATGTTTATTGTTCTGTTTATTTGTCAATATGCAAAATCTGACTAATCAGATTTGACTATAATTAGTTATTTTTTAGTGTGTAAGTATCTAAGATTTTGAAAAGGCAAAGTTTGTGAAACTAAAAATACCAAAGAAAATCACGAATATGTTGAAACCAGTGACGTGCGGTGAGGTTGATGGCTGGTGAGGCACTGACTTCATCACAGTCAGATTTACAAACATATGAACCCTAAAGAGTATCTTATTCACCATTTGATTGGCAGTGGTTAACGGGTTATGTTTAAAAGCTCATACCAGCATTCTTCCCTGCTTGGCACTCAGCATCAAGGGTTGGAATTGGGGGTTAAATCACCAAAAATTATTCCCGGGCACGGCGCCGCTGCTGCCCACTGCTCCCCTCACCTCCCAGGGGGTGATCAAGGGGATGGGTCAAATGCAGAGGACAAATTTCATTACACCTAGTGTGTGTGTGACAATCATTGGTACTTTAACTTAACTTTAACTTTACACATACAAACTGTAGCACACAAAAAAGCACATTTAATTAAAAAAAATATTATTATGGTCTTACCTTTACTTATAAATGAAGTCCATGCGCCGCTGTTGTGCTGGATTAATGCACCCCTGACGGGAGTGTTATATCAACTAAAGCCCTCACTTAAACTTTCCACGTGCAAGATTGAATCTATTTAAAAAAGTGTAACCGAGGGTTTATAAATGTCGCCTATACTGTATGAAACTACAAAATAACAAACACGGAGGCTCCAGTTTACACGAGGACCACTTTATTTACCTTCTTTCAAAAACCTCCGCTCCACTCAAACGTGTCATCACTTCCGCTCTTAGCGCCTTCAAAATAAGAGCTCAAGGCATATACTGTATAACAGCGCATAACAGGAACTTAACATCACAAAGAGGAAAGCCCATAAAAATAAGTTACAAAAGTTATTTAATAAGAAGCCAAAAAGTGCAAAAACAATAATGTTCGTGTTGGAGGAGTTGTGAATTAGGTACACCTGTAGTCTGCAGGTGTACCTAATGTTGTGGCCCTGCAGTCATTCACAACTCCTCCAACACGAACATTATTGTTTTTGCACTTTTTGGCTTCTTATGAAATAACTTTTTTTAAATAGATTTAATCTTGCACGTGGAAAGCTTAAGTGTTGGCTTTAGTTGATATAACACTCCCGTCAGGGGTTGCATTCTACGGCGGGGGTGCAGGAGGCAGGATTACTGCGAGCCTCAGCCAGTGCGTCTTTTGCAGCCTTTTTATGATCGCTCAGCACAAGAAATACGTTACACACATACAGTTGTTGACAAAATACACTGTACATTATATACCTCAGCTAACTAAACTATGGAAATGTATAATATAGTTCATATATCAATACGGTCTCACTGCACAGCAGGTCAGCAGTTAGCCGAGTCCGCAATCCATGTTGAGGCACAACGCAGTGACGTGCCTCAACTGGCTGCTGTTCACCGCACCGTCTCTTCTCAGTATTTGAACGGCAAATGTGAAAATTCAGCGATTTCGAATCAAAATAATCTAAAACTGGTGAAGTTAAATGGAAAATAACTTTATAGTATAATCACTGGATACATATAACAATTTAATAAAATGTTTTTCTTTTTACATTTTTTTTCTTTCCATGATGGCAGGTGAGGCCCCGCTTCACCTGCCTCTAGTGACTGTACGTCACTGGTTGAAACTGACTAGGAGGTTAAACAATGTATGCCTATTTAGTGCTGTGTACTGCTGTTGTTGAGAGCAACAGATAATGAATGTAGTCAGATGAAACCAGCATTGATTTGGTTTGGTGTGCCATGATGCAAGTAAAATTGCCTGACGGCATATTGACTAACACAATATATCATGCAGGCAAATCGATCACTGGCACAATAGACGTTCCCGTACACATATCTAATGTGTTACACACATTGGCTTGGTGTGGAGCTTAAAATCCTGCTGTGTTAAGTGTTTGTGACACCGTGTTTACTTGTTAATGCCGCGGGGTGGTTTCAAGTTTACATCGGCAACTTTCCCATTGGTAAATGAGGTCTGCAATGGAAAGCCTCCAGCTGTTCGATAAACGGTTTCTTTTTTAGTAGTTATTTGTGCACCAACAGAATGAACACGTTGAGGTGGATGCATGAAAGAACACAGCAAGCGGCCTGAACCAAGAGGGTGCTATTATAAGCTAAATGGGGGTGCATTGACTTTTTGATCAGGAAAAGCTAAAAACAGTCATATCTATTAAGAACCATATGGACAATGATTTTTTTTTTGCCAATCGTTTACATGAACTGACATATTCTGGCCTTGAGGTCTGATGGCTGTGTATTGTGGTACTGACCAGAAATCTAACCTGTACTGTTCGAAGACTAGTAGCATGTACCACTACACTAGCAGGGGCCGTCATACCAATGTACTGTACATACAGCCAGGGGGCCCAATCACTGGCTATTGGCGAGTACAGGTTTGACCATACCTCTCAAACATAAAGTCACCTGTCTGTAGCGCGGCAATCCATTACTCACAATGTAGAGATGATACTTTTAGCAAGATTTTACGACCTAGGTTAGGCAACATAACTCACATCTGAGACACGCACTCATACTAAGGTTTAAATTACATTTACGATGGAGATTTTTCTAGACCTGAATTATTCAGTGTACTCCACAACAACATGGCGCAACGTGTAATACCCTTTCAGCGAGCAAAAGGTGCAGGATAATTAAGTTGTGACGAACACGCACTATAGAGTGCTCATTAATTTCCTAGCAGTATTGTGTATTGTTCAAATATGTCATGAATATAATTCATAGAGAACATTCGCAGTGAGAATATGCTCCAAATCGAAATCATAAATACCTAAAATAGGATAAAAGATCTCTCCTGTCAGTCACTGATAGTAAGTGGGATAGTGTCGCGGTTCACTCGTCAATCAGTGACTTCTGCAAAGTTGTCTTGATCTTTGGTATAGATCAGGGTTGTCCAAACTTTTTACACCAAGAGCCGCATACTGAAAAGTCAATAATTGTGATATAAAAACAGATATATATCTAAAGATTTTGTAACAGGGTTCCTGCCACACACCTCAAAGTTCCTTAGTGCCAGTGAGAGTGATACAGACCATCTCAGGCCATGACAGAGGTGTCATTCAACTGTTGTAAGAGTAAAAAGTTCAGAAAATATTTCATGAAGGTTGAAAAGTTACTCAGCGCTGCTTTAAAGGGGCTGTTTGCAACATTTAGACAGATGCTTAGATGGCGCTAACTCTCCAATGTATTTTACACAGTATATTGCAATGACGTAATTACGTACGTACATAACACATGCACGCACTTTAGCTTTAGGTGTTTCATAGCTAATAATAGCAATTTGGATAGCTAGCGTTAGCTGTCATAGAATGTATGTTCTATCATAATAACAACATGAATGCTAATTGTTGGTTGGTTCTCTTGGACTGTTTTTGTATGTGTGCACGCGCTCCCTGTACATATGTGTTGACGAGACAAGGTGACGCGCGTAAACACCAATCATTTTATTCGGGCCGGTAAAAATTTTTAATACATAAGTTTTGCAATTGTGAAAAACATAGACAATTGTCAAACAAGTGTGTTCTGTTAAACCACTAATGGTAACATAAGTTAGCCAGTAGTGTTCTTGTTATATTTTTTGCTTTGAAAAATGTTACTGTGAGGAAGTTGCAAACAGCACCTTTAAGTCGTCCAGCAGCTATAAAATTATAAAAGGAAGTTGCTGAATAGACAATATGTCTCATATATATTTTTTCAGTCCAAAATGTTGACACACACAGAAAGGACGGACAATTCTCATATGTTCATCATCCGTCTGTGCTGCGCGAGCACCGATCCTGCAGCCATGTGTGGAAATTGGATTCTGCTCACTTAACAGACGCAATCCACTTTGGACATGTTTAGTAGATCAGCTTTGCACGTGTTTTAGTACAGCTCTAAGTGTGCTATTATCAATTATTTGAATTTTTTTACCTGTTTCTTATAACATTCCGGTTTTTCGGTCTTTTTTCTTACATTTTTATTGTTGTTGTTTTGTTTTTGACAATATGCTGCGGGCCAACAAAACTCAGTCTGCGGACCTTAGTCTCCTCAAGAGGTGTAGGCGGCTTTGACCCTTCTTGTACACAGTAAATTGTGAGTCCAGTTTATTGTTGTAGTGTTTAAATGAGTCCACTATTTCTATATGTGATCCTTGGATGTTAACCGGTGTGGGTAGTGGAGCTGACCGCCAGAAGTCAATCATAAGCTCTTTTGTTTTACTGGTGTTCAAGTGCAGGTGATTACATGCACACCAATCGACAAAGCCTGAGATGACTTCCCGGTATTCCTGCTCGCTCCCATGAGACACACATCCCACCACTGCAGAGTTGTCCGAGAGCTTCTGAAGATGGCAGCGGTTGGAGTCATGCATGGAGTCTGAGGTATAGAGTGTGAACAGATAAGGTGAGAGCACTGTCCCTTGGGGAGCCCCTGTGCTGCAAACTACCACATCGGAAGAACAGTCGCGCAGCCTCGTGTACTACGGCCTGTCGATGAGGTAGTTAATGATCCATGCAGCCAGGTGATGGTTCTCCTCTTCCAGTTTTACCCGCAGCAGTGCCAGCTGATTTCAGTTGAAAAACACTGGAGAAGTCAAAGAACATGACTCTCACTGCACTTCCTGCGGTCTCCAGATGAGTGAGGGCCCAATGCAACAAGTAGATGATGGCATCATCCACCCCGATGCCTTGACAGTAAGCAAACTGCAAGGGCTCCATTGCTGACACTGTCTGCGCACGAAGGTGGCTGAGGATGATCTACTTCATGGTCTTCATGAGGTGGGAGGTCATGGCAACAGGTCTGAAGTGGTTCAGCTCCTTGGGATGAGGTGTTTTAGGGATTGCAACCACACAGTAGGTCTTCTAGAGTGTAGGGACTTTTTCTAAGCTGAGGCTCAGGTTAAAAATGTAATTGACCACAACGGTTAAGTGGTCCGCACATTATTTGAGTAGCCTGGAAATGATGCCATCTGGGCCTGTAGTCTTCCTGTCCTTGTTCGTTCCCAACTCCCTCCTCACTTGATCCAGAGTGATGGAGTGTTGGGTGGGTGATGGCTGGGTGCGGTGAACTGGGTTGGTGGGTGGTTGGTGACCACATCCACCTCTTCCGTGACAATAAATCTGTTTCAGGCTGGTCCACGCATCACGGATGTTATTTTCCTCCAGTTTTTGTTATAGTCCTTCTTACACCTCCTGATCTTATATTTGAGATTTAAGATCCGGGTTCTCAGCTCCTCCTTGTTTCCTGAGGAGAATGCCCTTTTCTTCTCATTCAGTAGGGCCTTCAGTACATCCATCCATCCATTTTCTACCGCTTATCAGTGGTGACCTATTGTTTATTGTTGGGAAAACAACGGACCCTCTTAGAGGGCACAGTGTTTTCCACATAGAAGTTTATATATCCTGTGATGCACTAAGTCTGACTGTCAATGTCCTCTCCGTGTGGGCTGCAGAGTATATCCAAGTCTGTGGTGTCAAAACAGTCCCTGAACTGCTCACATGCCTCCTCTGTCCACTTCATCACACTTCTCCTTTGTGGTGGCTGTTTTTTCACTCCAGGGATGTAATATGTGCCAAGGTCTCAATGTCCTAGCTACATAGCTGTTCTTTAACAGTGATGTGATTAGGCCTCCACCACTTGTTATTGACAAGCACTGTCAGTTCCCCTCCTTTCTTCTTACTGCTCCCAGCCAATGTCCGGTCTGAATGGATGAATGAGAATCAGTCCAGGGAGACCGATGTGTCTGGTGTATTCAGCCAGGACTCCATGAAACATATGATGCTACTTTCTTTGTATTCCTGCTGCAGCCTTGTCAGCACCGTCAGCTTGTCCATTGTTTGAGAGAATGCGAACGTTTCTCATGACAACCGATGGTAAACACGGGGTAAACATCCGCTTCCTCTTCCAAAGCTCTGCAGCCTTGTCTTTTCCTCCGGATCTCCACTGGAATCTCTGGTGGACTTCGCTCTGGAGAGGTAGCAACTGGTCTTTGGTGTAGGCGGGGTACATTTTTTTTTAGTATGGCTAAAAGGCCCCCCAGAAGCTGATTTACAAGTCCACTAAAAAGTACTAAAAGTAGCGCAAAAGTCACAAAAATGCCACGGCTCCTTCACACTTGATAAGTACCCTTTGATGCGCAGTCCCAAACAAGTTTAAACAAAAAGGTAAAAACACATGAAAACAACAGGGAAACATTAAAGAACACAAAGGAGAATCAAACAGCACAGAGCAACTCCAACAGGCAGCCACTTCAGCAGCGCCATCTTGAAAAAAACCTAAAAAACTGCATTTCTTAATATCTTAAGTATCATGAAGGGAGGATAACTTTTTTTCTTCTCAGATCTACCGTCTTGGATTTATTTTGCAATGTGATTGATTGAAAAAGAAGACAGCACATCCTGGGAATGAGACCATATCAGCAAACAAACCAAGCAGTCCGTCAGCAAGAAGAAGTCCAGTCTCTCTCATTCACTGCACCTCTCCTAGTCCGAAGCAATCTTTGATTAGCAGGGGTTCTTGGTGATTGCCCAACCTTGAATGTCCTTATCTTCATACCATTTGGGTCTGTCTTGTAGCACTTCCTCAGACTGTCATGGTATCTCCAAGTAGGCCATTCATTGACCTTTGGTTGTTCCGATTGGCTTGAGTGTTGGCTCAACCTTCCTGCCAGCCATGAGTTTATGACTGTGACCCAAAGTTTACCATGAGGCTGATTACATTTCAAAGGATTTAGTCTGACACAAAGAAACCCATGTCCCCTGTAAAAGGAATGATGAGGGCTCTAAAGGAGGACATTTAACAAGGGTTATTATTTCTATATCATCTATGCCAGGGGAGAGCAATTAATTTTTACCGGGGGCCGCATGAGCAACCTGAGCACTGCTGGAGGGCCACACTGACAATATTTCAATTAAATTTTGCTCAAATTATTTTTGATATACCGTAAGATAAATAATAATAATAATAATTTCATTTAACCTAACTTAACTTTATACAAAAGCAGATTGCTTTTGATGGTTTTATTTTTAACACTGTCTTACACAACACTTCCTGATGTATAATACAAAGCAAACATGTCAATTTCTGTCACTTTATCCCGCATCCTCTTTAAAAGTCCAACATTTTTCCCCGTCAGATTTGGACAACTATCTGTTGTCACACCTGCCAGCTTGTCCCATTTCAGTCCTAACATGTCCAAACACGCATTTACTTCTGTGAACAAGTCATTACCTGTGGTTGTCTCTTTAATTGACTGCATAGCTGCCAGCTCCTCCGTGATTTGAACGTCTGCAGTTATCCCACGTAAGAAGATGAGCAGCTGGACGGTGTCACGTACATCCCAGCTCTCATCCAAAGCCAGCGAAAAACAGTCAAAGTCGGCCGTTCTGTTCTTCAGCTGAAGCTCCAAGTTTCCAGCGATGGTCTCAACCCACCTCGTTACAGTGCGTCGGGAGAGTGACACGTTCTCAAATGCACCCCTCTTCTCCGGACAAATCAGCGCAACAGAATCTAATAAGCAGTCCTTAATAAACTCTCCGTCAGAAAACGCCTTGCTTTTTCTGACGATTTTGTGACAAATGACAAAACTTGTCCTGATGGCTGCATCTCTGGGGGTGTGAAATTTGGCAACAAGTCCTTGTTGGGTTTGCAGTTTTACCATCAACGCATCAGCCTCCCTTGCGCGCGCTTCATCAGACAGATTCCTGTATTTTTCCTCGTGCTTTGTCGTGTAGTGGCGATTCAAATTATATTCTTTAAACACAGCAACCTGTGTACCACAAATTAAGCACAAATTAAGCTTTACCTTTAATTTCTGTAAAGAAATACTTGGCAGTCCATGTCTTGTTGAAAACACGGCATTCGTCATCAACTTTTCTCTTTTTTACAATGTCTAGAGCATGTACATATGTAGTTATAGTGGAACAGATGCATCAAATTTCATTTAGAGCTTGTTATATAATTGTTACAATTGTACAACACTGTGTGAATGTGGTAGTCAAAATGCTGGCTTGTTGCAGTGGGCTCAAACAGGTTGTATTCCCTCCACTACATCACTGCCTGAAGTATTTTCTCTATACATGGATAGTATACATTCTACCCTTGTGTTGTGTTCTGATGACTGATTTAAAAGTTTTATCTCTAAAAATGTAGTTAATTGATCAGCCTGACCTAAAACTCCATGACTTTGTCCACAAAGAGGATAACCACAGACAATTCAGTTCTGGGGAAAGGAATGTTCCTGTATGTGTGGATGTAATGGGGGTATGCATGTTTTCCTTTTAGTATGATAAATTGATGGAATTTGGACACTTTTGTCCAAAGCGACTTACCAGGCAGACCCTATTGTCTACCCTGAGCACTTGGTCCACCACCTGTTGCTGATGTGATGCCATGCAACAGATTCCAATCCCTGTTGACGTCATTACATTTTGTAAACAACATGACAGTATCTGAGACGGAAAAGAAAGACAAACTGTGGTAACTCAGACTCTGGCTTGATTCATTCAGAGAGAAATGCCTGCAGGTGGTACCAGAAGAGCACAACTCTGTGGATGAGATGATGCTACTGCAGACACTGCAATACAGGATACACCAACACACAATGCAGAAAGTGTGATGTCCGCCTTTGTTTTACAGATGACAGGGACTGTTTTTAGGACTTTCACCACCAATGAAAGTCTTCATGACCAATGTCATGAGAAGAAAAAAAGAGGGGGGAAAAGCGTTTTTAAAGAGTTTTATCTTGTTTCATATTTCTTATATTTGTAATAGGTGACTTCATAAAAATATAACTAATTATTATTATTATTATTATTATTATTTTTAATGGTATATACCGTTATGGGGATAAGTAAGCAATCAACCCTGCAAATCAACCCTTAGTTGTTCAGACAACGTCAGTGTCATGTCTGTTGATCATGTTTTTGTTTAGTTATGTTCTGCTTGGTTTTTGGACACTTTTCAGTTCCTGCTTTCACTCCCTTGCCTTGTCACCATGACTACTCATTAGTTTCACCTGTCTCACGTTTTGCACTCGCACACCTGTCACAAATCATGTCTGTATTATTTAAGCCCATTGTTGCCAGGAAGTCAGCCCGGCGACATTAACTCTGTTTGCTTCTGACAACCATGCTAACTCTGATACCTCCATGATTACGCGTCCATGCCATAGTTCTATGATCTTTCCACGCTTGACCAAGTAAGTTTTGTTTCATGTCCTTAGTCTGCTTATGTGTTAATTTTGTTAAGTTTGTACTTCCGCCCTTGTGCGCGCTTTTTGTTTGTTCCTTTTGATAGTGTCTAAAATAAATATGTACTCACCTCCAAGCCATGTCCGATCCAGCTTTACTTGCATCTCGGGAAAACAAAACCCTCACAGTCCACGTTATGACAGTGATTACAAATACAGAAATTCTGCTGCCATCAAAGCCCAATGTTGCAATATAACAACATTTCTCTAAAAACATACATAAACATTTTTTTTTTAACTCTTCAATTTCTGCATCAAATGCCTCCTACAACAACATCTGAAAGGTCAAATATTTTTTTTTTTTAGGTTTTTCTATATTTGGGTCTTACAGGGTTAAGTCGGGGTCCACGTTAATCAATCCATGGTAACACCAACGCTTGAAAAATATGTGCAAAACGAGCGACTCATTATAGCCTTTTGTGGTGACCTACAGCACAAACATCTCTGAATTGGTGTCTATGCTGATAACTGTAACATTGCTCATTTTAATCCAAGATGGACCGATAATGCACTTCTCGGTAGCGGATTATCCAATAGCTTCAGCTGAAGTTCAAAGTTTGTCTTTTAATACCTCTGCAGATTAAGTCTCTGGTGCAAAGGGAAGGTGCAGTTGGCCCTGCATGATCAAAAGGCCATTTTTAACATGCCTAGCAGATGCATAATTGGGTGCAATCAAATAAATGACATGTAATATATCATATTCACTGTTATTAATCTTTTTACACTTCCTGTCTTTTCGTTCGTGGATAAGTCTTTACGGCTGCAACTTGATAATAGAAACAATTGGCCTTTGGTCAATACCCAGTGTCCCTCTAGGATTACTGGTTTGCCTACCAAATCATAGTCTAAACGGGAGATTGTGCGAAATAATGAGATATGGTGTGAGTCATTATATTTGTATTTTAATCCCATAAGGGAGGTGGAAGCCTGAGGTAACATTAATGATGGCGTGTTTCATGAGATTCAACGATTTGTGCTAATTTTTCTGGTCTCTTAAGGGATAACGTCTATCACCTGCAATGAAACTAACACTTAATTGTGTGTGTCGTTAAGTTGTCATCGTTATGCAGGGGCAGCCATTGTTTTATACTTAAAGGTTACACGGTTACTTGGGGACTCTATTTTCCATGATCTTCCACTAATAGAAACTCTTCTTTGCTTTCTTCTCTTTTCCTGACCAAACCACCACAAATTCTCCCCGTTTGTGAAGCCAGTTTGCCAGGTTCACACGACTATACATAACATCAATTTGTAGCACCAAGAGCAGAACTTTTTAGCACAAACTTTGAAGAGGACAAAATGATTCATCATCTGGCCTCAAGACACTGCACTGAAAGCAGGACAATCATCATCAACCATGACCAAACCGGGACCATTCGCAATCCCTCCAGGATTTTGCAAGTTTTTTTTTTGTGATTGGTACGGCCTAAAATACCTGAATTTGGCAGCTTTTACAAAAAGTTGCCGTAAAAGTTGCCATATTTTGAGGCTTACTTTTCCCCCCAAAACAATGAGTCAGCTTGTGATTTTATGAATGTGTCAATGTTTTAAGTGTACGTGTAACCTTAACCTAAAAAGAGCACAGAATTTCAACAAAAATTAAAAAACATTTTACTTATACCACGCAAGACTTAAAAGTAGGCCATAAAAGCACATTCCCCGAGCTCATTGTAAAATCAGTGTACTGTTTTAATTCATTATAACTACCGTATTTTTCGGAGTATAAGTCGCACCGCAGTATAAGTCGCACCTGCCGAAAATGCATAATAAAGAAGGAAAAAAACATATATAAGTCGCACTATGAAAAAAAACTGCGACTTATAGTCCGAAAAATACGGTAATAATAATTTGAAAATGCAATTAAGGTAGAATTCCTGAAAAGCCAATGCTATACTGAAATGCTAACAATTAGCACACTCGCCAGATATTGTCAAGTAAGAAAATATCTGACTATGTGTGTAAGGTACATTAGTTAAAAAAAGCAAGTACACTAAAGTTAGCATTTTAACAGCGAACGTGCGTCAAATACAAAAGTATGACTGCAAAATCAGCTAAAAGATATAGTATTTTATTGGTAAAATGGACCGCTTCTATGTTAGTTACCTGTCTTTGTTTATAATGTATATTTTCTGCTCGATCTTTTTTATTATTCATTATTTTTATTGCTGCAGTTGTTACATGTACTGTAATATTGTACATGGTAATTGGGATTTGTTACATATTGTATATATTATATAATAATATAATATATCAGTATATATTATATACTGTATATATAATATGTAATTATTACATATATGTAATATTTTATATTGCTACTATGATAAATTTTTAGTGTACTTTATACTTGCATTATGCTTTCCATCCTTACCCTTTCCATCCTTTGTAACTGAGCTATTGTGTGGAACAATTTTCCTTGTGAATCAATAAAGTTTTTCTAAGTCTAAGTCTAAAAATGTAAGAGATTGTCATCACACGTCCACATCTCTGTCAGGTAAGTGCTGCCAAATAAAAATATGTTCATAATTGACTTATCGCGGTTAAACAAAGCTCAAATAAATAAATAAATACATGTAAATTAGGAAGTATATTTTTATAAACTACATTACCCAGACGGCTTAGCGCCGCAGACAGTAACCTGAAGTAGGCCTGAGCTACACAACAATTGTGCCGTTTGAGCAATAAATAGATATTCTGAATAAACTAAGATATATGTTCTACGTCATTAGTATTGGTGTATAGTGGTGACGAAAACAACATGAACACAGTTGAACTCTGAAAACAGCGGTGCGGTTGCTGCTCATGACGGCGTGATCTAGCATGAACCCTGAGTGACCACTGCAGAGTTTGATTGATTGATTGAAACTTTTATTAGTAGATTGCACAGTACAGTACATATTCCGTACAATTGACCATTAAATGGTAACACCCAAATAAGTTTTTCAACTTGTTTAAGTCGGGGGTCCACGTAAATCAATTCATGGTAAGCCATGGAGGGCCATGATTGTTTGAAGCTTTGCTATTTTAGTGACTGAGAGGTGGGGGAATTCTGGCCATGCCACCATGAACTAACATCTAGTCACCAGACATTGACCTTTTAGCTGTGAAATTCCATACATCCTTTTCTTTTTTATCTGCCATGATAATTTTCCTACTTCAATAACCTTGTAGTGTACTCAAGAGAAGATAACTTTTTCTCCTACGCATTTTCTTTTGAGCTATAATAAAGCTCACCAATCTATATTCAGATTCACCGTCTTAGATTTATTTTACAATGTGATTGACTGAAAAAGAATAGGAGACATTCTCAGCAAACAAACTAAGTAGTCCGTCAGCATGAAGAAGTCTGGTCTCTCTGTCTACTCACCTCTAATCTATAGTAGTCCGAAGCAAGCTTTGATCAGCAGGGGTCCTTGGTGATCACCCAACATCGGAGGTCATTATCTTCATACCATTTGGCTCTGTCTTGTAGAACTTCCTCAGATTGTCATGGTATCTCCAAGTAGGTTATTCATTAATCTTTGGATGATCTAGTTGGCTTTTGTATTGGCTCAACCTTCCTGCCAGCCATGAGTGTATGACTGTGATCTAAAGTTTACCTTGAGACTAATAACATTTCAAAGAAACACATGTCCCCTTTAAAAGGAATGATGAGGGCTCTAAGGAGGACATTTAACAGAGGTTATTATTTCTATATCGTCTATGTCTCTATTTAGTAGTACTACATACATGCACCATACACATACACCATCATGTGTTTATATCCACGTGCATACAATATACAGTATATAGCCATATCTGCATTCTACCATGTATATTATATTCAACATTAGCATGCTAATATAACTAAATAATTATTTAAATACATTTCATCTTCTGCATCAGAAAGATCAACTTCTGTGAGGACATCATGACTCCATCTAGGACTGTGTGCTGTTCCACCTACAACAAATCCTGATTTAGCTGACCTAAAGAACAACTCAACAAAAAGTTGGGGCCTTTAGTTCTTGTGACAAGGTGAGACTGAGAAATGCCAAGGACTCATTGCAGAAAGCAGTACAGTAAAAGTCCAGCATAACGACAAGAGGTGAGGAGATGATTGGGGGGAAATTACTGGTTTTGCTTCAAAGGTGCATTGCCAGCACTGGGACATGCTGGACAGTGTAAATGAGCTGAATGGCTTTATTTTAATAGCTTCAGCCCACCATCCCTGAACCCACCGCCTCAGTCTCCATGGCAACCACCACCTTTTTCTCTATTACCATCAATCCCCTGCCCCTTTACAAGCTACCTTGATAACACTGCTTTAAACCCTCCTTGTGACCATCATTACCCCACATGACAGTGACAGCTGACCAGGTGAGGAGACAGCTGGAGACACTCAACAAAAGCAACACGGCCCGATCTGATCACATCAGTCCCCAGGGCCTGAAGTCTTGTGCCAGCCATCTGTCTGGCATTGTGCATCGCATCCACAACCTGATGCAGGAAAAGGAGTTGGTGCTATGGAAAACCTCTTGTTTGGCACTGGCACCCAAGAAACTCCAGCTGGTCTGAACGATAACAGACCAATTGTGCTGATGTCAGGTGATCAAGAGGCTGGTTGCGGTATACGGCTATGTGAAACCAGCTCTGAACTTTTGGCAATTCGCCTACCAGTGTGGATTGATCAGGCCTGCGAACAGGTTTTATCTGTGCCATGAGACGAGTTTGCAGAGTATAAAAAAGGAGCTGAAATTTTTGAATGAAAGAAACTGCTGTTCTAAATGTGTCCACAGGATGTCGCTATAGCAATTCTGGGTGGTCGGGGGGGGCGTGGTTAAGAGGGGAGGAGTATATTTACGGCTAGAATTCACCAAGTCAAGTATTTTATATATATATATATATATATATATATATATATATATATATATATATATATATATATATATATATATATACATTATATATATATATATATATATATATATATATATATATATATATATATATATATATATATATATATATATTATATATATATATACATATATAAAATACTTGACTTTCAGTGAATTCTAGCTATATATATATATATATATATTTGTTTTATATATATATATATATATATATATATATATATATATATATATATATAAATAAGAGAAATACTTGAATTTCAGTGTTCATTTATTTACACATATACACACACATAACACTCATCTACTCATTGTTGAGTTAAGGGTTGAATTGTCCATCCTTGTTCTATTCTCTGTCACTATTTTTCTAACCATGCTGAACACCCTCTCTGATGATGCATTCTGCTTCGTCTCCTTGTTGTGTGCGCAGTTGTGCACTGCACTCTCTAAAAGCCCTAGATGTTAATGTCACATATGCATGTACAGTAGATGGCAGTATTGCCCTGTTTAAGAGTGTCACAACATTGCTGTTTACGGCAGACGAACTGCTTTACGGTAGACGAAAACGTGACTGCTGTTGTTGTGTGTTGTTGCCGCGCTGGGAGGACGTTAATGAAACTGCCTAACAATAAACCCACATAAGAAACTAAGAACTCGCCCTCGATCATTCTACAGTTATAATGTGATTGGGCAGGCACGCTGTTTATATTGTGGGAAAGCGGACGTGAAAACAGGCTGTCGACACGTCACTCAGGTCCGCCTGAATTTCGGGAGATTTTCGGGAGAAAATTTGTCCCGGGAGGTTTTCGGGAGAAGCGCTGAATTTCGGGAGTCTCCCGGAAAATCTGTGAGGGTTGGCAAGTATGGCCTATTACCACATTTCTTTTAATAGTAAACCTTGCTTGCCTCACCATCAGCACCTGAGCCATCATACATGAATCATATCTTTAATGGACGTGTGGGAGTAAACAATGTGATAAAGAACATTTTACAACAATAAATCTAGGGATCTTGATAGTTGGTCAGGACACTCCTCACTCTTTTATCTTCACCTTCATTGTCCCTTCTTGGTCGCTGAAATTGGTGGTCGTACTTGACGGCCGTAACCACTTCATGGCTTCACAATAGTGATGGAGTACAAAACTAGACGTTGAGTAATCGCTCAACATCGCGGACAATAACTGATAGTCTGCTTTGCCAGTCCAAATGCATTCGCTGTTTTTCGCAGGCTTGTCCACGGGAGCTCACATTCTCGTTGTCTCCCCTTCGACAAATTGACAAAGTTTTTCACTAAATAGAATCTCAGCTGACCTAGACATTCGAAAGTTCTCTTGCCGAGTCTCTGGCACAACACACTCGTTGACAAACATATCCCACCAGGCTGCCGGTCTTCCAGGCCTTATGCAAAACCGTCGCTCAACATTGCTATGTTGCCGTCTGAGATGTGTTGTATCCGAAAAAACTGCAATCGCGCGTTTCTTTCTCTTAATGTATTCATGTGTGATTTCCACAAGCAACTGTACATGTAGAAGCAGGAGAAACACGGGCATGTCTGGATGACTCGCCTCCATTTTTCCAGTGGTTACCTCAGTTACAAAACCGGTTTTTATGAAGCTGGCTGTGGCGCGTTCTTTCTGACGTCACTTCCTGTGTGGAGCGCGGTCTTTGTGGCGTCACTTCCTCTCCGAACTCAGTTTGTAAACGATCGATGAGTCCACACAAAGCTAAGAGCCGGAGATTCAAGATATACACGGCTGCACGAGCCCCACAGATCCCACATCAGGGCAAGAAAAAACTTAACCCAATGGGAACAACGAGAAACCTTGAAAAGGACCGCAGCTGTGGTCCCCCCGGGTGACCAGTGGATGCCGAGTGGATACAGTTGATAATGCGAGAGTCCAGTCCATGGTGGGGCCAGCAGGGGATCATCATGAATGGAGACAAGTCAGCAGCGCAGAGACGTCACCAACTTATGCAAAGAGGAGAGGTCCATCCTGGGTTTTGACTTTGAACAGCAAGCACCTCATCCGTGGAGGCTGATCCATGGTCACCTGATAACCTCTCCACGCAGGAGAGGGGGGCAGAGCAGATAAACTGGTCCAAAAAGGGGTCTATTTAAAAGCTAGAGTGTACAAATTAGTTTTAAGATGGGACTTAAATGCTTCTCCTGAGGTAGCATCTCTAACTGTTACCGGTAGGGCATTCCAGAGTACTGGGACCCAAATAGAAAACGCTCTAAAGCCTGCAGACTAATAAGCCAGAGTTCTTAAAACGCAGATATCTGGCCAGGACATATGGTACAATACAATCAGCAAGATAGGATGGAGCTAGACTGTTTAGTATTTTATACGTAAGTACTAAATCCTTAAAGTCACAACTTTGGGGCGGTATAGCTCGGTTGATAGAGTGGCCGTGCCAGCAACTTGAGGGTTCCAGGTTCGATCCCCGCTTCCGCCATCCTGGTCACTGCCGTTGTGTCCTTGGACAAGACACTTTACCCACCTGCTCCCAATGCAACCCACACTGGTTTAAATGTAACTTAGTTTTGGTTGGGTTTCACTATGTAAAGCACTTTGAGTCACTAGAGAAAAAGCGCTATATAAATATAATTCAATTCAAAAACTTAAGTGCACAAGAAGCCAGTGCAGGTGGAGCCAGTATAGGCGTAATATGATCAAACTTTATTGTCCTTGTCAAAAGTCTTGCAGCCGCATTTTCTACCAACTGTAATCTTTTGATGCTAGACATAGGGAGACCCGAAAATAATATGTTATAGTAATCGAGATGAGACGTAACGGACGCATGAATAATGATCTCAGCATCAGTGATGGACAAAATGGGACAAATTTTAGCGATGTTACAGAGATGAAAGAAGGCTGTTTTAGTAACACTCTTAATGTGTGACTCAAATGAGAGAGTTGGGTCGACGATAATACAGAGATTCTTTACTGAGTTGCTTTGTGTAATTGTTTGGTTGTCAAATGCTAAGGTGGTATTAATAAATATTATTAAATAGGTGCCGGTGTCTGGCAGGACCGATAATCAGCATTTCCGTTTTGTTAGCATTAAGTTACAAAAAGTTAGTGGACATCCATTGTTTAATTTCGTTTAGACACGCCTCCAGATGACTACAATCTGGCGTGTTGGTCAGTTTTAGGGGCATGTAGAGTCGGGTGTCATCAGCATAACAGTGAAAGTTAACACCGTATTTGCGTATGATGTCACCTAGCGGCAGCATGTAGATGCTGAAGAGTGTATGGCCAAGAACCGAACCCTGGGGAACTCTGCACGTTTCCTTAACATACTCCGAGGTCACATTGTTATGGGAGACGCACTGCATCCTGTCAGTAAGATAGGCGTTAAACCAAGACAAGGCTAAGTCTGACATACGAATACGTGTTTTGATACGTTCTAATAAAATGTTATGATTAACGATATCGAAAGCAGCGCTAAGATCAAGTACACTGAAAAAAGTGACTTTTTGGTGCTGTAAACTCTATTAGAGTAACTGTCATAATTTATACCTAATATTTTTAACATTCAGTAAGAACTAGAGTTTTTTAAGTAAAATTAAACATTTTATTAACGTAATACATGAATTATGGGGGAAGAGTAAGTTTTACTTATGTTTCCTCATACTATTTAAATGTTTAATAGTTGTACGTACATAAACCTAAAAATATTACATAAACTTTACTCTGAAAATCTAGTGTTTTGAAACGCATGCACGACGACGCATGCGCACAGCACAACAGGCTCCGGCCGTTAGGATCTCTTCACAGAGCACTGCAAGGTGTATTGTAGCGCCAGAAAGTCATTCCACAGGTAAGTTATTACGTTCTGTTTTAAATTTGTGATAATATACGTCTGCATGTAGTTTGACGCAAGATATGTAACTGCTCATAAGTTAATTAAGTTAAGTTAAGTAAGTAAGTAAGTAAGTTCGGTAAAAAAAATTAGCATAACGCTACATTGGTCCGTGCTGGCCTGTAGTGGGAGGGCTACAGTTTTTCCTGATAAAAACTAAAGTTAACTAAATAAAGTTAGGATATTAAAAAACCACCAACCTAACGGTATAACTTTTATCAACTGACGTCAACATAGTAGAACATGGTATTGTTCTCTGTAAAACTTTTGGCGGCGACACTGAAGTAACGTAACGTTAGTGAATTAATGTTAATTGATGTGCATTGGGAATGAGGGTGCAATACTGCTGAATGTTTGGGAGAAATGCCCAAGAATAGGTTTTTAAAACACACATTTACTGACAGAAGCGCCAGAGGTCTTTGAGAGCATCAGCTTGCAATTACAAAAGAGACTTCACTGGCAGTTTTCTTTCTTTTCTTTTTTTTGACAAGAAGCTAGTTATCGGTGTGAAGCCCACAGCAACATGTTTTTGTAATTCAATGAAAGAATGGATTGTTCATTACAACTTCTACTCGCAAATAAATCTGTCATGTGTTAATTGTTTTATTTAGCTAGACAAAACAAAATGTTCATTAATGTTTATGATGTAGTTTATTTCTTATTGAAATATTTTTCCATCAACAGGAAGCAAATCAGAACAGAACATTATTCTCATAATTCAGGCAAGTAGAAAATAATGTATGCATTATATTGCTTTGTTATTTTCCCTTATTCATCCATCATAATGTAATATTAAAATTGTGGCTGAATATTTTAGACCATTGTTTTAATACCACAAATTGTGTCTCTTCATTTTCAGGGTGCCCTTTGGAGCAGCCAGTGGACTTTGTGCAAGGGAGGTGCCGTGGGGATCAAGATGAGGCCGCTCCTGGACAGACTGAGTCAGGTGTGCTTGTTTTGCTTGTTCATACAGTATGTTTTACAGGGAGCTGGACCTACTTTTTTTTCTCACTCACAGACACATACAGTATACACATACAGGACAAGCCTCACACTTGGTAGATTCCATGCCCTTGCACGCTCTGGGTCCATGCACTTAAAACACGAGCAAATATATGCACTTGTGTTTTCACTTGACAGTTGATTGTGTATGTATAATGGTTATGTTCATGTTCTTAATCTGTTCACAGAAACAGAGCATTGAGATGAGGCGTGAAACCATTATCCGCAGCCTTATACTGTACCTTGGCGAGAAGGAAGAGGAACTTTTTGAAGACTGCTTGGTATAGCATTATTTTAATCATTTAAAAATATTTTTTAATGACACAGGTTAATTTAATGTTAAAGTTAAGAGGAAAGCAGACAAAGGAACATATATTCTTGTGTTCATTCTTCCCTGATAATGAAGTCACTTTGAATGATTCATGCAGTTCTATTATTTGTTTCTCAATAACATTCTTCTTTTTTGTTGTAAATTGTATGCAGGAGGACAGCCGGAGTGATGTCAGTAACCACATCCTCAAAATACTCGTCGTCCACGGTGCTGATGAGGATCCAGTTGATGTCTCCATCCTTGTGGAAGGCCATGAGATTTTGCCAGGGTGCAACAGTACTGCGAAAGCTTGCTCACTGCTCATGGGACTGATTTATGCCCTGAACTTGGCATACCCTCCCACTTTGCGCTACACTTTTGAAGTCTTCCAAAAACTCATACTGGAGCTGGATGGATTCAAACTGTCCCCAAAAGTAAACACCTTGAAGTTGAAGTTGCTTTCCTAAATGCATGTCATGACTTTGTCATCCTAGAGGAGGAAAATGACATCATTTATGGACCCTTGTTGAGGACGTAGCATCATGCATGGACTCTTGTGAAGAAATGCCAAGAATTAGCACTGAGTTCCAGTTCATCTTGGTTTACTAGTGGGTTGCCTGTCATAAATGTTTTTCATTTTTTGTCAAATAAGGTATCTGTTAATGACAGTAAAGATTGTATTCTTCAACAAGAATGGTTAGACACCTTAAGCTGTTTATTTTTAGTTGATTATGTTGATTTTATTTCATTAATGTTTTAATTGCATACTTAAAAGTGCATTAGTTAGAGGACTGGTTTAAATGTTGATATTGCACTTTTTCAGTGTAGTTTGTAAGATTTTAATTGCATATTTGAGAAGTGACTATGTTACCAGATCTATGTTGGATTTGGTGTATAATGTGTAATACTGTGTATTTGTTGTTTACCAGTCATACCAACCTTTGGATATTTTCTTTAAAAACTATACTTTTACTACTATTTACTTTGAATACCTTTTGCTGGAGATACATCTTTAATTTACTGTTAGTACAAATTCTAATGCAGTACAATATAATGCACTTTTACTATTAACGCAGTACTTGTACAGTACATTCTGTTTTCCCCCCTATTTAAATAGGGGTATACATAATCCATACACCACTGCTCAAAGTTCAAGTGGCGGTTTCTGTCCTGACCCTCTCCCAGAAGTTGTTGTTGAGTATTATATTTCTGCAATGAATGTAGAAACTCTGTTTCAGAGGGTTGTAAGATTGAACTAAAAAGAAACTGTTTAATTGCATTGTAATTTAGTTGTGTGATATGTGATACATATATATTAAATGCATAGAGTATTGGTTAAATTTATTTGGTAACATTTATCAAAAGAAAACTGGCAATGATTACCTAATTTTAGTGAGTAATGTAAAGTAATGCAACCAAGTAAATTAAAATGTCAAGCACAAGAAAATAATTAAAATCTACTGAATTACTTCATAACAGCAAATACTACAGATATATAAAATTTACTTAAAATTTTGAGTAAAATGATGTTCCTGCCGATGAAAAACAAGTAGACTTTACTTAATTTGTTTAAATAAATATAACTTAAAACTTGGATGTAATTAAGTAACTGTTACTTAATATTTTCATAACTGTTATGTTATATGGTAAGTAGAATTTACTTGATACTGGCAAGTGAGTGTTACTTGATATTGCAGCATTAAATTTTACTTAAATCATTTGCGTGCAAATACTTACAATAATTTTTTTAAGTAAATCTTATGAGTTATTTTTTTCAGTGTAGCAGCAACAAGGATGACGCATCAGCATCCATAGTTAGCAATAGATCATTAGTCATTTTTGCAAGGGCTGTCTCTGTAGAGTGATTTGCCCTGAAACCGGACTGAAAGGGTTCACAGAGATTGTTAGACGCTAAGTGATTACTTTGCTGCTGTGCAACAAATTTTTCGAGGATTTTCAAGATAAAGGGTAGGTGGGACACTGGCCGGTAGTTTACCATCGATCACTCGCATCTTCTCATCCTGGTTCTGGTAAAGAACTGTGTCGAGGCCCTTTTAAAAAGCATCTGTGTGCAGGGCCGTAATTAGGATTTGACAAATACCAAGGTCAGAAATAGGTTGTCCAAGAGGAACTTTGAAAGGTTGAATTCATGGGTATCCCAGCCCCCTATAAATTATATTACCTTGAGCAACAAAATGAATTTTCAGAATAACAAAAGCTTGAATTAAGATATAACTATCCATCACTCATTTAACATCTTTGATAATCAGCCCACGCAGAGCGCGTGATCTGCGTTTAGGGCGGGGCGGCACCTGATTGACACGACGACAGCATTATACCGACAGGTGAAAGCAACATTAGTTACATCAGGATGATATAATGTTAACTTTATGTTGACACCACATTTTGGATCGGGTAATGTTTAAAGTAAAAGTAGACTTTTTTGTGTTACGTTGTTGGAGTTGTAGCAGGCTGTGCATGACCAAAGATCATATATTGAGAGAGGATGATCGACCGCATGGTGATGTACAGTGCACATGATATCCTACACAAAGTACATTTACAGTCAGTCATGTCAACATCCCTTTGCCACCTAAAAAAAATACAGAGGACATGACCTCGGTGCCCTCAATGGTCGGTACGGCCATGTCTGTGTGTAGTGTGAAAGGGCGACTGAAGTCTGGGTACGCCAGTACTGGGGATTGGGTGAGTCAATTGAGCATGCAAGGACCTGCTGATGTCCCTCTTTCCACTTTTTCATGTGTACCACGCATGCATGTTCAAAATAAACTAGCCCCATAACCATAACTACAGTATTTTCACTTATTAGTAATTGTGTTTGATAACCTAATCCGAACTGATTCACTCTCACTCAAGTCCAATAGTTGGCACCCACTGTTGCCCTAACAATTGTCTGTGCTTTTTGAGATATTTAATGACATCAATTTCCAGATAATAGTGTTCACAGATTAAATGTGGTTAGCTAATGAGCCGTAAAGATACCATGGTAATTAGATATCAGATTCAGTGGAAGTCTTTTTGAAAATGAAACGTTTCTAAAGTGAAATGATGATTTACTTCATATTTGACTTACCATGTGCTCAAGTGGGCCTCTGTGGCATGTAAGAGAATCATTTTAATTACAGTTTTTTTCCTTCTCACTAGACTGGAAACCATTTAGGGTTTCACAGCACATAAAAGGTGTAATTTGACCTTCACCATGCAGGTAAAACCATATACAGACAAGTTTGAGGATTTATCTGAATGATTCCCATGAGACATTATTACTCTTTGAGGTGCACGGAGCAGACAATGATTCTTCAAAATGGAAATAAGGGTAATGATATTTAACAGCTATCATGACACCAATAATAACGCAGGATAGACTGCAGGTGGATGATTTATCAAAATATCCAAACCCCTTCCTCGCAGTGCTACTTTCTTTGCAAATTCCCTTCCCACTGAAGGAGTTTCTATACCATTCTTCATACCACTGTATCAAAGCCAACAATGGCAGTTTAATTAGTCCCAGAGCTGGGCAACTCTCCCAACCTCCATCAGTCTGAATCATTGCACTCGCCATCTCTCTCAGATTCTGTCTCTTCTTCCCTGCATCACTGTCTGCCTCATCTATCCTGTTACAATACAATAAGCCCGTGAATGCTGCAGTCCCATCCACTTTTATGCTCATTTCATCATGCGGTCTCCCACTGGCGCGCCGCGGCAACAAGGAAGCCAATTGTAAGCACAAACTATTCCGCGCTGAACCAAATTAACTAGCATTGTTAGAGCTTTAATGCTGAGGTGGAAGGGAATGTTATATAAAATGCTTCAGGAGGACCAAATGTGAGCAGTAGGATATGTTCTGAAAGTGGCAGATATCTTGCTTCGACATTAAATGAAGCCACTAGTGCAAACGCTGCCTCTCTCACCTGTCCCTGGTTGGCAATCAGGACACATCTGTTCCTGGATGCCAATCAGGATGCTTCATATGCCAGCCCTATTTTCTGGACGGGGCTGGATCATTGTTCTGAGATTGTGCACTTCCTAGCTGCATTAGCTTTTCATGAAATATACTTTTTACCTGCATTCTGCCTGCCGTCTCTGCATCTTGGGCTCACACTGCATTCAACGCTGCCAGTTCCTGACAGGAATGGGTCTAAACTCCTCTCTTATGGTGCTACTGTACGCTTAAAATCAATGTGTTTGGCCTGTGGCCCATGTCACGTTTTTACTTTGGCCCTTGGAGGCAAAAACTTTAGGCACCCTTGCGTTTAAAGGGGAGCTAAACTTTTTTGGGGATTTTGCTTCTTGTTCACAATCATTATGAGAGACAAGAACACACGTCTTTTTGGGAGATTTTAAAGATGATAAAAAACGCTTGCAAGATAATGGGAGTCACTGTTGTAGGCCTCTAAAACAACTTCAAAACCCTCCAACTTACTGTATACTGTAAACGTCAGCAGCCAAATTAGGATACTCACTTTGGACAGGTGAGAATCTAATCACAGTCTCGTTAATGTCAGGCTACCTATATAGGCTACTGTCAACAAATGACTTATTTTATTTTTGTGAAAATATTGGACACAGTGTGTTGTCAAGCTTATGAGATACGATGCAAGTGTAAGCCACTGTGACACTATTGTTCATTTTTTTATTTTTTTATAAATGTATAATGATAATGTCAATGACGGATTTTTAATCACCGCTATGTTGAAATTGTAACTACCGTATTTTTCGGAGTATAAGTCGCACCGGAGTATAAGTCGCACCTGCCGAAAATGCATAATAAAGAAGGAAAAAAACATTTATAACTTGCACTGGAGCCCGGCCAAACTATGAAAAAAACTGCGACTTATAGTCCGAAAAATACGGTAATATTGATACTGTTGTTGATAATATTCATTTTTGTTTCACTACTTTTGGTTTGTTCTGTGTCGTGTTTGTGTTTCCTCTCAATTGCCCTGTTTATTGCAGTTCTGAGTGTTGCTGGTTCGGGTTTGGTTTTGGAATTGGATTGCATTGTTATGGTATTGCTGTGTTTTGTTTTGTTGGGTTGATTAATTTAAAAAAAATAAAAAATAAATAATAATAAATAAATAAAATAAAAAATAAATTAAACAAAAAAAAACAATTTAAAAAAAATGAGAATCGATTCTGAATCGCATAACGTAAGAATAGCGATTCGAATTCGAATACATTTTTTTCCCACACCCCTAATACACACACACACACACACATTACATGTGTGTGACATATATGAAGCAACTTTTGTAAAGAAGCAAGGGTGGCTGAAATAGAGCTGCTACAACTAAGCAACTATAAGTAATTCAAATTCTTTGATACGAGAGTAACCAGTAATTAATGAACCAGCAGAATAAACATGCTCCTTTTATGTAGATGGTGGAACCCTCCCCAAAGTTACCATTGGTTGGTGTGGCCAGCCTGCAGCACTTAATTGGCCCCAGTGCGGTGTGTAATTTGCAATGTTATAGGATATGTGCAATACTGTTTGTAATTGTTCAGATTTTATGCCTGTTGATGTGCTATTAAAGCATTTATGGCACAGTTGTTGAGTCCAAGACAAATTTCTCTAAGTGGGACAATAAAGTGCATTGTATTGTGTTTTATTGTATTGTATTACAATCACTGTCTCTATAGTGTTCTGCTGTGTCCATTTTCGAGCGGGCAAAAATGTTCAAACCAAGAAATGGTTGCGCTCAATACCTAAAACTGAAATTGACAAAACTTGCAATTGAAATGCTGAACATCCATGTAAACATGTAAAAGCACATCATTATTTACCACAGACAGTAACAGCACATAGAAATAACATTCTCAGTGTAGGACAATATGACAAAATATGTAAACAATGCGCAATCTGGGAAGTCTATTGGTACCGGTACACAGAATTTCACAGGAAACTGCACGTAATTATAGAAACTCTGATGACATTCCGAGTGCAGTCACCTTCTTGAATGGAAAATTATAAAACATCCCTAACCCAGAGAATTGGCTGGTTATTCACATCGTCTGCAGCATGCAGCGTCTTGTGGGATCACACAAACCAGTTTCGCACCGACCTCCATTTGTCCATTTGCCGTCCATCCTCACTTTTAGTACAATCCCCTAACTGTTGCTAAGCTATGAAAGTTGCTTTTCCTTAGTGCTGGGTCGATGTAACACCATCAAAATGTCGATAGTTCCTTCCCAACCTACAAATCTTTTTCAGTGTTTGAAGAGTTTACTTCAAATCTCAACACACCCACACATTGTCCGCTTCGTGTGTATCCTTAAGCTTCCAGGAAACTAATACGGTCAGAAATGAACACAGAACACAAGTCAGTCAGTCAGAAGCATTTATGAATCAGTATTCATTACAGGTTTTCTCTTGACTAGATTTCTGACAGTAAGGGCCAAAGATTATTGAATGACCTTGAGTAAGTAAATAGAAGAAGACCTGTCAGACTTCATCATTGTTCACCTCCAACCCAGTCTACGGCATCCATCAGGCTTTGATGGAGAACTCTATTACAACGGACATAGCATCAACTGGGTTATATTGCTCAGGGCAGAACAAATGGAGCTGTTATAGAGTTGTTAACAAGTCTTATGGCGCACATATGAACTTCATCACTGGTGGTGTGAAAGCCAATTTTTTTAATTGTCGTCTTTTTTGGACAAAAGTAAAGCAACAGCTGAGTTGAATTTTTAATGCCGAATGACCTTCCTGACGCAACCTTGGCCGGGAACTAAAGCCATAAATTTACAATAACACTAGGCCACCGGGGATAAACATTGTGTGTTAGAATGTTTTGCTGATAAACTACAGACTAACGGTTCCCCGGTTCTTAAGCCGAAAATGACAACTTTGAACTATTTTCGGCCGAAAAATGACTTTTGTCACTGAATTAACACTGTCGAAACAGGATGTTATGATGATGCAAGCAGAAAGCACAAAGCAGCATTTTTCACTTCAATAAATACAAGAAAGACCCGCAAACAGCGATCTTTTTTTATTTATTTAGCCTTTATTTAACCAGGTAAAAATCTCATTGAGATCAAGGATCTCTTTTCCAAGGGAGACCTGGCCAAGAGGGCAGCAGCAAGGTTACATTAAAAAACAGTAAACAACACATAAATCATCACATTTACAACATTAAAGGGGAACATTATCACCAGACCTATGTAAGCGTCAATATATACCTTGATGTTGCAGAAAAAAGACCATATATTTTTTTAACCGATTTCCGAACTCTAAATGGGTGAATTTTGGCGAATTAAACGCCTTTGTATTATTCGCTGTCGGAGTGATGACGTCACGTTGTGACGTCACATCGGGAAGCAATCCGCCATTTTCTCACTTTCGTCGGTGTGTTGTCGGAGGGTGTAACAACACGAACAGGGACGGATTCAAGTTGCACCAGTGGCCCAAAGATGCGAAAGTGGCAAGAAATTGGACGAAATTTGTTCAAAATACGAGGCTGTGGGGAAAGCCGACGAAATGGTCAGTCGTTTGTTCCGCACACTTTACCGACGAAAGCTATGCTACGACAGAGATGGCAAGAATGTGTGGATATCATGCGACACTCAAAGCAGATGCTGACATCAACTCCAAAACTGGACAGATCAGCTTTCAGGAAAAGAGAGTGGATGAGGGTATGTCTACAGAATATATTAATTGATGAAAACTTTATTCATTACTCGCGGTTTTACGTAAATTATTATACATAAACTGTGTTTACCAATAATTTAGCTTAAAAACATTTATTTTTTTCAATCATTCGAGTACATTCGGGTAGTCTTGTGTAATGCAGTATTTTGTGTCTATTTAGGTATGGTTAACCTGAGTGCTGAAATCGTGGAATAATATATGTTCTTAGCGCGCCTGAAATGGGCTGTCTGCACTCTCAAAGTGCATGTTGTTGCCAAATGTATTTCATATGCTGTAAACCTAGTTCATAGTTGTTAGTTTCCTTTAATGCCAAACAAACACATACCAATCATTGGTTAGAAGGCGATCGCCAAATTCGTCCTCGCTTTTTCCCGTGTCGCTGGCTGTCGTGTTGTTTTCGTCGGTTTCGCTTGCATACGGTTCAAACCGATATGGCTCAATAGCTTCAGTTTCTTCTTCAATTTCGTTTTCGCTACCTGCCTCCACACTACAACCATCCGTTTCAATACATTCGTAATCTATTGAATCGCTTAAGCCGCTGAAATCCGAGTCTGAATCCGAGCTAATGTCGCTATACCTTGCTGTTCTACCCGCCATGTTTGTTTGTATTGGCATCACTGTGTGACGTCGCAGGAAAATGGACGGGTGTATATAACGATGGCTAAAATCAGGCACTTTGAAGCTTTTTTCAGGGATATTGCGTGATGGGTAAAATTTTGAAAAAAACTTTGAAAAATAAAATAAGCCACTGGGAACTGATTTTTAATGGTTTCAACCCTTCTGAAATTGTGATAATGTTCCCCTTTAAAACTTGCTCACATGACACATGTGCATTCAGACAAGGTAGACTGCAATCCTTTCACAGAAGCTTTAAACTCATTCAATGTAACAATGGTTTGAAGTTTAATATTCGATTGGTGCTGAAAACCTAAATGCTTTCTTGCCCAGTTCAGTTCTTACTTTGGGGACGACAAATTGCAGAACAGATCTGTAAAATGTGTGGGAATATCAAGAGGAGGGAATCTTCTTCGAAGAAGTTCTCCACGTCAATTTGAATCACCTAAAATCCAAACATTCTGATCGCCATTCTGATTATGTGAACAACACCACTCAGAAAAAGAAAGTACCCCCGAATGTGTTACGTCGTGGTCGCATTTCACTGCGCGGATCGTTCTCCCAAGATGCAGATGGAACTCCGGATGCAAGGTGCAGGTAAGAAAATTATTTATTGTCCATAAATCGTGAAAAATACAGTAAAGCGTGTCGATAGCATGGGAGCTATGGCGAAGCTTAGCACATGAACAGGAATCAAGGAACATAGAAATAATCAACGTAACGTGTTGCGGGAGCAAACAACACAGCCAGACTGACTGCGGCGAAAAACAGGAATAAGTAGCTCTCTGATTAGTGCCCAGGAGCAAGTGAGCGTCCCGAACACTAATCAGAGGCAGGTGAAACTAATCAGCACCCATGGTAACCAAAAACACAAACCCAGGGGTGCTGAAACAGAACTAAAGTAGTCAAAAACTAAACAAAACATGATGTGATGACTCAATTTTGGTATTTAGTTTTATAACGTTGCTGATCCAAATATTTTCATGATTTTATGTTTTTTTTTCATTCTTTAGTATGAATATTAATGTGTGCGATGGCAATGCCTTGATTTTATTCAGGTAAACACACAGTCATATCTATAAATGCAATAGTAATAATAATTGGAATAACAGTTTATGCGTTTCAGTTTTCGGCCTTGGTTTCTTCATTTGTGGTGCATTCCCACTCGGGCTGCACGATTATGGCCAAAATAATGATCAGGATTATTTCCATCAATATTGAAATCACGATGATTAATCACAATTATTTACTGTTAATTAAAATATAGTTTATTGTATGTTCTATTTTAAACAAACAGTATGTGGACTTGGCCTTCATTTCAAAATAAAACTATAAAAGTAATTTTTTAATGATTACATAAAATGTACATAAGAAAAAAGGCTAACTGAAATACATTTTTCAATGCAAAATGCGAAATCATAAAGTGCAAGAAAGTGAAAAAAATCAGATTATGCACAAAAGGCACATACAGAGGAACACATTACCGTATTTTTCCGAGTATAAGTCGCACCGGAGTATAAGTCGCACCTGGCGAAAATGCATAATAAAGAAGGAAAAAAACATATATAAATCGCACTGGAGCGCAGCCAAACTATGAAAAAAACTGCGACTTATAGTCCGAAAAATACGGTAATTGTACTGCTCACAGTAAAGGATATATGTCTTTGGCCAAATAAAACATTTTTTGCGAACCTTTGAGAGGTAGATGGTTAAGAGGTCCCTTGGTGCACGCTTGATTTTACGTCTATCTGTATTTAGGGCTTTTGTCGCTGTTTGTCGGGACTTTGTGCCGGTGGCGGGCGGCCCACTCTGTTAGCAACCAGCTTTACAGCGTGGGAAAAAGAGGAAAATGTTGTTAATGCTTAACATATCTCCACAACTCGATAATTTGTTTGGATGTGCACGCCAGCACAGCTTTGCTGGGCGTGCAACTCGTTGTGGCGTTTGTTGTTGGTTCATCTGGATGCCCTGCTCAGAGGAGCCCTGCTGGGTCTGTCGTGGTGCCTCGGTGTGCCGTGTGGCATGCTGTGGGCTCCTATATTTTTGTATTTATTTTTTCCTTCCCTCATCGTTGGGGTCCCTGCAGTGGTGGGAGGGTGGTTCCTGTGGCCCCCACATACAGATGTATATTTACGCGCACATACATAGGTACATACGTGCATACATACACGTTGTCCAGCTTACGCCCCCAGGTGAAATATGGGTAGACGGCACACTGCTTAAGCTTAAGCTCCTTTTCATCTGCTTTCTTTTGTAATTCAGGTATTCATAAGGTATTGTTGCATTTGAAGTCATTGTAATGTTGATAATAGAGGTAATTATCATTATTATTCATTATCGATACGGTATTTTTATTGCTCTATTTGTAGTGCTATAATGTTCATTGTCATTTCTGTGTTATTACTATCTACATCAGGGGTCCCCAAACTTTTTGACTCGTGGGCTGCTTTGGGTTAAAAAAATTTGGCCGGGGGCCGGGCTGTGTATATATATATATATATATATATATATATATATATATATGTATATATATATACATTATCTTTTTAATCCGTTTTGACATTCAACATTGTCACGTTATCGATGGGAAAATTAATTTTTAGACAATATGATTTGCCTGAGCGGCTAGGAGACACCGAGAGTAACAAGCGGTAGAAAATGGATTAGAAAGGAAAGATTTAAAAAAAGAAATAAAAACTTATTTTTTAACTTGGAACTTCCCGTGGGCCGGATTTTGGATGCTGGGGGGCCGAATCCGGCCCGCGGGCTGTAGTTTGGGGACTCCTGATCTACATCATTAACTGCTTCTTTGTTATAATCTTTGTATATATCTTATTTGTTATGGTTGTTGTTTTATTGTTGTTGTCGCTCTGTCTTATCCCCTTTTTATCCCTGCACTTTCCCCCGTCTTCTTATTTTCTTCTTCTTTCTACCCCCTCCTGCTCCGGTCCGGCTGCGCCAAATACTAAATGCATCCATTTAATAAAGTCAAATACAAATAGGGCAACAAGAGAAATATTCCACACTTCTCTTTTGTAAAGCAATTCTGTACAGCAGATTTGGGTATCTACATCAACAATATGATTTGCCTGAGTAGCTGGACAAGACATGTTAAAAAAATAAAAAAATAAAAATAAAAATAAGAATTAAAATTAAAATTAAAATAAAAAATAAAAAATAATATATACAGTCGTGGTCAAAAGTTTACATACACTTGTAAACAACATAATGTCATGGCTGTCTTGAGTTTCCAATCATTTCTACAACTCTTATTTTTTTTCTACTCTATCTTTTCTACATCACCAAAATTGATAATGTCTGTTGCTGTATGTATACTTTTGACCCAGCAGATTTGGTCACATTTTCAGTAGACCCATAATAAATTCATAAAAGAACCAAACTTCATGAATGTTTTTTGTAACCAACAAGTATGTACTCCAATCACTCTATCACAAAAAAATAAGAGTTGTAGAAATTATTGGAAACTCAAGACAGCCATGACATTATGTTCTTCACAAGTGTATGTAAACTTTTGTTATATATATATATATATATATATATATATATATATATATATATATATATATATATATATATATATATATATATATATATATACTGTATGTATATCGATGCTTGCTTGTATTTGTTTAGCCTTTACAATGGTATTTTTGTCATCAAACTAAAGGGCTACACAGTAAAAACATAGGCATAAATGGGGCTTAGAGCGATATTCAAAGAGGCTATTTTGCAACATTTACTCAGATGCCGAGAGGGCGCCAACTTTCCAATATATTTTACACAGTAATATACCGCCCTTTCACAGCTTTTTGCACGTAATGATATAATTACGTACAGACTGTACGTAAAACGTACATGCGCATTAGCTTTGGGTGTTGTTAGCTAATAATAGCAATGCAGATAGCTGGCGTTAGCTGTCATTGAATATATATTCAATGACTGAACTGCTTCTTTGCTCGCTTTGAGACGTCACAAACAGTCACAACCACACCACCCCAGCCCTCCCAATCCCCCCAGCCCCTAGCACTCCCACACTCACTCTTGAGGAGCACGAAGTCAGACGGGTGCTCAAGGCAGTGAACCCCAGGAAGGCGGCTGGTCCAGACGGTGCTCAAAGCATGTGCTGACCAGCTCTCCTACATTATCACCGTCCTCTTCAACCTCTCCTTGGCACAGGCACTCATCCCACCCTGCTTTAAATCCGCCACAATTATCCCGGTACCCAAGAAAGCTGCCACAAACAACCTCAACGACTATCGCCCAGTAGCACTCACACCTGTCATCATGAAGTGCTTCGAGAGGCTAGTCCTAAACCACATCCAAGCCTGCCTCCCCCCCACCCTAGACCCACAGCAGTTTGCCTACCGGGCGAACAGATCCACGGACGACGCCATAACCATGGCTCTCCACTCTACACTGAGCCACCTGGAACACCGGGGGAGCTATGTCAGGATGCTTTTCATTGACTATAGCTCCGCCTTCAACACCATCATTCCAGACATCCTGGTCACCAAACTGCTGGATTTAGGCCTCCCCACACCCGCCTGTTTTTGGATTAAGGACTTCCTAACCAACCGACCTCAGACAGTGAAACTCTGCCCCCATCTCTCCTCCTCCCGCACACTCAGCATCGGCTCCCCACAGGGCTGTGTGCTGAGCCCTTTGCTGTATTCCCTCTACACCCATGACTGTAGTCCAGCCCCCCCGGAGAACACCATCATCAAATTCGCCGATGACACAACGGTGGTGGGTCCCATTACAGGGGGGGATGAGTCTGCATACAGAGATGAGGTCCTGAAGCTATCAGCGTGGTGTTCAGTGAATAATCTGGCACTGAACACCACAAAAACCAAGGAACTCATCTTTGACTTCAGGAAAAACACTGCAGACCCCGCCCCCCTCTACATCAACGGTGAGGAGGTGGAGAGAGTCAGCTCCTTCAAGTTACTCGGTACCCTCATATCTGCTGACCTCTCCTGGACCCAAAATACAACTGCGATCATTCGGAAGGCCCAGCGGAGACTCCACTTCCTGAGGGTGCTGAGGAAGAACAGACTGGAGAGGCAGCTGATGGTGACCTTCTCTCGCTCAGCTGTCGAGAGCCTGCTGACGTACTGCATAACAGTGTGGTACGCCAGCTGCACTGAAGCAGACAAACAAGCGATTCAGAGGGTCATAAAGTCTGCACAAAAAATAATCGGCTGCCCCCTGCCCTCCCTGAAGGATTTACACAACTCCTGCTGTCTCAACAGAGCAAAAAGCATCACTAAGGACAGCACACACCCTGGCTTCCACCTGTTCGACCTACTACCATCGGGCAGGCGTTACAGGTGCATCAGAGCCAGAACAAACAGGCTCAGAGACAGCTTCTTTCCCAGAGTTGTCACCATCTTGAACTCTAACTTATAATAATAATTCACCCCTATACAATATCCTACCCTAATACCCTACTGTGCAATATTACCCTTCGAGTGCAATACATCCGACACTGATTGTTATTTTTTACTCCGGTACTCTTGTCTTGTTCTGTATATTGTACAGTATTTTGTATTTCTATAGTGTTTTGTCTATTGTGCAGGATTGCTTATTATTTTTATTGGATAGTAGTCTGTTTATTTCAATTGTTAGTTGTTGTTGTTTTTTTCTTTATTGCCTCTTGTGTAATTTATTTTTACCCCATATTTGTTCCTACTACCGCACCTTAAGTTGGAGTCCTTAATCTCGTTATATGCAAATATAATGACAATAAAGTCCATTCTATTCTATTATTCTATTCTATCATAACAAGATCATGACTGCAAATTGTTTGTTGCTTTACTTGGACTGGTTTTGTATATGTGCACGCGCTCCGTGGGCGTACGTGTTGAAGAGACAGGGTGACCACGTTAAACACCAATCATTTTATTCGGGCCAGTAAAAAATTTTATTGCACAATCTTGGTAATTGTGAAAAATATAGACGATTTTAACACAAATTAGTTTTTTAACCTACTAATAGTAACATAAGCTAGCCAATTGTGTTTTTATTATATTTGTTGCTTTTATAGTGAGCAGGTTGCAAACAGCCCCTTTAAAGGGGAACTGCACTTTTTTTGGAGTTTTGCCAATCGTTCACAATCATTATGAAAGACATGACGACGGATGGATTTTTTAAAATTGCATTCTAAATATTAAATAACGGTAAATACAAGTCTGCATACAGTGGACCCAATGGGAGCTCCTCTATTTAAATGATAAATAAATGATAAATGGGTTGTACTTGTATAGCGCTTTTCTACCTTCAAGGTACTCAAAGCGCTTTGACACTACTTCCACATTTACCCATTCACACACACATTCACACACTGATGGAGGGAGCTGCCATGCAAGGCGCTAACCAGCACCCATCAGGAGCAAGGGTGAAGTGTCTTGCTCAGGACACAACAGACATGACGAGGTTGGTACTAGGTGGGGATTGAACCAGGGACCCTCGGGTTGCGCACGGTCACTCTCCCACTGCGCCACGCCGTACCATATAATTCAATTTACATTTACATTTCCTGACTTGAATATTAACCAAGTATTAGTGATATTGTTATTATAAGCGCTAACGCAGACAAACTATTTATAGCAACGACGTGATCACTACCGTGTGTCCCTGTGTTTACATCATCGAGCGGTCTGCTGCTTTCTTGCTCCCTGTAAGTTTATTGTAAATCATAAATCATACATCTCACCTGGACAGAAGAAGTGTGAGTAGGTATTCCGACAAGTTGGTACACTCTGACAGCCATTTAGGACTCGGAAATGGCCAGAACGACATGTGAGGATTATGAGTCATTCTTCACCTAAATAAGAATATATCAACAACCCAGCAGTCTGTGAAGTGAAGTGAATTATATTTATATAGCGCTTTTCTCTAGTGACTCAAAGCGCTTTACATAGTGAAACCCATTATCTAAGTTACATTTAGAAAATGGACGAATGGATGGATGGATTTAAACCAGTATGGGTGGCACTGGGAGCAAATGGGTGAAGTGCCTTGCCCAAGGACATGACAGCAGTGACTAGGATGAAAAAAGGGGGGAATCGAACCCAGAACCCTCAAGTTGCTGGCACGGCCGCTCTACCAACCGAGCTAGGCCGCCCCCCTTTGGCATCCTAATGACAGCAGACGTTGTACAGTAAGTGATGTTTTATTATGTTTGTTGGCTCTCATAAGTCTGCAGTGAGTAATAATCAGTGATGAAAAAAAAAAAGCAAACGTGTTACGTTTTTTAAATTAATGCGCCGCGTATGCTTGAAACAATCAAATTAAGTAAATATTAAATGTTATTTTAAATGTGGCCGTTACTACATTACATAAATACTTACATCATGTATATAAAACCTTAATGGAGGTGTTTGTTTTTAAGGGCTTTGTAAACGGAATTGTGCGGCTCCAATAAGCTCCATTGAAAATGAACTTTTGATTGCATTTACTTAATAGTTAGAATGCAAAAAAAAATAATAATCCATTATCATGTCTCTTATAATCATTGTGAACGACAGGAAACATTCCACAAAAAGTGCAGTTCCCCTTCAAGTACCTTACCTTGAAAAGGTAAATCTATTAAACACAATTTATGGGTTATAGTACAATCATTTCAATCCACCCTCCAGTTCAGAAGGTGGTCCAAGGTAATACGTGCCAAAAGTTACTTCCTAACAATCAATAAAAAAAAACAGAAGGCGAAGAAATATTTAATCTGTGTCCAGTTGTTCTCACGCTCCTCTTCCCTTTACAGCAAGTTCTCCTCGGTTCCTTGCCAGGTCATTGATTAGACTGATTCATTCCAGCACTTTGTCCCTTGTGTATCGTCCTCGTGTTCTGACCCTTTGCTTGAACTTCCCAACCAGTGTGTTTTTGCCTGAATGGATGAATATAATGTTTGAACCCACAATTAAAAGGCAAAGGTTCCCGTCCTAGAAAAAGCCTGTACCGATAAATTGGTAGATACTGCGACTTAATTAAGATAATTGTATTTGATTCACAAACATGTTAATAATTTCCTAAAATATATTCTTGGAAAGTTTGTTGGTAAATAAATCAAAGTGTCACTGTTTGCATCTCCATGTAGAGGTGTCAGCACTGACAGGCAGTCTGTCGTGGCAATCGATGCAAAGTGAAAAGATGACAGCCAAGAAATGTATATTGGACTTTTATTTACACACAACACGGCCTGTTACCTGTTGCCGTGCGCCCTCCAAGGCTGTTTATGTGACAGTGAAGTAATGACGTACAGAAACTCCACACCGGTTTGTGACACCATCCAATAAGTCTGACAGATAACATCAGGCGGAACTCTGAAGGCATATGCATCACCAGCTGCTCGGTCTGTTGCCTGACAGCTCATCAGCTGATCAGTCAGTGGACTTTTACAACCATGAATCAAACGTGTTTAAAGGCCTACTGAAATGCGATTTTCTTATTTAAACGGGGATAGCAGGTCCATTCTACGTGTCATACTTGATCATTTCGCGATATTGCCATATTTTTGCTGAAAGGATTTAGTAGAGAACATCGACGATAAAGTTCGCAACTTTTGGTCGCTGATAAAAAAGCCTTGCCTGTACCGGAAGTAGCAGACGAGTAGCGTGACGTCACAGGTTGTGGAGCTCCTCACATCTGCACATTGTTTACAATTATGGCCACCAGCAGCAAGAGCGATTCGGACCGAGAAAGCGACGATTTCCCCATTAATTTGAGCGAGGATGAAAGATTCGTAGATGAGGAAAGTGAGAGTGAAGGACTAGAGGGCAGTGGGAGCGATTCAGATAGGAAAGATGCTGTGAGAGGCGGGTGGGACCTGATATTCAGCTGGGAATGACTAAAACAGTAAATAAACACAAGACATATATACTCTATTAGCCACAACACAACCAGGCTTATATTTAATATGCCACAAATTAATCTCGCATAACAAACACCTCCCCCCTCCCGTCCATATAACCCGCCAATACAACTCAAACACCTGCACAACACACTCAATCCCACAGCCCAAAGTAGCGTTCACTTCCCCAAAGTTCATACAGCACATATATTTCCCCAAAGTCTCCAAAATTACATACGTGACATGCACATAGCGGCACGTACGGGCAAGCGATCAAATGTTTGGAAGCCGTAGCTGCATGCGTACTCACAGTACCGCGTCTGCGCATCCAACTCAAAGTCCTCCTGGTAAGAGTCTCTGTTGTCCCAGTTCTCCCAGTTCTCCACAGGCCAATGGTAAAGCTTGACTGTCATCTTTCGGGAATGTAAACAATGAAACACCGGCCGTGTTTGTGTTACTGCAGCCGCCCGCAATACACCGCATCCCACCTACAGCTTTCTTCTTTGCTGTCTCCATTGTTCATTGAACAAATTGCAAAAGATTCACCAACACAGATGTCCAGAATACTGTGGAATTTTGCGATGAAAACAGACGACTTAATAGCTGGCCACCATGCTGTCCCAACATGTCCTCTACAATCCGTGACGTCACGTGCCGGCGTCATCATACCGAGACGTTTTCAGCAGGATATTTCGCGCAAAATTTAAAATTGCAGTTTAGTAAGCTAACCCGGCCATATTGGCATGTGTTGCAATGTTAAGATTTCATCATTGATATATAAACTATCAGACTGCGTGGTCGGTAGTAGTGGGTTTCAGTAGGCCTTTAAGTCATTGAAGCGACCCTTATAATTCCACAGCTCAGCTAAAATGCTCACCTTATAAGTGTTTTTTTTATTATATGCTTATTCGAAACACTTTTTTTTGAAAATGAAACCACGTGTCAGTCAACCACTGAACTGCAGAGACTAATAGAAACTAGAAAATTCCCGCGGAAATTTGGATGGGCCTGCTATCTGTGCCCTGTACCTCTGGCCGGGGGGTCGCCGGAAGCCACCATACTTATTAGATGGTGCCGAGTGTCTGAATCCGTGAGTTTTAGGTGTAACTGTACAAAAAGAGCCACAGAGCTAGCCTAAAACAGTAGCATGTTTACATAAAAATGCTAACACTTAGCATGTGTGCTAACGATAGCATGATAACAGTCAGCATGTTTCATATACCAAGTTATACGACTCAAAGGTGTATGGCTGCGGAAATAGAAAAAAAAGTGTGAAAACAGATGAAAACGTTAGCAAGCCTAAGCTGGCCTGCTAGTATGCCATTGTTTGTATGCTAACAGTTAACAACTGTCACATACCAAGTTATATGACACTGGGCTAAACAGTAGCAAAAGTAGCTCAAAAATGTTGCAAGCTAATGGTAACATGCTAGCATGCTACCGTTAACATGCTAACATTTAACAAGTGTTACATAGAGTGCTACGTGAAAGTATGGCTGAGCTACAAAAGGAGGTAATCTTGCCTTTTTGGAGCGTTCTGCTGGAAATATCCGCCATTATAAAGGTGCTTACCCATTCGAGTGGTCCATTTTTTCCGTTTATCCGTAAATAGCATTTCCATGGTAACACGAAATGGTCTCAATTTAAAGTACCGCCATCGGCACGAACAGCCCCTTTCCGACGGTTTAACATGTGTGGGGGGCTCGTTGGAAGCGTGCGGAACAAAAATAATAAAGTTTGAAGTATGAGCAATAATGATATGGGCTGCTTGCATTGCAAGCGCGCCTATCCACATGCTGCTTGGTATTGGGACAAAACTAATATACATAAATATTATTCTAGTTTATTTCGTCAAAACGACAGCAAATGCATGCACAGCTGCACACATCCTTGGAAGCAGTCGTGGCACTTCTCGTTTAGTTGACCACACTCTCGTTATACACGACTTTGTCATGAGTGTGGGCATCGTCGTGCACCAGAAGGAACCCAGGGCCTACAGGGTATGAAGATCTGCTCAACAGTCAGGGAGCATTACCTGCCCAAACCGTGACTGACCCGATACCAGACTGATCATGCTGGTTGACGTGAACATTCTCTACAACGCCTCCAGACTCCCTCATGTCTGTCACTTGTGCTCAGTGTAAACCTGCTCTCATCCGTGAAGAGAACAGGGCACCAGTAAAGTACATCTGTTTTTAAGGAAATGCCAATCGTGCTGCGTGATGCTGGGCCATAGATTTGCAGACATCAGTTTTGTAGAAAAGGAGTAAAAAGCGTTATGGTCTGTGTCCCTCCCACATCCTTATTTACCTCAACATTTGTGCTGTTGCCCTATCTCCTGGTACAGTATCTCTTTCATGCTCTTCACACTGTGCCAGAAATACAGCAAACCTCCGCACCATTAAATGTATGGGTGTGCCATTCAGGATGACCTGCATCTTCATGCTACCACTCGTGGTGAGGACATTAAACAATTTTTAAAAGTAGCCAGGAATCTCTCGGACAGTATGAGCAGAGGGAAACAGTCTTCCATTAGCATTAAATCTGCTATTGTAACTCCCTTATATAAAGTTTAGATTAACAGGAAATTACTAACTAACTACCGACCAATCAGTATTCTTCCTTTCCTGCTGAAAGCTCGAGAAAAGGCAGTGGCAGACCAATTGGTCGAATAGCTTTGAAGTTTATTCAGGTTTATTTCGAACATTTATACATTTTCAATATACACATATTTTCGTTTTTTTTTTTTTTTTTTTACAAGATGTTCAAAAAGGAATAGGAAGAAACAAATCTAATTTAATCCTACTCCTTTTCTACTTCATAGCAATTACTAACACATATGTTCACTTCGTGTTCTAAATTTGTACACGACTTATGTCAAATCATACTAAATACAAATGGTAAATGGATTATACTTTTCTACCTTCAAGGTACTCAAAGCGCTTTGACACTATTTCCACATTCACCCATTCACACACTGATGGTGGGAGCTGCCATTCAAGGCCCTAACCACGACCCATCAGGAGCAAGGGTGAAGTGTCTTGCTCAAGGACACCACGGACGTGACTAGGATGGCGGAAGCTGGGAGCGGACTTGGAACCCTCAAGTTGCTGGCTCTAAATATACGGGAAACATCAATGATGATTGGTTGGTTTACGTATAAGAAAATCCATGATTGGTTGGTTGGTTTACTATGATGAGTCACGATTGGTTAAGATTAGGGCAAAACATTACAGACAGGCCAATGAGAGGCAAGATAGGGCGGGTCATTGAACCAGGAAGGGAAATCACAACAGACATCCCAAATGATGATGAGAGAGTCGGAGAAGAGAAGAGGGAATATTCAAGCGGGTGATTTATATATATAAAAAAACTAGTGGAAGATGGCAGATGAATTCTCTTCCTTAGATTTTTCTTTTAGCGATGTAGACGTCCACTTGACCACATTTGGACAAATGTATGCGTCCGGATAAAACAGTGCCCAACACATTCATTTTAGTTGGTTGACATGTAAGCCCAAATCAAAACCGCTCTCGACATGGAAGACGTGGAATACACATTTAACAACACACATGATTGTGGCAGACGTGATGACTTCTGTTAGAGTTCAGCCTGTCTAAATGCTAAATTTCATTTTCGTTGGTGTTTCAGAACAAGACAGTAGCTGACATTTGGTTCATTATTTCTACTGTTTATATTTTGACATTGAATAGTTGAATCATTTTGAAACAAACAACATGACTGCAAGATATTTGTTATTTCATGCTATAAATCACAAATGGCTATTCAGATAAATGAAGTTAGCTAATAGAATAAACAGTATTTGTACTCTTTATGATTTTTGCATTTGGAGCAGTTAGAAGTGGAGAGGGAGTCGAAGAGACAGAAATTGGCTATAAAATCCGAGGCAGAATCCACTAAAGCAGGAACAAAAAGGAAAATACAAGCTGCTCAGAAATTTGCCAGGAAGGCTCATGTCAGAGCCATGGAAGCAAAAATGCCAAAGTGATGTGTAAATAATGTAATTAACTAAATGAACCATCTGTGACACATCTGTGACTCTAATAAGGTTGTAAATACTGTATAGAGTAGGCTAACCCATGTGGTTCCTGTGGATGTGAACACAAGTTGTAATTATTGTAGTGAGTAAATAACATAGTGACTGAAACATACATAGTGATTCATGTGGATGAATGGGGTATGTGTTTATGTAAACTCTGTTGATCATTTTTCAATTCTTTAAACACTGAAACATCTTTAATTGGTGCTTTTTTTGGCTAATTTTTGCATGTTCAATTGCTGAAAAACCTGGAGCTTCGGTGGTGCTCCCTTGTCCACACACCCTGGACCCTTGGCTTATTTTCAGTCTTTTTCATTAAAAGTCTTTTTCACATGCCTGGGTCTAGTACTGTACTGCCTGCGGGCCGGCTCAGGCTTGCGAACAGGTTTTATCCGGCCCACGAGAGGAGTTTGCTAAGTATAAAAATAAGATGAAATTAATGAATGAACTGCTGTTCTAAATGTGTCCACTGGATGTCGCAATAGCAATTATTTGCATCCCCTGCTGCAAGAGAGTGCATAACTTCAGAGGGGGCGGAGCTATGTGCCATGTTAGGAGAATAGAGACAACACTTCCGTGTTTGGACACAATTTACTTAGGTTGCTTATTAGTAATAGTAATGATACAAATCGTGGATTGTTAAGTTGATGCCTTGATTGTCAAATATGTTGATAATGTAACCTGTGACTCCCCCAAATAAATGCTTTTGGTAATCTTAACATTTTGTCTTTTACTTATGACTGCTTGGGGAGACATTTTCTGGGCGCACATACATATGTTGAAATAATATGTACAGTATCCCCTTCTAACTTACTGATAAGAGTCTAAATACACAAGTTTTGTTGTAAATGATGTGTACAGAATAAACCACATGTTAGTTCATCAGGTGAGGAAAATTTGTAAATTACATTAATAACATCCTGTAACTTGTTTTTCATATTACTATTAATTTTTAATCTTCTGATGGATTAAAAAAATAACAACAAAGGGAGCATTTTAAAACTGTGCTATAGTCAATGACACCTATTTGACTGATGAACATTATTACATCATTTATTCAGAAAGTATAAATAACGACGAATGAAGATGGAATACTATTAACCGCAACATATAAGTGTAAAAAAGCAACAACATTATAATTTCAACATTTTCAGAATGTCTATTTTTAAACAAAAAAAAAACTATATGAAGTTGTCTTTATTTTTAAGTTATCGTGCCATGATTATACCAGTCTGGCCCAATTGGGAATAGGTTTTCCTCCATATGGCCCCTGAGCCAAAATGATTTTGACAGCTCGGGTCTAGACCATATTTTGCTTTATTGATTATCGAAATATTTATTTCCACCTTATGTTATTTTTATGCCATTTCCAATTAATTTTATTATCTACTATTACACCCCAAAACGTGATTGCTTTTACTCTGTCAATGTTTACTCTGTCTGTTTGTATTTGAGTTTGACTTTCTCTTCCACTGTTACTGAATAGCATTATTTTAGATTTACAGAGATTCAAAGATAGTCTGTTATTGTCAAACCATCTCTTTAGTTTGGTAATTTCTTCTGCTATTATTTGCATTAGCTTCTGTGTGGTCTCTCCTGAACAAAATGTATTTGTGTTGTCTGCAAATAGGACTAACTTTAAAGGGGAACTGCACTTTTTTGGGGAATTTTGCCTATTGTTCACAATTATTATAAAAGACATGATGGCGGATTTAATTTTTTTAAACGCATTTTAAATATGAAATAAACGTAAATAAAAGTCAGTTTACAGCAGAGCCAATGGGAAGTCCTCTATTCTGCCATAAAATCCAATAAATAACCATCCAAAAAGCGCCCAAAATACTCCATTTACATTTTGTGACTTGAATATTAACCAAGTATTAGTGATATTGTTATTATAAGCGCTAACGCAGACAAACTATTTATAGCGGTGCCGTGATCATTAGCGTGTGTCCCAATGGTTACATCATTGAATGGTCTGCTGTTTCCATGCTTCCCAGGTCCTTGTAAGTTTATTGTAGATCATAAATCATGCATCTCACCTGGAAGGTAGATGGCTGAGAATGTAATCCGACAAGTTGGTACACTTTGACAGCCATTTCGGACCCAGAACTGGCAACGACGACACGAAAGGACAGTTAGTCCCCCCTTCCCCGCTCCTTCAACCCGTTTCTTTGCGAGAATAATGGGTCATTTTTCTTTAAAACGGGATTGTATGAACATCCTAGCAGTCGGCATCTTAATGACACAACACCTTGTACAGTAGGTGATGTTTTATTATGTGTGTTGGCTCTTGTAAAGTCTGTAGTAAGTAATAATCAGTGATGAAGAAAAAAAAAGCTGACGTGATGCGTTTTTGAAATTAATGTGCTATGCTTAAAATGGTCAAAATACATAAGTATTAAAATTTAAATGTGCACGTTACTACTATACAAATACACTTACATCATGTACATAAAACCCAAAAAGAGGTGTTTGGATGTTTTTTTAAGGGTTTTTGATCGCATTTATTTAATATTTAGAATGCATTAAAAAAATTGACAACCATCGTTACGTCTTTCATAATGATTGTGAACAATGCAATTTTTTTTTTTTTAAGTGCAGTTCCCCTTTTAAGTAATTTGTAATTTTACAAACGTCGTTTATATACAGATTAAAAAATGTTGGTCCCAGTATTGATCCCTGGGGTACGCCACAAGATATATTCAGCGCTGTTGACATATTTTCATCTATCTTTGTCAAGACTTGGTCCTTGGTGTTTGATTTTCCGGAAGGCATTGGAAAGTTGGCTCAGGCAAGACGGGAATGTGAGTACATGATTTATTAAATATTATCAAAAAAAGAACAAACGAAAAGCGCGCACAATGGCGGAGGTAAAAAACTTGGCTAATGAAAACAAAACTTGCACATAGGCAGAAACTGTGAACAATGAAACAAAACCTTACTTGGCATGGGACTGTGAACATGGCTTGAGAGGGTAAAGAGTGTGCAGAGCATAAATGCGATGTCGCCAGGCTGACCAACAGAAAAAGAAAAGCTTAAATAACACAGACATGATTAACGAAAACAGGTGCGTGACTCAAAACGTGAAACAGGTGCGTCACGTGACAGGTGAAAACTAATGGGTTGCTATGGAAACAAAACAAGGGAGTGAACAACCAGAAACTAAAGAGTCCAATAACTAAATAAAACAAAACATGACTAAAACAAAACATGATTACACAGACATGACAATCTTCACATATTGCTTTCCTGAAACGTAGAAATTTGTTGAATCTCATGCAGTTTGGTTACAGAACAAACAATTCAACTGGAACAGCATATTGCCATTTAATTGAGAAAATAAAACAAAATCTGGAAAAGGGGGTGTGATGGGAGCTATTTTTTTTAGATTTATGTAGGTAAAGTCTTTGACACAATCAATCATTTAGGCCAAATCCCAGTGTTCACCCTCACTCACTACCACTTGCCTTTACTACCACTAACCCTCACCCACTACCACTGCACCCTCGAAATGGAGTAGCAAGGGGTAGGGCTTTGTAATCTTCCCTCGGAATTGGGACACCACTTACCACGTCTTCGCATAGTTTACGTTCGGGCACATGTTTACGTTTTCACATACATCCCACCTAGGGTTGTCCCGATAACAATATTTTGGTAACACTATTAGTATCCATCCATTTTCTACCGCTTGTCCCTTTCGTGGTTGCGGGGGGTGCTGCATTCGGGCAGTAGGCGGGGTACACCCTGGGCAAGACGCCACCTCATCGCAGGGCCAACACAGATAGACACATTTGCACACTAGGACCAATGTAGTGTTGCCAATCAACTTATCCCCAGGTGCATGTCTTTGGCGGTGAACACGCAAAATTTAGGGATATGGCTAAAATGCAGGGCAAAGGGGTGGGACTGACCATTAGTCCTCCTCACCAATTTACAAGATACAAACTATCGACAAATACCCTTAGTTAATTAAACTCATGAGGTAGCACTTAGTGTGTGTGCGCATTCGCTACAAACTATCATTTCTAAAATCTCTTAGCATGGGTGTGCCACCAGGTTCCATTTTAGGTCCACTGCTCTTCCCCCTGTATAATAATGACTTTCTATCAGTTTGTGTTGCAAATGTAACCATTCAGATGTATGCAGACAACAGTCATCTATACACATTGAAAATACCAGAAACAAAGGGATGGCAAGCTAACATGTCATGGAGAAAGTTGGAAAATGGTCCAACAAATCCTACTTTTCCGTTTTTCCGTCAAACTAAAGCACATAAATTATCCTAATGTGTCAGTTAACGGAACATATACTGGTAATGTCACGGAGTTTAAGTATCTTGGATCGTGGATCCTACGCATAGCTTTAAAAAACACATAAAGCAGATTTTTAACTTTAAAAAAACCCCATACAAAACAGATTAAATATAGTATTGCACATTTATTTATTTTTATTTTTTTGTCCTGTCCAGCTTCTTAGGTAAATCATATAGTTGATGTAGATGCCCATATCGGCTGTTCGGATTTACTTTACAAAAGAGAAGTGTAGGATACTTCTCTTGTTGCCTTATTTGTATTTGACTTTATTAAATGTATTTATATTATCATTTGGTGCAGCCGGGCCGGAACAAGTAGTATTGCACATTTTAAAAGCATCAAGAACTCACTCACTCTCGGGTCACCCAAAACTTTTTTCCAAATGCCATGCTTTTATCACATTTTTATTATTTATCTCATGTTGGTCAATTAATCACAAATTTGTGCAAACAAATGTAAAAAAAACAATCCACGGACAAAAAGATACAACAGCACCATTGCAAGTATAATATAAGGAATAACAATATGATCACTTTTTCCAATGTCTGTCTTGTATTCAATATGCCAGACATCCAAAACCAGCACAAACTTGGTAAATAACATAATTTGTTATTTGGGGGTGCAACTGAATGACTCAACCAGCATTTTTTTGATTGCGTAGGTGTGTGTGGAAGAATGTGTACGAGTAATAAGTGAATGTTGACAAGCTTTTCTGGATCGTCTGGCACTAACCTGTTGATTGGTGTTGATTGGTGATCCTTCCATCAGGTCTTGTAGATTCGAACACACTCCCACACAAATTCAACCCACTGATTAAAACCGATGTTGACACTTGATTGAGCATGTTACACACAAACATATGCCATCACCAGGGTTGGTTACAGAGAAGGTGAGGGTGGTTGCTATAGTAACCGTAACACTCATGTGAAGGTCAATATCTCTCTTACATCGCTCCAAAGTCTTCTTTAATTTTCTTGCCATGGCTTTATTTTTCCCTAAACCATTTAATGTATGCCTCCCCGTCGCTCATCTTTTATTGCTACCCAAACATCCTCCTCTTGTTTACCTTTTTATTCCCTTCCCCTTCTTGTATGTGTGTCTTTTTCCCCCTCACATCTGTTTTTTTACTCAACCCATCTCCTCTTATTTTCTCATTATCACTACCCGTGGTCCTTTATTGCAACATTCTGTCTCCTCTCATCTTCGCTTCTTTCTTCTTAGCCACTCCTTCCAAATCTCCTCTTCTTCTCGTCTTAAAACTATTTACAATTCTCCACCTGTTTCCCCTCCTCCATCCTGCCATTATTGTAATCACCTTGCTCTCCCCCTTCCTTATTATTCCTACCCACTGTCCACACATCCTTCCCTCTCATCCTCTTTGTATATCAGATCTAATCCACTTTGGATGTGTTTTACCATTCCAAGTACTGTCACCTTGCATTAACTTAGAGGACATTGTAGGTGTGTGCATACAGTGGGTATTGCACAAACACTGAAGCCCTACAGAGTATTTGATGTTTCAGATTTTTGATAGAAGATTGTTTTTTTGAAATGTATTTTTTCTTTCTGTATTTACAGCACAGTTGATGGTATTGAACAACAACAAAAATGGGTGGTAATATTTTGCCCCGGAGGCATTCTTAGGGGTTGTTTTCAGATATTGGCTGAATATTGAAGTCTTTTTTCTTTGTTTGTAATGCTACTCATCTGGCATCTCGCCTTTGGGTCTCACGATAATCACATAATACAGATATTAGATAGAGCCTTTCATGTAGGGAAAAACACTGTTTTGATTCCGAAGAGTCTTTTGGCCTTATACTGGTATACAACTTTGTGTTATTCTGTAATACCAAGCTAATACAAATAATACCGGAGGAAATGAACAAATTAAAGAGATGGTTTGACAAAAACAGACTATCTTTTAATCTCAGCAAAACTAAAATAATGCCATTTGGTAACGGTAGAAAGGAAAGTCAAACGCAAATACAAATAGACGGAATAGACATTGACAGAGTAAATTAAATTAATTTTCCAGGTGTAATAATTGATGATAAATTGAACAGGAAATTGCATATAAAAATAAGGTGGCAAGAAACACATCAATAATGAATAAAGTAAAATATGTATTGGACCAGGGCAGCACGGTGGAAACATAGGTTAGTGCATGTGCCTCACAATACGAAGGTCCTGAATTCAATACCGGGCCCGGGATCTTTCTGTGTGGAGTTTGCATGTTCTTCCTGTGACTCCGTCGGTCATACTTGCCAACCTTGAGACCTCCGATTTCGGGAGGTGGGTGGGGGGTGTGGTCGGGGGTGGGGCGGGGGCGTGGTTGGGGGCGTGGTTAAGAGGGGAGGAGTATATTTACAGCTAGAATTCACCAAGTCAAGTATTTCATATATATATATATATATATATATATATAAGAAATACTTGACTTTCAGTGAATTCTAGCTATATATATATATATATATATATATATATATATATATATATATATATATATATATATATATATATATATATATATATATATATATATATACAGGTAAAAGCCAGTAAATTAGAATATTTTGAAAAACTTGATTTATTTCAGTAATTGCATTCAAAAGGTGTAACTTGTACATTATATTTATTCATTGCACACAGACTGATGCATTCAAATGTTTATTTCATTTAATTTTGATGATTTGAAGTGGCAACAAATGAAAATCCAAAATTCCGTGTGTCACAAAATTAGAATATTGTGTAAGGCTAATACAAAAAAGGGATTTTTAGAAATGTTGGCCAACTGAAAAGTATGAAAATGAAAAATATGAGCATGTACAATACTCAATACTTGGTTGGAGCTCCTTTTGCCTCAATTACTGCGTTAATGCGGCGTGGCATGGAGTCGATGAGTTTCTGGCACTGCTCAGGTGTTATGAGAGCCCAGGTTGCTCTGATAGTGGCCTTCAACTCTTCTGCGTTTTTGGGTCTGGCATTCTGCATCTTCCTTTTCACAATACCCCACAGATTTTCTATGGGGCTAAGGTCAGGGGAGTTGGCGGGCCAATTTAGAACAGAAATACCATGGTCCGTAAACCAGGCACGGGTAGATTTTGCGCTGTGTGCAGGCGCCAAGTCCTGTTGGAACTTGAAATCTCCATCTCCATAGAGCAGGTCAGCATGAAGTGCTCTAAAACTTGCTGGTAGACGGCTGCGTTGACCCTGGATCTCAGGAAACAGAGTGGACCGACACCAGCAGATGACATGGCACCCCAAACCATCACTGATGGTGGAAACTTTACACTAGACTTCAGGCAACGTGGATCCTGTGCCTCTCCTGTCTTCCTCCAGACTCTGGGACCTCGATTTCCAAAGGAAATGCAAAATTTGCTTTCGTCAGAAAACATGACTTTGGACCACTCAGCAGCAGTCCAGCTGGTGTCGGTCCACTCTGTTTCCTGAGATCCAGGGTCAACGCAGCCGTCTACCAGCAAGTTTTAGAGCACTTCATGCTTCCTGCTGCTGACCTGCTCTATGGAGATGGAGATTTCAAGTTCCAACAGGACTTGGCGCCTGCACACAGCACAAAATCTACCCGTGCCTGGTTTACGGACCATGGTATTTCTGTTCTAAATTGGCCCGCCAACTCCCCTGACCTTAGCCCCATAGAAAATCTGTGGGGTATTGTGAAAAGGAAGATGCAGAATGCCAGACCCAAAAACGCAGAAGAGTTGAAGGCCACTATCAGAGCAACCTGGGCTCTCATAACACCTGAGCAGTGCCAGAAACTCATCGACTCCATGCCACGCCGCATTAACGCAGTAATTGAGGCAAAAGGAGCTCCAACCAAGTATTGAGTATTGTACATGCTCATATTTTTCATTTTCATACTTTTCAGTTGGCCAACATTTCTAAAAATCCCTTTTTTGTATTAGCCTTACACAATATTCTAATTTTGTGACACACGGAATTTTGGATTTTCATTTGTTGCCACTTCAAATCATCAAAATTAAATGAAATAAACATTTGAATGCATCAGTCTGAGTGCAATGAATAAATATAATGTACAAGTTACACCTTTTGAATGCAATTACTGAAATAAATCAAGTTTTTCAAAATATTCTAATTTACTGGCTTTTACCTGTGTATATATATATATATATATATATATATATATATATATATATATATATATATATATATATATATATATATATATATATATATACACACATAAATAAAAGAAATACTTGAATTTCAGTGTTCATTTATTTACACATATACACACACATAACACTCATCTACTCATTGTTGAGTTAATGGTTGAATTGTCCATCCTTGTTCTATTCTCTGTCACTATTTTTCTAACCATGCTGAACACCCTCTCTGATGATGCATTCTGCTTCGTCTCCTTGTTGTGTGCGCAGTTGTGCACTGTACTCTCTAAAAGCCCTAGATGTTATTGTCACATATGCATGTACAGTAGATGGCAGTATTGTCCTGTTTAAGAGTGTCTCAACATTGCTGTTTACGGCAGACGAACTGCTTTACAGTAGACGAAAACGTGACTGCTGTTGTTGTGTGTTGTTGTGTGTTGTTGCCACGCTGGGAGGACCTTAATGAAACTGCCTAACAATAAACCCACATAAGAAACCAAAAACTCGCCCTCCATCATTCTACAGTTATAACGTGATTGGGCAGGCACGCTGTTTATATTGTGGGAAAGCAGACGTGAAAACAAGCTTTCGACACGTCACTCAGGTCCGCCTGAATTTCGGGAGATTTTCGGGAGAATATTTATCCCGGGAGGTTTTCGGGAGAGGCACTGAATTTCGGGAGTCTACCGGAAAATCCTTGAGGGTTGGCAAGTATGGCGTGGGTTCCGTCCAGGTACTCTGGCTTCCTCCCACCTCCAAAGACATGCACCTGGGGATAGGTTGATTGGCAACACTAAATGGTCTCTAGTGTGTGAATGTTGTCTGTCTATCTGTGTTGGCCCTGCGATGAGGTGGCGACTTGTCCAGGGTGTACCCCGCCTTCCGCCCGAATGCAGCTGAGATAGGCTGCAGCGCCCCCCGCGACCCCGAAAGGGACAAGCGGTAGAAAATGGATGGGATGGATGTATTGGACCAAAAATCACTTCACATTCTCTACTGCTCACTAGTGTTACCATATCTAAGTTATTGTGTAGAAGTTGTCATGATCCGTTGCCCGGGTCATGTTTCGTTTGTTATTTCCTTAGTTGTTTAGTTATGTTTCAGCACCCTTTTTTGTTTTCTTTGTTGCCATGGGTGCTGATTATTGTCACCTGCCTCTGATTAGTGGTTGGGATGCTCACCTGCTCCAGGTCACTAATCACAGAGCTATTTATTCCTGCCTCAAGCCACACTCTGCTTGGCAGTTTTATTCGCAACATGCAACAGTTACTTTGCTTCTTGCTCTTTTTTGGCTCCTTTGTTGTTTAGCCTTTGCCGTAGCTTCCCGTGCCATCAGCACCTTTTTGTATGTTCGTATTTTAGCTGATTATTAGAATAAATAATTTTTCTTACCTGCACTCTGCTTCCTGATGTTCATCTGCATCTTGAGAGAACGACCAGCACATAAACATATGACCGAGACGTTACAGGAGTATGGGGTAACGACTACAAAAGTATGTTTCATTCACTAACCGTGTTACAAAAAATATTACAATAATACATAATATTGGATATAGAGAACACTCAAACCCTTTATTTATTGAACCAAAAATATTGAAATTCCACAACATGGTGAATTTGCAAACAGCTAAAATTATGCACAAAGCAAACTAATCTGCTACCCTTAATGTACAAAAATTCTTCTCAACAAAAGAGGAGAAATATAACCTTAGAGAAACCTTTAATTTAAAACATATGTATGCACGAACAATTGGTATATCTGTATGTGGAAAATCAATTATGGAATGGATTAAGTAAAGAAATCAAACAGTGTGCTAATATGATCCAATTTAAGAAACTGTTTAAGCTCAAAGTGTTTACAAAGAAAAATAACCATGACAAACATTCTTAATTCATTGATAATCTTATCTATCGCATAATATGAAATACTACTTACTTCACTAATTATTAGTTATTTATTTTGAATGTTATTTGTGGAGTATATTGTGAATAAATTGAAAACAGGTAGTGAACAAAAGTGTTAGCAATTGCTATATAATGGAAAAATGGGTCAAAATAAATAAGCTCTGCTTCTTCCTACTTCTTTTCGAACATGTTGAACTGGAAATTGTGATGTATCATGTTGTAATTGTACGCATGTTCGGAATAAAATTAAAACCAAACCAAACCACTAAATCAGCTGTGGCTGCTTGTCCAGGCTTCTGATTGGACAAAAGTGTGCATGACAGAAGGTGTATGTGTTTGTGTGTAGACATGAACAGTTTTGAAACTACACTTGTGTGGATGGAGATCGTTTTAACCCCAAATATGTGTTTTTGAATCTATCCTTGTTTGTGCGGACATGGCCTCAATCTTGATGTCTGAGATGTAAAGGGGTACTGCACTTTTTTGGGCATAATCATTATGAAAGCCATAATGACGGTTGGATTTTTATTTTAATGCATTCAAAATATTAAGTCAACTCGATCAAGTCAGCTTACAATGGATCATCAGATTTCAGTTTGAATTAAATATTAACTGTAAATATATCTAAATGTTAAATCTAAACCTAAATCTTAAATATGAATCGGTTATATTTAAATGAATATGTTAAATGTAAACCTAAATTTTAAATATAAATCTATGATAAATCTAAATCTAAATGTTAAATCCAAACATAATCGAAGTGTGAGCGCTAAATGTTAAATGTGAGCGCTAAATGTTAAATCTGAACTTAAATCTTGAACCTAAATCTTAATGTGAGCGCTAAATGTTAAATCTAAACCCATCCATCTATCCATTCATTTTCTACCGCTTGTTCTCCTAAATGTTAAATTTAAACCAAATTAAATATAACATTTAATTTTAAACTTAAATGTGATGAAAATGAGCAAAATCTGAGAAAATGGAGTTAAATCTGAGAAATATATCTACTAGAAAAGTGTGACGGAACTTTTACATTCGGCACCCCATATTTAATGGCTCAAATACACAAAAGATGAGGAAGGGCACCAATGCATAGAGAAGGTTATGCAAAACGAAACAAAACTGATCAGGGTATGAACAAAATGGAATGCTGGAGAACAGCAAAAACTCACAGAGGAAAATGTGCAGCTGGATCAACATACAGGACAGAGTACGGACAAAGGCTAGCAGCAAATGCTCAACTTAAATAGCCGTAATTACAAAATGAAAACAGCTCAGAGGCGGGAGTGAAGTTGCTGGCAGGAACACACAAGCAAAACAGAAAGAACGACCAAAATAAGAGCACTAAACCGGAACTAAGACACGAAACACAGGAAAACGTGAACAAACTCAAGACATGATCTGATGTGACAGATCATGACACCTTCACCACACTAATGATCTTATCTGAGATGATGTACAGTGTTGCCTACTCCTCAGCAAGGAAAGTAGCAATTGGCTGTCCTAAAAGTTGCTAGAAGTCGATAGATGATGTTATTGCCTCATTTCCACAATTTATGGCAATGGACGCTGTTGGAGATATACAAAAGTGAGTTTAAAAAAAATTATAATTATGATTAAAACTGCAGATTGCCTTTTTGCTTTTGATTCTTAGTTGTTTTTTTAATTAATGTTGTTTTGCTTTGATACATGTTAGAGCAGTGGTTCTTAACCTGGGTTCGATCGAACCCTAGGGGTTCGGTAAGTCGGCCTCAAGGGTTCGGCGGAGGTCAAAACACACCCGACTCATCGTGTAAATAAAAACTTCTCCCTATCGGCGTGTTACGGATACGGCAACAGCAGAAGTCAGACTGATTTGCAGGTGTGTAATTTGTTGTGAGTTTATGCACTGTGTTGGTTTTGTTGTTTGAACAAGGTGATGTTCATGCACGGTTCATTTTGTGCACCGGTAAAAAAAACATGGTAACACTTTAGTATGGGGAACATATTCACCATTAATTAGTTGCTTATGAACATGCAAATTAGTAACATATTGGCTCTTAACTAGTCATTATTAAGTACTTATTAATGCCTTATTCGACATGGCCTTATTATAACCCTAATCCTCTAACCCTGGCCCTAACCCTCTAACCCTAACCAAATAACTCTAAATTAAGTCTTTGTTACTTAGAATATGTTCCCCATACTAAAGTGTTACCAAAAACATATAACTTTGTCTTGAATTTGAAAAAAAAATGTTTGTATTTTTCACTAAAGAAGGGTTCGGTGAATGCGCATATGAAACTGGTGGGGTTTGGTACCTCCAACAAGGTTAAGAGCCACTGTGTTAGAGTATCAAATTTGATCAAAAGACTGGAGGGTTGTGACTAACTAACACTCACGAACCATATTTAATGACTGGCTCATTAACATGAACGATGGAATTGGGACATTGCAGTAATATTATATTAGCTTGACATGACAGCGAATAAATATTTACATCTCGCTCTCAGTGGCAGCTTTGCACATGCACATTACATTTGCAGTCTGGAGGCATGTGGATCTCCTCTCTGACATGATGAGCTAGTTAGCGATTTCGAGGTGAGTAAGTGAGGCTGTGTACAGTAGGCAAATCAAATTCGGTGATTTATTTAAGTGTGACAGTAAAGAAACATTTGCATTTAAAGTTCCAGTCAAAATTTGCGGCGAGGAACTCGGAAATTCCGACTTCCTAATACAAATGGAACGCACAATAAAAGTCCAGACGATGGTTTGCACATTGCACGAACCGCTGCAATTCCCTCCCTGTGAGGTTCTCTGCTCTGCTCGCAGCACCAGCTGACCAGCAGCACTTATTACTTCTCGTTGACACTTCCACCTCAGTTTCCAAGACTACCAAAAGTCGTTAAGACACAAAAAAGTCTCCAATAACACCGGAAAACGTGGCTCAATTTGTCGCTAGTAGCTGTTGACAAAAAAAACTAGCCCAGAGGATTGGAAAGTCACCAGATTTAGCGACAAAGTCGCCAAGTTGGCAACTGATGCTGTAAACCTTAAAGGGGAACATTATCACCAGACCTATGTAAGCGTCAATATATACCTTGATGTTGCAGAAAAAAGACCATATATTTTTTTTACCGATTTCCGAACTCTAATTGGGTGAATTTTGGCGAATTAAACGCCTTTCTAATATTCGCTCTCGGAGTTGTGACGTCACATCGGGAAGCAATCCGCCATTTTCTCAAACACCGAGTCTGTTATTTTCCGTTTTTTCGACTGTTTTCCGTACCTTGGAGACATCATGCCTCGTCGGTGTGTTGTCTGAGGGTGTAATAACACGAACAGGGACGGATTCAAGTTGCACCAGTGGCCCAAAGATGCGAAAGTGGCAAGAAATTGGACGTTTGTTCCGCACACTTTACCGACGAAAGCTATGCTACGACAGAGATGGCAAGAATGTGTGGATATCCTGCGACACTCAAAGCAGATGCATTTCCAACGATAAAGTCAAAGAAATCTGCCGCCAGACCCCCATTGAATCTGCTGGAGTGTGTGAGCAATTCAGGAACAAAGGACCTCGGTAGCACGGCAAGCAATGGCGGCAGTTTGTTCCTGCACACGAGCGAGCTAAACCCCCTGGATGTCTTGGCTCACACCGTCCCTTATGCCACCGAAGATGATCAAGAGAAGAATATCGACCCTAGCTTCCCTGGCCTGCTGACATCAACTCCAAAACTGGACAGATCAGCTTTCAGGAAAAGAGAGCGGATGAGGGTATGTCTACAGAATATATTAATTGATGAAAATTGGGCTGTCTGCACTCTCAAAGTGCATGTTGTTGCCAAATGTATTTCATATGCTGTATACCTAGTTCATAGTTGTTAGTTTCCTTTATTGCCAAACAAACACATACCAATCGTTGGTTAGAAGGCAATCGCCGAATTCGTCCTCGCTTTCTCCCGTGTCGCTGGCTGTCGTGTCGTTTTCGTCGGTTTCGCTTGCATACGGTTCAAACCGATATGGCTCAATAGCTTCAGTTTCTTCTTCAATTTCGTTTTCACTACCTGCCTCCACACTACAGCCATCCGTTTCAATACATTCGTAATCTGTTGAATCGCTTAAGCCGCTGAAATCCGAGTCTGAATCCGAGCTAATGTCGCTATAGCTTGCTGTTCTTTCCGCCATGTTTGTTTGTGTTGGCTTCACTATGTGACAACACAGGAAAATGGACGGGTCTTTATAACGATGGTTAAAATCAGGCACTTTGAAGCTTTTTTTAGTGATATTGCGTGATGGGTAAAATTTTGAAAAAAACTTCGAAAAATATAATAAGCCACTGGAACTGATTTTTAATGGTTTTAACCATTCTGAAATTGTGATAATGTTCCCCTTTAATGATGGTTCAAAGGCTTTATATGTGCGCTAATTTGAACGCTTTTAAAAAATCGACAAAGTTGATGTATAAAAATGATTGCTTTCCAATCACTTTTGTTGCCAAGATAAAGACTTCTGTTCTTTCCATTATGCCGCTCCCAGTTCTGTGTCCAGTGTTGCATCCGACCAGTCTTCATCTCAGGGAATAAAAGACACCGGTCAATCCCAAGTTCTTTCGGGTGACATACACTATATTGCCAAAAGTATTTGGCCACCTGCCTTTACTCACATATGAACTTGAAGTGCCATCCTATGGAATTGTCCAAAATGTTTTGGTATCCTGGAGCATTCAAAGTTCATTTTATTGTAACTAAGGGGCCAAGCCCAACTCCTGACAAACAACCCCACACCATAATTCCTCCTCCACCAAATTTCCCACTCGGCACAATGCAGTCCGAAATGTAGCGTTCTCCTGGCAACCTCCAAACCCAGACTGGTCCATCAGATTGCCAGATGGAAAAGCATGACTGATCAGTCCGGGGAAGGCGTCTCCACTGCTCTAGAGTCCAGTGGTGACGTGCTTTACACCACTGCATCCGATGCTTTGCATTGGACTTGGTGATTTATGGCTTGGATAAAGCTGCTCTGCCATGGAAAAACATTCCATGAAGCTCTCTGCGTACTGTACGTGGGCTAATTGGAAGGTCACAGGAAGTTTGGAGCTCTGTAGCAACTGACTGTGCAGAAAGTCGGCGACCTCTTTGCACTTTGCGCTTCAGCATCCGCTGACCTCTCTCTGTCAGTTTACGTGACCTACCACTTGCTGTTGTTCCCAAACTCTTCACTTTTCTTATAATAAAGTTGACTTTGGAATATTTAGGAGTGAAGAAATTTCACGACTGGATTTGTTGCACAGGTGGCATCCTATGACAGTTCCACGCTGGAAATCACTGAGAGCTACCCATTCTTGCACAAATGTTTGTAGAACAGTCTCCATGCCCAAGTGCTTGATTTTATACACCGGGCCAAGTGATTTTCATCATTTGGATGGGTAGCCAAATACTTTTGGCAATATAGTGTATATGTTGAGTAAGAAGGACCACCAAGACATAATAGCAATATCACCAAGTTTTACTAAAGCTTTAGGAGACCAGCCCCTACAATGCTATAATAGCAGCATCAAGAAGCAGTCTACAAATTCAATCACTTTTGTTGCCAAGATAAAGACTACCGTTCTTTCCATTATGCCGCTCCCAGTTCCGTGTCCAGCTTGCTCATTCCTCCGTCTGATGTCCAAGCTGCTCTTTATCCTGTCAACAAATATTCTCCCTAGATTTTTGCTGATGACGTTTACAGCAGTAATGCCTTGCTAATCCTTGCAGTTCTTCAAGACACCTTTCTTTGGCAGCTCACCTTGAAGTGGGCTTTCCAATCATGAAGTGTGCCCATCTAGTGCCATCTATTTGTGCTTCCAGGTTATCACATTGGGAATACGTTGGGAGTGTAAACATGCAAGAGGAAATGAGTTATCAATAACATAATGTAGATATGTTAATCCCATTTTTAAAAAGACAAGTTTTTACGTGTGTTTTAAAAAGCTAGTTTCATTTGGATTAAGCCAATAATTAGTTATTTTAGGGCATGTGAAATATAATGTACAAGGGCGGGGACATAACAACATCTTTGTTTAGGGGTTGACTGTTGTTAGGCTATGAAAAATGTTGCATTCATTATCTATACTAGAATTATAGCATAAATGCTCTAAGGGCTTATGAAAATAATATATACATTTTTTTTTCTTTTTGCTACTCTAGATGACCTGCTGTCTGGGCCACAAGAGGAACACTTCTGGGCAGCATGTGTCCCACAGGCCGCTAATTGAATAGGCCTGCATTATACCATCTTCTTGAATTTTTTTAATGCTAAACTTGAACACTTTTATCCGACACTGACCTTGCCAGGAAATAACGACTTTGATCTCATTCCCTTTTCCTGTGACCTTCTTTGAAATCGTTTTAGTTTTGATCTTACAATCTCTGCTCTAAAACTTCTACTTTCTAATTGGTTCTCATGTCAAATCATCTATTTAGTATTATGTACTGTATCTAGTTATGTTCCTTAATCTCTTAACCTTTTATTAGACCATAAATTGAGGTAATGTTCAAAATAATTATATATATATATATATATATATATAAATAAAATTGTATATATAATTGTATATATATGTATATATATATATATATATATATATATATATATATATATATATATACACACACACAGTAGTACCTCAGATTGGTTCTGTGATGCAGCTCTAAACTCTAAACACTTGGATCTGAAATCAATGTTGCATACTTGCTTCCTTCCCATAATTGGAAAAACAAAATTATGTCCATCTATATATATATATATATATATATATATATATATATATATATATATATATATATATATATATATATATATGTATGTGTGGGGAAAAAAAATCACAAGACTATTTCATCTCTACAGGCCTGTTTCATGAGGGGGTTCCCTCAATCATCAGGAGATTTTAATGGGAGCATTCACATACCATGGTTTATATAGGGCACAGAGTGGGTGGGTACAGGCTGGCGTAGGGGCGTGGTGATTGGCTCATGTGTTACCTAGGAGGTGTTTCCGTCTGTGGCGGCATGCTGTTACAATTTCGCTGCGCTTGTTGAGGGATGACAGGTCTGGACGGTAAATAATAAACAGTTTCTCTTTCAAGCATAGGTTGCATCTTTTATTACCACTATTGTAAGGTGTGCTGGATGCAAGAATTTGCCATGTTATTGAATATTCAACATTATTGTCTTTGAGGTCCCAAATGTGTTTGCTGAGTTCTGTGGTATTCCGCAGGTTTTGGTTCCTGAAAGAAGCCTTGTGATTGTTCCATCTGGTTTTGAACTCTCCCTCGGTTAATCCTACATATGTGTCGGATGTGTTAATGTCCTTGCGTGTTACCTTAGATTGGTAGATATATATATATATATATATATATATATATATATATATATACAGTCGTTCTCATAAGTTTACATACACTGGGAGAACTTGGCCATTCTTCAGAGAATATGAATGATAACACAAAGACCTTTCTTCCACTCATGCTTAATGGTTGTGTGAAGCTATTTATTGGCAAACAACTGTGTTTACTCTTTTTAAATCAAAGTGACAAAAGAAAGTACCCAAATGACCCTGATCAAAAGTTTACATACCCCAGTGACTTTGATCTGACAACATGCACAAAAGTTGACACAAACAGTTTTGAATGGCTAATCAAGGTTCCAATCCTCACCTGTGACATGTTTGTTTGTAATTAATGTGTGTGTATAAAAGGTCAGTGAGTTTCTGGGATTCTGACAGACCATTGCATCTTTCAACCAGTGCTGCACAGATGTTTCTGGATTCTGAGTCATGGGGAAGGCAAAATAATTGTCAAAGGATCTACGAGAAAAGGTAATTGAACTGCATAAAACAGGAAAGGGGTATAAAAAGATATCCAAGGAATTGAGAATGCCAATCAGCAGTGTTCAAACGCTGATTAAGAAGTGGAAAATGAGGGATTCAGGTAGACCAGCAAAGATTTCAGCCACAACAGCCAGGAAAATTGTTCGAGATGCAAAGAAAAATCCACAAATAACTTTAGCTGAAATACAGGACTATCTGAAAAATTGTGGTGTGGCTGTTTCAAGATGCACAATAAGGAGGCACTTGAAGAAAAATGGGCTGCGTGGTGGAGTGGCCAAAAAGTTTAATTTTGGTCTCATCACTCCAAATTACTTTGATCCAGAAATTTTGAGGCTTGTCTCTGTGCTGTTTGTCGTAATATAAGCGGGATATTTTGTGAGATTTGCGCAGAAATGGCATTCTTCTGGCAACTCGACCATGCAGCCACCATACCTCAATGGTTTGATTTAAAATTTTCGGGACTTATGCAGACACTAAATACACAAAAACAGGTACCAATAAGTAAGAAAAGTTGGTTTTGCATAATAGGTCCCCTTTAAAGCATAACAATTAGCCTCAAAATACTCTCAAGTCGTAGCACTCTTATGTTGTGGTACCACTGTATTTTCTTGTTTCCCCCAGAAGGGCACCATTATTACTATAGTGCTGCATGTCGTTATGTTTGCTTTTGAATGAGTAAAAACACATTGTTGAAAGACACAAAAACAAAGTAATAACCTCCAATTATGATATGATCAAGTTTCAATTATAAAAGTCGAGTTTTATCAGAACACACACTTTTCAGGACACTTTAAGATAATTATATTCTAATTTGGTTTCTTAAGCGGTAGAAAATGGATGGATGGATGGATTTACTGTGGCTCTGTATATTTCCAAGAGATGTTGCCTTGGTAACTGAATATGGCATATTTTCTCCGGCTGAACTCACACTTACAGAATGTGACAATTACAAGTGCCAAAAGAACAGAACGTGGCACACTCACACAAGGTTGTGCAGATGTTAAGATCTATTCTAAACTGATGTGCCAAGTTCCTGACAGCATTTAACAGAATGTGTGAGGAGGTATTATATTGACAGGATGTGTAAAAGTTTAAGCATCAGTGTTATTTGTGTAACCATTATGTGGAAACAAAGACTATGGTGTGAGGGTGAGGTGTGCTCTGTCTGTCGGCGGAGTTTTGCACCTTGGTGAGATCACTGCCAGGGGCGGTGGGGTGGGTTCTGTCTCTGTTGGGGAGGGTGTGGGGGACCCCAAGGTATACGCGGCCAGGGGGATGGTTGGAATGGCTGGATGGGGTGGTCGTGGTTGTCATTGTTGTTGTGGTGGGGGGTGGTTGTGCATGCGTAGGAGTTTTTTTGTTTTTGTTTGTGTGTTTGGATGTGTTCGTTTTTATACATGTATGTGTGTGTATGTACAGTATGTAGTTATTATTATTACATTTTATTCACCTTTTTTTTGGCGGTGGAGACCAGTTTTGCCCTCGGAGCCAGCTTGCCCCGCAGGGGTCGCTGTCCCAGGCTGCGTGTCTGTCTTAAGTCCAATTTCAGTTCATTTCGAACATGCATACAATACAATTACAATGTATTGCATTTCATTACAGCATGTCCGAAAAGGAGAAGGAAGAAGCAGAGCTTAATTAATCCTACCCCTTTTCATACCATAGCAATTGAATCCCATTTACTGGTTCTCTGTTTGTAACAGAACAGTGAATAAGTAAATAATAAATAAATAATATGCAATAGGGAAGTAAACAAATATTAAATACATGAATAATCATTATCTAAAAAAAAAGGTTAAAGTTGTTCATCATACCAAAGACTATAAAAATGGGACCCATTACCTCCCTGCTTGGCACTCAGCATCAAGGGTTGGAATGGGGGGTTAAATCACCAAAAATGATTCCCGGGCGCGGCCGCCGCTGCTGCTCACTCCTCCTCTCACCTCCCAGGGGGTGATCAAGGGTGATGGGGCAAATGCAGAGAATAATTTCGCCACACCTAGTGTGTGTGACAATCATGGGTACTTTAACCTTAACTTAATATTTGTTCTTCTTTGTACTTTGTGAACACTTGTAGTTTGAACAGTCTCTCAAACTGAATCATATTAGTGCTTTGTTTGATTTCTTTGCTTAATCCATTCCATAATTTAATTCTATATACGGATATGCTAAAGAGGGCAGCACGGTGTCAGAGGGGTTAGTGCATCTGCCTCACAATACGAAGGTCCTGATATGTCTTGGGTTCAATCCCGGGCTCGGGATCTTTCTGTGTGGAGTTTGCATGTTCTCCCCGTGACTGCGTGGGTTCCCTCCGGGTACTCCGGCTTCCTCCCACTTCCAAAGACATGCACCTGGGGACAAGTTGATTGGCAACACTAAATTGGCCCTAGTGTGTGGATGTGAGTGTGAATGTTGTCTGTCTATCTGTGTTGGCCCTGCGATGATGTGGCGACTTGTCCAGGGTGTACCCCGCCTTCCGCCCGATTGTAGCTGAGATAGGCTCCAGCGCCCCCCGCAACCCCAAAGGGAATAAGCGGTAGAAAATGGATGGATGGATATGCTAAAGATCTTAGGTCCGTGTAAGGATGGAAGGAGATGGCACAACAGCAGAAGTACAACTCAATAATATTTTATTGAGAGATTGATGAGTATGTAGGGTGTGTATGCTACTATGTGTTCATTCTAATTCCAATTCTGAAATCCAATTAAAAAAATACAATTAGGGCCGTGTTTTGATTTTCATTATATATGGCAGATTTTAAAACAAACAAAAAGGGGTTGATTTTCATTAAAATATTGTCATAAAATTGGATTTTGTACTGTTTTCCTTTTATGGATTTTAATTTTTCCATGAAAACACAAAACGAAAAAAAAATTCATCCAAAATGCATAAATGTGTGATTATCTGTGTGACGACAAATTGAACCGGAAGCAGTATTTTAGCTTTTCCTTCGCGTTAAGCATGTTTTTAGCAGCACCGTAACATCTTTGTTCAGCAGTAGTCCTATTGCCGTTTTAAAAAAGTGTCATTAAATAGTTGTCCAACTTTTTGTTTCAAAAATGAAAATAGAAAAAATGGCCTGAAATTAGTTTTTTGATTTGCATTTAAGAATTCGAAATAGAATGAACGGACCATCTTAAATGTTGTACATGCATACACAAGTTTCATATTAGATTTTTCTTTAAGGTTATATTTCTCCTCTTTTGTTGAGAAGAATTGTAGTAAATACCTGGGTAGCATTTTGCTTTGTACATAATTTTAGCTCTTTGCAAATGTACCAGTAGTTGTTGAATTTTTTAATATTTTTGATTGAAAAAAATAAAGGGTTTGTATGTTTTCTATATCCAACATTATGTATTATTCTAGTTATCTTTTTTGTAACACCGTTAGTGAATGAAGCTCACATTTGTAGTTATTTCCCCATATTTCTACACAATAACTCAGATATGGTAACACTAGTGAACAGTAGAGAATATAAAGAGAATTTTTTGGTCCAGAATATATTTTGCTTTATTCATTATTGACGTGTTTCTCGCTACTTTATGTTGAGATTCCCAGTTGATTTTGTCATCTATTATTACACCCAAAAAATTGTTTTTTACTCTTTCAATGTCAACTCCATCTATTTGTATTTGTGTTTGACTTTCCCTTCTACTGTTACCGAATAGCATTATTTAAGTTTTACTGAGATTCAAACATAGTCTGTTTTTCTTAAACCATCTTTTTAATTTGTTTATTTTTTCTGTTATTATGTGTCCCTCTCTACTTACAAACAATCCTACAATGGTGTTGTATAGACTTTTACTGTAAATCGGAACGTATACCTAAAATAACACCAAAGTCACAGAAAACATATAAAATACAGCAATAAAAACAGTTGATACAAAATTAAATGAAAAAAAATATCTCTACTGATTTTATAGGAGCAGATCCTTTCACATGTTCTAGGGCGGGGGTCAGCAAACCGTGGCTCTCGAGCCGCATGCGGCTCTTTAACAGCGCCCTAGTGGCTCCCTGGAGCGTTTTTAAAAAAGGATTGAAAATGGAAATAGATGGGGGAAAAAATATATTTTTTTGTTTTGATATGTTTTTTGTTTGAGGACAAACATGACATAAACCTTCACCAATTTTCAGATAGCCCACTGTTTAATATGTTTGTGTGTATGCTTCAGTGATTAGAGTATTTGGTGAACATCGTTTTGTCCTACTAATTTTGATAGTAGGCTATTATATCTTTTTTTGATAGATTGATTGATTGATTGAAACTTTTATTAGTAGATTGCACAGTACAGTACATATTCCGTACAATTGACCACTACATGGTAACACCCGAATAAGTTTTTCAACTTGTTTAAGTCGGGGGTTCACGTTAATCAATTCATGGTAAAAGGCTAATATAGACACTTATGTCATGTGTTGTCTTTATTATAACACGTATATAAGACTTTTAAAGTTATTTTGATAGTGGGCTAATATAGCTAATATAGACACTTACATCATGTGTTGTCTTCATTAAAATACTTATATACGGCTTTTCATTTTTTGCAGCTCCAGACAGACATGTTTTTTGTATTTTTGGTACTATATGGCTCTTTCAACGTTTTGGGTTGCCGACCCTTTTTTAGGGTATAATTTTTTTCCTAGTTAACGGTTCGAGTGGTTGAGCAATTTGGACGCTACTAGTGTTGGTCTCCCATTTCTGAGCATTTTTTTGCGACATCTGCTTACGCTCTCATGGTGGTAATATACACAGCTTGAACAGGGTCTAATATAGACATTATTGTTATTAGGGGTGTCACATTATCGCGTTAATTGCAATTAATAATTATTAGAGCATTAGATTTTTTTAATCGTGTAATCTAATCTTTCATCTGTAACGGTATTGTTTCTTTATGTGAGTTGCGAGTATGCGGCTCAAAAATAATATGTAGCCGCGGTGGAAAAGAGGTCTCACTCTGTCACTAGACTAAGCCGGGTGAAGCGTGTGATGTTAGCAGCTTTAAATAGTGCGGACAGAATGAATTATATCTAATAAATAAGTGTTCATAATAAACTTAAAATAATTTAAAAAAAATACTGTATTAACCGCAAAGATTATCCACAAGATATGCAAAGAATTTTGTTTTAAATATGAGTGCATAATATTTTTATTACCCACTTTTACAGTTTCAATTTATCAATGAATATTTTGAGAAAACTAAAACAATAATCACTAGTATTACACTCTGTGGTCAAAGACCTACTGTAATTGGTAAATAGGGTAATGGACAAGTGCACGTCTCTGATGGCACAGAAATGAAGTGACCGGGTCTTCTGGCCTATCAGCATGCCAACAATGAGAACATAATTTGCATTCACAGCCAGGTATTGTTTTTGCAACAATCTGTTCCATTGTGCCATTCACAAATCCACCACTGAGAAGAACCTAATTCCCATTTTGGATTATTGATTTGCCTTGCAGTGCCTGAGGAGTCTGACATGGGATGCCATGATTGTTGTACTACTTACAGCCTGGTGCACCCATCTCACAGATGTTATCTCTGAAACTCAGGACCCAGGAAGAAACCGGAATTGAACTTTAACCCAAGGAGGGAAACATTGCTCCATTTAGGAGTTATTGATTTTAATGATACTTCATATACCAATTAGGGATGTCATGATCAACATTTGTGGCCTCAGATTCGATCCGATTTCGTGTCCCAATCCGATAGTTTGACAACGGACTACTACTATTAAATACTACTACTTTGCAAAGTAAAAGACGACATGCCTTATAAATGAGTTTTTTTTAATGTGAAAATAAATTCAAGTAATATAATATATGAATCAATCAATTTGATATAACACAGTCGTAGGGGTCCATAAAACACCAATCGTTTTATTCCAAGATTGCGTTGTTTAGAAATCGTTATTTTGTACCCTTTTCTTTTTTAAATAATACAATAAAATTATCCCTGAACCAGATGTGACGTAATTAGTGGCTTGTGCTCCCACGTCACAAGATGGGGCAGGTACTATCCACAGTAGGTTTGGACATCACGATATTTGCCGATATTTTGTTAATTTGTTTTAGTAACATTTTTATTTATCAATCAATCAATCAATGTTTATTTGTATAGCCCTAAATCACAAGTGTCTCAAAGGGCTGCACAAGCCACAACGACATCCTCGGTACAGAGCCCACATAAGGGCAAGGAAAAACTCACCCCAGTGGGACGTCGATGTGAATAACTATGAGAAACCTTGGAGAGGACCGCATATGTGGGTAACCCCCCCTCTAGGGGAGACCGAATGCAATGAATGTTGAGTGGGTCTGACATAATATTGTGAGAGTCCAGTCCATAGTGGATCCAACATAATAGTAAGAGTCCAGTCCATAGTGGGGCCAGCAGGACACCATCCTGAGCGGAGACGGGTCAGCAGCGCAGAGATTTTCCCAGCCAATGCACAGGCGAGCGGTCCACCCCGGGTCCCGACTCTGGACAGCCAGCACTTCATCCATGGCCACCGGACCTGTGCCCCCCCCCCCCCCCCCCCCCGCCCTCCACAAGGAAGAGGGGAGCAGAGGAGAAAAGAAAAGAAACGGCGGATCAACTGGTCTAAAAGGGGGGTCTATTTAAAGGCTAGAGTATACAAATGAGTTTTAAGATGGGACTTAAATGCTTTTACTGAGGTAGCATCTCTAATTGCTACCGGGAGGGCATTCCATAGTACTGGAGCCCGAATAGAAAACGCTCTATAGCCCGCAGACTTTTTTTGGGCTCTGGGAATCACTAATAAGCCGGAGTTCTTTGAACGCAGATTTCTTGCCGGGACATATGGTACAATAAAATTTAGTACCTTCAAATTTCTTCCGACAAAGAAAATAAAATAATTCACGCTGCTGCTCGTTCACACTGCTGTTGGTTCGGCTGTGTTCCTTCGTTGATTGATTGATTGAGACTTTTATTAGTAGATTGCACAGTACAGTACATATTCCGCACAATTGACCACTAAATGGTAACACCCGAATAAGTTTTTCAACTTGTTTAAGTTGGGGTCCACGTTAATCAATTCATGGTACAAATACAGGTAAAAGCCAGTAAATTAGAATATTTAGAAAAACTTGATTTATTTCAGTAATTGCATTCAAAAGGTGTAACTTGTACATTATATTTATTCATTGCACACAGACTGATGCATTCAAATGTTTATTTCATTTAATTTTGATGATTTGAAGTGGCAACAAATGAAAATCCAAAATTCCGTGTGTCACAAAATTAGAATATTACTTAAGGCTAATACAAAAAAGGGATTTTTAGAAATGTTGGCCAACTGAAAAGTATGAAAATGAAAAATATGAGCATGTACAATACTCAATACTTGGTTGGAGCTCCTTTTGCCTCAATTACTGCGTTAATGCGGCGTGGCATGGAGTCGATGAGTTTCTGGCACTGCTCAGGTGTTATGAGAGCCCAGGTTGCTCTGATAGTGGCCTTCAACTCTTCTGCGTTTTTGGGTCTGGCATTCTGCATCTTCCTTTTCACAATACCCCACAGATTTTCTATGGGGCTAAGGTCAGGGGAGTTGGCGGGCCAATTTAGAACAGAAATACCATGGTCCGTAAACCAGGCACGGGTAGATTTTGCGCTGTGTGCAGGCGCCAAGTCCTGTTGGAACTTGAAATCTCCATCTCCATAGAGCAGGTCAGCAGCAGGAAGCATGAAGTGCTCTAAAACTTGTTGGTAGACGGCTGCGTTGACCCTGGATCTCAGGAAACAGAGTGGACCGACACCAGCAGATGACATGGCACCCCAAACCATCACTGATGGTGGAAACTTTACACTAGACTTCAGGCAACGTGGATCCTGTGCCTCTCCTGTCTTCCTCCAGACTCTGGGACCTCGATTTCCAAAGGAAATGCAAAATTTGCCACTTTGTCAACAAATGCGTGAGCAAATTGTTGAAAAGTTTAAGAAAAACCTTTCTCAACCAGCTATTTCAAGGAATTTAGGGATTGCACCATCTACGGTCCGTAATATCATCAAAGGGTTCAGAGAATCTGGAGAAATCACTGCACGTAAGCAGCTAAGCCCGTGACCTTCGATCCCTCAGGCTGTACTGCATCAACAAGCGACATCAGTGTGTAAAGGATATCACCACATGGGCTCAAGAGCACTTCAGAAACCCACTCTAAGTAATTACAGTTGGTCGCTACATCTGTAAGCGCAAGTTAAAACTCTCCTATGCAAGGCGAAAACCGTTTATCAACAACACCCAGAAACGCCGTCGGCTTCGCTGGCCTAAGATGGACTGATACAAAGTGGAAAAGTGTTCTGTGGTCTGACGAGTCCACATTCCAAATTGTTTTTGGAAACTGTGGACGTCGTGTCCTCCGGACCAAAGAGGAAAAGAACCATCCGGATTGTTATAGGCGCAAAGTTGAAAAGCCAGCATGTGTGATGGTATGGGGGTGTATTAGTGCCCAAGACATGGGTAACTTACACATCTGTGAAGGCGCCATTAATGCTGAAAGGTACATACAGGTTTTGGAGCAACATATGTTGCCATCCAAGCAACGTTACCATGGACGCCGCTGCTTATTTCAGCAAGACAATGCCAAGCCACGTGCTACATCAACGTGGCTTCATAGTAAAAGAGTGCGGGTACTATGCAATGTATGATCCTGTAACTACTTGGTATCGGATTGATACCCAAATTTGTGGTATCATCCAAAACTAATGTAAAGCATCCAAACAACAGAAGAATAAATGATTATTACATTTTAACTGAAGTGTAGATAGAACATGTTAAAAGAGAAAGTAAGCAGATATTAACAGTAAATGAACAAGTAGATAAATTAATTTTCAACCACTTGTCCTTAATAATTTAGAAAAATTAATAGAATGGAAAATGATACAATATGTTACTGCATATGTCAGCAGCTAAATTAGGAGCCTTTGTTTGCTTACCTACTAATAAAAGACAAGTTGTCTTGTAGGTTCACTATTTTATTTAAGGACAAACTTTTTTAACTTTTAAAATTTTTAGTTAAAATAATGCCAATAATGCAATTTGTTGTGTCCCCCTTTATTTAGAAAAAGTATCGAAATAATTTTAGTACCGGTACCGGTACCAAAATATTGGTATCGGGACAACACTAGACTGCAGTCACATTTGAAAAGATCAGATTCCTAACAGATTTGGACTACCTCCCGATCTGGCCAAAATCTGGTGCGAAAAGCTCAGATTTGTTTATTTAAGCATATTGCAATACGTCCATTCTCAAGCTATGATGTGTGCATCTAGTTTCCCTATAAACCATACTTGCCAACCTGGAGACCTCCGATTTCGGGAGGTGGGGGGTGGGGGGCGTGGTTGGGGGCGTGGTTAAGATATATATATATATATAAGAAATACTTGACTTTCAGTGAATTCTAGCTATATATATATTTTTATTTTTTATTTTTTTTATTACATACATATATATATATATATATATACAGTATATAAATAAATAAATAAATAAAAGAAATACTTGAATTTCAGTGTTCATTTATTTACACATATACACACACATAACACTCATCTACTCATTGTTGAGTTAAGGGTTGAATTGTCCATCCTTGTTCTATTCTCTGTCACTATTTCAGAACACACACATTATAAAAATATACATTATAAAATCAATAAGAAAACGGGAGCTCTAATTTGGGAGTCTGAATTAGGATCAGAAGTTCCTATATAAACATTGCACACTCACGTCGCCTTTTTGTATTGATTACTGCAGCTGTGCACTGGATTCATTCACAAATACAAACTACAACTCACAAACACTTTAGAGTTAGGCTCCACCATCAGAATGTGTACTTAAACTTATAAAGATCACATGGATATTATTCAGTGAGTTGATTCACCAAAACTAACCTGTTATACAGGAGGAAAAAGCACACAGGACGTTTCAATTGTTCACAGACTGGTCGCGCTCATCAGAATGACAAGACACTTCCGGTCTGCAGGTGATAGCATTCAATTGGGAAGAAACGCCCTACTGCCCCCTACTGACCAATGTGAATACTGATAAATGTGGAACGACAGCTCCAAAAACGAATTCAAACCACAAAATAAAATAAATAAATCAACACAAAAATGTGACACATTATGGGTGGGTCACATATGCATGTACAGTAGATGGCAGTATTGTCCTGTTTAAAAGTGTCACAACATTGCTGTTTACGGCAGACGAACTGCTTTACGGTAGACGAAAACTTGACTACTGTTGTTGTGTGTTGTTACCGCGCTGGGAGGACGTTAATGAAACTGCCTAACAATAAACCCACATAAGAAACCAAGAACTCGCCCTCGATCATTAGCTGTTTATATTGTGGGAAAGCGGACGTGTGAACAGGCTGTCAACACGTCACTCAGGTCCGCATGGAGCTGGAGGGGGCGTGGCCTCCAGCTCCGCCTGAATTTCGGGAGATTTTCGGGAGAAAATTTGTCCCGGGAGGTTTTCGGGAGAGGCGCTGAATTTCGGGAGTCTCCCGGAAAATCCGGGAGGGTTGGCAAGTATGCTATAAATATACCTCTACATAGTCCCAGTTGTCAATCCCCTTACTGTGCATGTGCTTCTCCTTCAAAATGGTCCTTATCTCCTGCCCTAATACTCCTGCCTCCTCTGTCCTTCCTTCTCGCATGTAATTTTAGTTTTTTTTTAAATGTTGTCTCCTCTTTCCCACCAGAGAGTAAAAGCACATAAGTAGAGAAGCTTTTATCCTCACGCCGGCAAGACGATAAGAATAGGAATTACAGAGGCATTCAGTGGAAAGCGAGTGGGGGTGGAGGGATTGAGAGATCCAGACAGAAGTGGGGGCCACAGAACAACAGAAGAGAAAAAGGCCGTTACACACAAGGAAAAGACACACGCAAGCTGTGCAATGTCGCTCTGGGCATGTTGACTTACTGCATTTCTTGCCTTTTTTTTTTTTGTCGTCGCTAGAAGTTTACAGAAGAGTGGCTGACAACAGCTAGGGGACATGGTGACGGTTTACCCAAGGACAGGGCCAATCCTTTCCATCTCAAAGGCACAAGCAAAGAATGCACACAAGATCTGACGAAGCTATCCCTTGTGCAGTAATGAGAAATGTTCTCGTGTGAGGAGGGAAAAAAAGAAGGAAAAAACAAGGACATTCTTCTCTGAAGTCCCTGATGCATCCAGACAAAATATAGGCTAATGGAAACACAATGCAATGTTTATTTCTTTAAATACAAACAGAAAGAAAATGTTAATTAATTTTTATAAAATTGATATTATTGAAATGATTTTTCGCAAAATGTTGTTTTTGTCACAGAGACAACATCACACTGACACATTCCCACCAGAAGGCTTGCAATAATAAAAGTATTGATCAATTAACAACTTTGTAATCGGGCGAATGAATAAGTAAGTTAATGTTAACGCAGACGTACGCAATTTGTAGTTCACGGTTTTAACAAATGCTAAAAGATAAACTCAGCAGGTGTTCCTCAAAGATCAATCCTTGAGCCCTTTACTCTTCCCAATGTAAATTAATGATCTGCCACAGAGTTTAATGTCTTTTTCATTTCCATACATATTATAATGTTATTCATATTAAAACAGTGTGCATGATGTCCAGCAAGTGATGAGTAGATATTTTAAGTCCAATGTGTTTTAAGCATTGAAGAATTATTCCGGACTCAAATTTGTCCTTTGAGAAACAAGTGAGGAACATAGTTCATTTCAATTCACAGAATGTTATACAAATCCAGCCCTGCTCAACAGGTGATGCAGCAAAAAAGATAAATATACAGTATATTCACTGTATTGTCTTCTCTCATATTGAATATTTCTTCGCAAAGTGGACGTTTGCAGGTGGCACAGTTGTAAAAGCCATTAAACAGCTTTTTAGAGCAATTAAAGGGGAACATTATCACCAGACCTATGTAAGCGTCAATATATACCTTGATGTTGCAGAAAAAAGACCATATATTTTTTTAATCGATTTTCGAACTCTAAATGGGTGAATTTTGGCGAATTTAACACCTTTCTATTATTCGCTCTCGGAGCGATTGTCAGAATCAGAATCAGAATCAGCTTTATTGTCATTACGCAAGGTAACGAGATTGAGGCCATTCCATACAGTGCGATGTGTGCATGCTAGAAAAACAATGTGCAAATATATAAAAATATAAAAAATGTAGAAGTGCAATGAATTTGGTGTGAAATGAATATATACATGAAAAAAAACAAAAACAAAAACAGGGTGGTTGGTGGAATGGGTTATTGCACCGAAGAGAAGGCAGTTATGAGGGACAATGGGGCAGTCCGTTCAGGATGGTTATGGCCCTGGGGAAGAAGCTGTTCTTTAGCCTGTTTGTTTTGGTTTTAATGCACCTGTAGCGCTTCCCAGAGGGCAGCAGGTGGAACAGGTCAGAGCCAGGGTGGGTGCTGTCCTTGATGATGGCACTGGCTCTGTTGAGGCAGCGGGAGGTGTAGATGTCCGTCAGAGAGGGGAGAGGGCGGCCGATGATCTTCTGAGCCGTCTTGACCACTCTTTGCAGCCTCTCCCTGTCTGCTGCAGTGCTGCTGCCGTACCATACCGTAATACAGTAGGTCAGCAGGCTCTCGATGGACGAGCGGTAGAAGGTCAGCAGCAGGTCAGGCTTCAGGTTGTACTTCCCGAGGACTCTAAGGAAGTGTAGCCGCTGCTGAGCCTTCTTGATGATTGATGTGGTGTTGACTGTCCAGGAGAAGTCATTAGAGATGTGGACTCCAAGGTACCTGAATGTGTGGACCCTCTCTACACGCTCGCCGTTGATGTAGAGGGGGGCAGGGTCGGTGCTGCTCCTCCTGAAGTCGACGATGATCTCTCTGGTCTTGCTGGTGTTGAGAGCGAGGTTGTTCTCCGAAGACCAGGCCGTCAGCTTCAGGACCTCCTCTCTGTAGGCAGCCTCGTCACCCCTGGAGATGAGCCCGACCACTGTGGTATCGTCGGCGAACTTGACGGTAAGGTTGTCACTGTGGGCCGGACTGCAGTCATGGGTGTAAAGGCAGTAGAGGAGGGGGCTCAGCACACAGCCCTGTGGGGAGCCGATGCTCAGCGTGCGGGAGGATGAGAGGTGCGGGCCAAGTCTCACATTCTGGGGTCGGTCCGTTAGGAAGTCCCTTATCCAGGCGTTTGTGAGAGGGGGGAGGCCAAGAGTGTCCAGTTTATTGCAGAGTCTGTCCGGGATTATTGTATTGAAGGCAGAGCTATAGTCCACAGAGAGCATCCGGACGTAGCTCTGCTGCTGCTCCAGGTGGTTCAGAGCAGAGTGGAGAGCAACAGCGATGGCGTCCTCTGTGGACCTGTTCGCCCGGTATGCGAACTGGTGGGGGTCGAAGTCTGGAGGGATATGGTCCTTGATGTGCTGGAGAACAAGCCGCTCGAAGCACTTCATGATTACCGGAGTGAGGGCCACTGGTCGGTAATCATTCAGGCTGGTGATGGGAGACTTCTTCGGCACCGGGATTATTGTAGATGACTTCAGGCAGGATGGGATGACTGCCTGAGCCAGGGAGAGGTTGAAGATCCTGGTGAGGGGGGGAGCGAGCTGGTGGGCGCACGTCCTGAGCACCTTTCCAGGTACTCCGTCTGGTCCGGTAGCCTTCCTGGGGTTCACAGCCAGGAGCACTCGTCTGACACTGTGCTCCTGTACAGTGAGTGGAGTGGCGCCGGAGCCCGGTGGGGGCGGGGGCAGGGCTGGAGCAGATGAGTGTCGCTGGGGGGTTTCGAAACGGGCGAAGAAACAGTTAAGCTCCTCTGCCAGTGTCGCACTCTGATCCGCAGTTGTCATATTGCAGCCTCTGAAGTTTGTGATGTCATGAATGCCCCGCCACACCTCCCGTGAGTTTTTGCTGGACAGATGGGACTCTATGCACCTCCTGTGACGTCACATCAGGAAGCAATCCGCCATTTTCTCAAACACCGAGTCAAATCAGCTTTGTTATTTTCCGTTTTTTTCGACTGTTTTCCGTACCTTGGAGACATCATGCCTCGTCGGTGTGTTGTCGGAGGGTGTAACAACACGAACAGGGACGGATTCAAGTTGCACCAGTGGCCCAAAGATGCGAAAGTGGCAAGAAATTGGACGTTTGTTCCGCACACTTTACCGACGAAAGCTATGCTACGACAGAGATGGCAAGAATGTGTGGATATCCTGCGACACTCAAAGCAGATGCATTTCCAACGATAAAGTCAAAGAAATCTGCCGCCAGACCCCCATTGAATCTGCCGCAGTGTGTGAGCAATTCAGGGACAAAGGACCTCGGTAGCACGGCAAGCAATGGCGGCAGTTTGTTCCCGCAGACGAGCGAGCTAAACCCCCTGGATGTCTTGGCTCACACCGTCCCTTATGCCACCGAAGATTATCAAGAGAAGAATATCGACCCTAGCTTCCCTGGCCTGCTGACATCAACTCCAAAACTGGACAGATCAGCTTTCAGGAAAAGAGCGCGGATGAGGGTATGTCTACAGAATATATTAATTGATGAAAATTGGGCTGTCTGCACTCTCAAAGTGCATGTTGTTGCCAAATGTATTTCATATGCTGTAAACCTAGTTCATAGTTGTTAGTTTCCTTTAATGCCAAACAAACACATACCAATCGTTGGTTAGAAGGCAATCGCCGAATTCGTCCTCGCTTTCTCCCGTGTCGCTGGCTGTCGTGTCGTTTTCGTCGGTTTCGCTTGCATACGGTTCAAACCGATATGGCTCAATAGTTTCAGTTTCTTCTTCAATTTTGTTTTCGCTACCTGCCTCCACACTACAACCATCCGTTTCAATACATTCATAATATGTTGAATCGCTTAAGCCGCTGAAATCCGAGTCTGAATCCGAGCTAATGTCGCTATAGCTTGCTGTTCTATGCGCCATGTTTGTTTGTGTTGGCATCACTATGTGACGTCACAGGAAAATAGACGGATGTATATAACGATGGTTAAAATCAGGCACTTTGAAGCTTTTTTTAGGGATATTGCGTGATGGGTAAAATTTTGAAAAAAACTTCGAAAAATAAAATAAGCCACTGGGAACTGATTTGTAATGGTTTTAACCATTCTGAAATTGTGATAATGTTCCCCTTTAAGCATTGAAGAATTATTCCGGACTCAAATTTGTCCTTTGAGAAACAAGTGAGGAACATAGTTCATTTCAATTCACAAAATTGTATACAAATCCAGCCCTGCTCAACAGGTGATGCAGCAAAAAGATAAATATACAGTATATTCACTGTATTGTCTTCTCGCAAAGTGGATGTTTGCAGGTGGCACAGTTGTAAAATCCATTAAACAGCTTTTTAGAGCAATTAAGATATTTGACAGAAAACCTTATCACTGTACCGTTGTAGAGGAATATAAATGTTTACAGTATGAAAACGTGAAAGTATTGAAAAGTGCTATTTCCTTTCGTAAATGGACAAACTCTAACCCCTGTTAAGAAATACATCCATAAAAATAAGAGCCACTGTACTTGGCATCAGGTCAGACACTACAGTATAGGTGATTGCGAGGTGCAACACAAAAGAGCCACTTTTGGTCAAATTGTTCTTTCTATAAAAAAGTGAACAAATCTGGAACAGCCTCCCAGTTCCAATCAAGGAGAGCAGCACACTTGTTACTTCTTAGGTAACACTAAAAATAATGCTTACAAGCAAATCAAATATGTGTACTTTTCCATCTTTGTTGTAGCGGTGTAGCGTGCAAGGATGGGTGTGGAAGAAGTGTCAAAAGATGAAGCTAATTGTTTTAATGACATTCAGACTTTATTTGAATCAATAATGGAGCAGCATCACCTCATCCGGAAACAACCACACCGGAAATGTGTCCCGTGAAAAATCGTCCGACCAGAACTCTCTAATAACTAAAGTTCCTTGGGTGAATAAGGAACTGTTAGAATAATTATGTATAAGTTATCACACAACTCTTATGCTTAAAGACGAAGCAGAGACAAGGCGAAATCACAAGGCCCCCAGCACATTCCGTCACGTATTGTGCGTGACCACTCCCTTTGGAGGCAGCCTCAATGATGTTAACTAGGGAGGAGCGCGGGAGCTGTACCTTAGAGCGTAGGGTGAGACTGTAACTGAGTGTGCAGCTCCATGCGTTCTCTTCATGAGCTAAATTGAACTCTGACTCTGCCTGATTCCTTGCTTCTTGTCTCGTTTAATAGATAGTTCGGTGTTTGAACCCGACAGGAACTCACTACACCGGTATATTTTAGTGCTTCAATGGCGAGTTTACTGACAGCTATAAGTAAGAACTTTACACTACTTTGTATTACAAATGGCAACAGCGGAGGATGAATGTCCCATAACAAGAAGATAGAAAAAAGGAAGAAGCTTATCGACTACGGTGACGCAACGGAATACAAAGGCGGACGCGCGCAATTTTTCAGGATTCATGCAGATCCCAAATACAGATCAGCAGGTACCAGAAGGTAAGAAAAGTTGCTTTTGCATAATATTGCGAAACAAAATGTCAGATAATATGTCTTACCTTATACACACACCATGATAATACTCGTATGTTGAAGCACATCAAGCGGTGCGGCTTCACAGCTTACCAAAGTCATACCAAAACATTTTGATAGATTTTTGAGCGCCGTGTGTAATGTTCTATATTTTCAATGGAACATATAAAATGTTGGTGTTGTTTACTTGAGTCATATTGCCATCATAGTGCAGTGTACACGTATCTCTTATGTTTGACTGCCATCTACTGGTCACACTTATTACACCATGTACCAAATAAAATTGCTTCGAGGTTGGTAAGCAAAACCAGAAGGATTCCGTACATTAGGCACACCGGGTTATAAGGCGCACTGTCGAGTTTTGAGGGGGAAAAAAGGATTTTAAGTGCACCTTGTGGTCCGGAAAATACGGTAATCAGAATCGACCAAGAAAATTATTCGTTGAAGGTGGCCCGAGAAATGTGTTAATGATTACAAAAGCTGCATCTAAAAAGATGCTCCTGTGTCATGTGTGAGTTCTTTGATAACACAATTTACAATAAGTTTAGTGTTGTAACTGCAAATAAGACTATCTCTGTCCTTGGACAGCTGCGATAAGCGACGTCTACCCAGAAGATTTAATCTGTCTTGCTCCTGGAAAGCCTGCCTGTTAGATTGAGTCATATGTCAGTGTCAGTGTCAGCTACTTGAAGGAATGACAAAGTTCATCTGGAATTTGATGAACATTGGGCCTGATTACAAAGATCCAAATACCAAGTACTAAACACCGTATGCAAAATATAAAATAGCGTGTACTATAAGTGGGCGTGTTGCATGTAATCTACTAAGACTGCGTGTGCAATTGAAAAGTGGTGCAGACTGCCTTATTTTAATGAGGAATTTGCGTGCATACGGGGCTATTATGACGGAGACGATTATTTTCTTTTGATTGATTGATTGATTGAGACTTTTATTAGTAGGTTGCACAGTGAAGTACATATTCCGTACAATTGACCACTAAATGGTAACACCTGAATAAGTTTTTCAACTTGTTTAAGTCGGGGTCCACTTAAATTGATTCATGATACAGATATATACTATCATATATACTATCATCATAATACAGTCATCACACAAGATAATCATCAGGGTGTATACATTGAATTATTTACATTATTTACAACTCGGGGTGTGTGGGGGGTGGGGGGGGGGGGGTTTAGGTTTGGTTGTTATCATCAGTCATCAACAATTGATAACAGAGAAATGGATATTGAAACAGTGTAGGTCTGACTTGGTAGGATATGTACAGCAAGTAGTGGACATAGAGAGAGAGAGAGAGAGAGATCAGAAGGCATAAGAAAAAGTATCTGCATTTGATTGTTTACATTTGATTATTAACAACAATCCGGGGAGGGTGTTAATTTAGGGTTGAAGTTGCCTTGAGCTGTACTTTTATTGCGGTTTTGAAGGAGGATAGAGATGCCCTTTCTTTTATACCTGTTGGGAGCGCATTCCACATTGATGTGGCATAGAAAGAGAATGAGTTAAGACCTTTGCTAGATCGGAATCTGGGTTTAACGTGGTTAGTAGAGCGGCCCCTGGTGTTGAGGTTATGGCGGTCATTTACGTTAAGGAAGTAGTTTGACATGTACTTCGGTATCAGGGAGGTGTAGCGGATTTTATAGACTAGGCTCAGTGCAAGTTGTTTTACTCTGTCCTCCACCCTGAGCCAGCCCACTTTGGAGAAGTGGGTAGGAGTGAGGTGGGATCTGGGGTGGAGGTCTAGAAGTAATCTGACTAGCTTGTTCTGGGATGTTTGGAGTCTAGATTTGAGGGTTTTGGAGGTGCTGGGGTACCAGGAGGTGCATGCGTAATCGAAAAAGGGTTGAACGAGAGTTCCCGCCAGAATCTTCATGGTGCTTTTGTTGACCAGAGAGGAGATTCTATACAGAAATCTCGTTCGTTGGTTGACCTTTTTGATTACCTTGGTTGCCATTTAATCACAGGAAAGATTAGTCTCTCGAATGGAACCTAGGTAGGTGACCTCATCCTTCCTGGTGATAACAATGTCACTCACTTTTATAGTGAAGTCATTGACTTTCTTAAGGTTGATGTGGGACCCAAACAGGATGGATTCTGTTTTACCCAAGTGTATGGATAGCTTGTTGTCAGTGAGCCAGGTGCATGTTCTACAGAGTTCAGCACTGAGGATTTTCGTCACCTGTGACTTGTCTCTGTCTGATACCAGCATGGCCGAGTCATCCGCAAACAAGAACAATTCACAGTCGCATGCTGATGACAAGTCGTTTATGTATATTAGGAACAGTAAAGGCCCCAATACACTGCCGAGGGGGACTCCACAGCTCACTGAGAGGAGGGGGGACACGGTGCCGTTCACCTCTACCACCTGTTCCCTCCCCTCCAAGTAAGATTGAATCCAGCTCGATGAGGTTTTGTCAAATCCGATTGCTCTGAGCTTATCCAACAGTATAGCGTGGTCAACGGTGTCAAAGGCCTTCTGAAGGTCCAGCATGACCATGCCGCAGTATTTGCCCGTGTCCACCTCATGTTTGATGTGGTCGGTCAGATAGAGAAGGCATGTGTCAGTGGAGTGGATAGTTCTGAAGCCGGATTGGAATTTGTACATGAGTTTATTGGTGGCAAGGTAACCATCGACCTGTTCATGTTATCATGCTCCTACCTGTGTGATGTGTTGAACCAGCAGCACACATCTATAATCTGTTACACCTCTTCTGATTCGCGATCAGAAAATACATGTGTACACAGACACTTTCTGACACTTTTCTTTCACTTTCAAATTCAGCGCGTGAGGCTGTGGGTCACATTGCCAGCCCATTTGTGCGTGTAAAATAGGGCTGTAACGTTAAACGGTATAATAATAAAACACGGTAAAATTCCTGACGGTAAATAATACCGTCTAAATGTATAATTACCAAAAAAACGTCATTTATTAATGCATTTAAGCGACACTGCTTACTTCCTGAAAACTAATTCACAGCAGGGCTGGCGAATGTGCACTGGTGTCATTTGGCTTAAAATCATGGCGGACAAACTACATGGACTTTGCTCCGGAGATTTCACTTCAGAGTAAACAAAGCCAAGTGCTTGGTTTAATGTAATTTTGCCTCCTTTCTCGCCGTGAATTTAAGAGCGCACTGCTGTTTTTAGATGGAGACAGGTGTGGACAATATTGGAGACAGACGCATCTGTCCCACACTAAAAGTACACAGCAAAGGAGAAAACTATTTGATGTTGCTTTTGTTTTCTCAATACAGCATCCATCAGCTGCTGTGACTGAGAGTTAATGACGTGAGGAAACATGCAGCTGTCGGTATGTCGTGAACGTTGTCACAACTTGTTTATAAAGTCTGTTGTATGTTTACTGGGATGCTCACTCATCCTTTATTTAACTGCAAACTGTATCAGTGTTCAAATAACATAAATACTAACTTTAATGTTTTGTCATCTCATCGAATTGAACGTAGGCTGTGAAGATTGTGTATTCGATGTGAGAGTTATTACTCCTGTTTATTTTTGTTGGCCAAACAGTTACAGTGAGCCACTAGGAGGCTTTGGAGAAGAACAAAGCTTGCTTATTAGACTTCATCTTCATTATCCAAACTGCTGAGTTTTATATTGATATCAACAACTCATTGAGTTGTTTTTCAATGTTTTGCCTTTCTTAAAATAGGTTTTGTTGAAACATTTTTGTAATAACTGTAATGTAAGCAACATATGTACTGTATATACATTTCAAAAATGTGATTACTGTAGCAGAAGTAATAACGTTAAAGTAATGCATTATTTTCGAGACTATAGAACGCACCATTATAGAAAAACGCACACCCACTCAAAAAAAACATATATTAGCCATAGATATTGAAAACTTACAAGCGTTGTTTGGAAAGATGAATGTAGATTCCATACGAGTAAAAACGCTATGGACAACGAGAAGACAAAACGGCACTTGTACTTCCGGTTGAAAACATAATGAAATACTGTAGACCAGGGGTAGCAAACACGTCGATTGCGATTGGCCTGTCGGTCTTTGGGACTCTCCAGGTAGATCTCGCTAATGGTACAAAAAAAAAGCATAAAATCAGCGATGTGGTTTGTGTTTCCTCCCCACCTGGAGCACAACCAATGAAAATGCCGGGATCCTCCTTCGCCTCCCACAGAGTGTCCATTGCCCAATGAAAACGTGTGCTGTTCCATGCAGTCATTGGTCAATGTTGCCTGTCAATCATGTAAGACGCTATCATGGGAGGTTATGTTTGCTGGGTATAAACGCGGCTAAAATGGAGACCCGACGAAAGAAAACCAAAGTATATCATTTTCACCCAGAGTGGGAGGAAAAGTTAATTTTCACACTCGTCAAAGATAAGAGTATATGTTTGTTATGCCACCAAACTCAAGCCTTGAGTAAAAAAAGGTAATCTGGAGTGACATCACAACACGAACCAACCACAATTCAAGGAGCTCTTTCCACCACAGACTACATAAAAAAGTTGAGGAGCTAAAATCACAATTGAAAGCACAACAGCGGCTCTTTGTTACACCTGCTGAGCGACATCAGGCTGCCACAGAAGCCTCATTTCGTGTAAGTTATCTTCTGGCTAAACCCAAGAAGCCGTTCACAGACGGACAGCTACTCAAGGACGAAATTAGCGCAGCTATCGACAGCATCCCGCTCGCACCCGCAACAGAGGCACTAGTTGGTAGAGTGGCCGTGCCAGCAATCGGAGGGTTGCTGGTTACTGGGGTTCAATCCCCACCTTCTACCATCCTAGTCACGTCCGTTGTGTCCTTGGGACAGGACACTTCACCCCTTGCTCCTGATGGCTGCTGGTTAGCGCCTTGCATGGCAGCTCCCGCCATCAGTGTGTGAATGTGTGTGTGAATGGGTAAATGTGGAAATACTGTCAAAGCGCTTTGAGTACCTTGAAGGTAGAAAAGCGCTATACAAGTATAACCCATTTATCATTTATTTACAGAGAGCCTACTGACCAACTGCATCTCTGTCTGGACTGGAGCCTGCAGTGCCTCAGACTGGAAGTCTCTGCAGAGAATGGTGAGGACGGCGGAAAAGATCATCAGGACTCCTCTTCCTCCTATTTAGGAGATCGCAAAAAGCCGCTGCCTGACCAGGGCTCAGAAAAGCTACAAAGACTCCTCCCACTCCCACCAAGGACTGTTTTCACTGCTGGACTCTAGAGAGAGGTTCCGCAGCCTCCATAGCAGAACCTCCAGGTTCTGTAACAGCTTCTTCCCTGAGGGCGTAAGACTCTTGAACGCATCATAATAATCCCTTCAATTCCCCCCCCAAAATGGATTAACTCGCTGGAATAAAAAGACAATATAACATACATCCATAAACGTGGATGCATGTGCAAAAGTGCAATATATTTATCTGTACAGTTATCTATTTATTTATATCTGCAACTTTTTGCTCTTTTATCCTGCACTACAACGAGCTAATGCAACGAAATGTTGTTCTTATCTGTACTGTAAAGTTCAAATTTGAATGGCAATAAAAAGGAAGTCTAAGTCTGACTGTGACGAGGAGGATCGAATCGCTGTCGGAGGACATGGATGCTGTTGAGTATTAAACTCTGAGACTGTTTTTTTCGGATATTGACCACGTTGGGGTTCAGGTCAGAGAACACACAATCATCATATAGACTCTTCAAACTTTAATGGTGCATATTGCTTTGAGTTAGGTAAGGTTAGTTGGTTCTGTAAACCACAAGCAAGACACCCATCAACATTTATGTCATCTAACCAAACATGCCTATATCCTGTATACCTGTATCATGAATCAATTTAAGTGGACCCCGACTTAAACAAGTTGAAAAACGTATTCGGGTGTTACCATTTAGTGGTCAATTGTACGGAATATGTACTTCACTGTGCAACCTACTAATAAAAGTCTCAACCAATCAATCAAAAATATAGATATGCTCAAAGTATAGTAATAGAGACATAATATAAAGAACAGAAAACATACATAAACAAACAAGCTGTCGATATATTGCAGTTTCACAGTGGCATGTGTGAACTAGCCACATTAGCACCAGCATTGCCATCCTTAACAGTGAGATGTTAGCTCGTAGCTTTTTAACAACGCAGCACCAATAATATTCTTAAAACACCACTAAACGTTACACAAACACAGTGATGTCTATTAATAAACTAAATGAGTCTTATATAATCATCAACATACTCACATCGTCAAAGACTAGAGCACCGATTGAACGTAGCAGAGTAATTTTATGTAGTAATGTGATAATAATGTACAGCATTTACCTTGGCGAGTGGATTATTTCTAGCTGCTTCTCAGTCAAACACACCATCAGCAGCTTCTCCATTTTTTTTTTTTTATACATATCCGCCATTTAAGTACTATTTTAACTAGGGATGTCCAATAATATCGGGCTGCCGATATTATCGGCCGATAAATTCGTTAAAATGTAATATCGGAAATTATCGGTATCGTTTTTTTTATTATCGGTATCGTTTTTTTTTTGTTTTTGTTTTTTTATTAGATCAACATAAAAAACACAAGATACACTTACATTTAGTGCACCAACCCAAAAAACCTCCCTCCCCCATTTACACTCATTCACACTCATTCAATAGTACTAACCTTTAACAGTTAATTTTACTAATTTTCATTAATTACTAGTTTTTATGTAACTTTGTTTATATTGTTTTACTTTCTTTTTTATTCAAGAAAATGTTTTTAATTTATTTATCTTATTTTATTAATTTTTTTTAAATCTTCACCATACCTGGTTGTCCAAATTAGGCATAATAATGTCTTTATTTCCACGACTGCATATATCTGTTGATATCGGTATCGGTTGATATCGGTATCGGTAATTAAAGAGTTGGACAATATCGGAATATCGGATATTGGCAAAAAGCCATTTTCGGACATCCCTAATTTTAACGTCTTGGGCTGACGGTATTGACTTATTCAGCCTGGTGTCACACTCTGTCACGTTTTTTTTGTACAATTAATTTTAGTCCTTCTCTAGCTATAAACTAATGCTAGCTGGCTGATATCTCGCATGACCTCAAACTTTGTTAGCAGTACAGGTGTTCAACTTCTGAGTTTCCTGTGTACTTACAAATAATATGGTTAATAAATCATGTCGGGTCTGGGATGTACTTCATGAACTTCTTTACTTCATTTGAAATGGTGTCATTCTGCACCGAGAACAAGGTGTTTCTTTGATGTATTCATACAACACATTCACTAATGTCACCATCAATAACTGCTAATTGTATTTGCAGCCTGCCAGGTTTGTTATTTACGTGTAAATAAGAAGTGCCTTATGAATTGATTACGCACCAAAGGGAAATAGGTAACTTTTTGCTTACACAAAAGATTATGACTCAACAAAGTGTGGACCCTGCAAAAGCACTCATTAAATTCTGTACACGTTAGAGTTTGGTCAGTAATTATGTTTGCATGTCTGCATAACAAATGAGCTTAGGGGATAGCTAATTATTTCTATCTGGGTATGAGTGTTGAACGTTGGAAGAAACATGATGCTAGTTGTTATTGTTAGCGGAACTGCAGCAAAGACTTAAAACATTTTTCTTTAGAGAAGTGGTTCTCAAACTATTTTCACCAAGTACCACCTTAGAAAACACTTGGCTCTCCAAGTACCACCATAATGACCACCATTTAAATATAGTAGCAATGTTGATTGGCAACACTAAATTGGCCCTAGTGTGTGAATGATAGTGTGAATGTTGTCTGTCTATCTGTGTTGGCCCTGCGATGAGGTGGCGACTTGTCCAGGGTGTACGCCGCCTTCCGCCCCAGTGCAGCTGGGATAGGCTCCAGCACCCCTCTGTGGCCCCGAGAGGGACAAGTGGTAGAAAATGGATGGATGGATGGAGTAGGCCTAAGTATTTATTAAAATAAAGCAGATGTTTTATTCAATAAGTATTTAATAGACTTAGTCTTGGACTTAGACTTCCTTTGTATTGTCATTCAAATTTGAACTTTACAGTACAGATAAGAACAACATTTTGTTGCATTAGCTCGTTGTAGTGCAGGATAAAAGAGCAAAAAGGTGCAGATTTAAATAAATAGATTACTGTACAGATAAATATATTGCACTTTTGCATATGCATCCACGTTTATGGATTTTGTTATATTGTCTTCATAATCCAGCGAGTTAATCCATTTTTGGGGGGGGGAATTGAGGGGATTATTATGATGCGTTCAAGAGTGGGAAAAGCTGTTACAGAACCTGGAGGTTCTGCTACGGAGGCTGCGGAACCTCTTTCTAGAGTCCAGCAGTGAAAACAGTCCTTGGTGGGGGTGGGAGGAGTCTCTGCAGATTTTCTGAGCCCTGGTCAGGCAGCGGCTTTTTGCGATTTCCTGGATAGGAGGATAAGGAGTCCTGATGATCTTTACCGCTGTCCTCACCACTCTCTGCAGAGACTGCCAGTCTGAGGCACTAATAGTCTTGGCCACTGTAACATTACACACAGTTTGAACAGGAACACTGTGTTTGAATAAAGCAAAATACTGTAAAACACTGTACTTAAATTATGAATCAAACAACATTAATTGCACATACAATATTTAATTAAGTGATTTTTTTTTTGGGCTTACCACTAGATGAAGCCTGCATACCACTGTCAGTGCTTTAGATCAACAAGTGCCAAATGTAAAAATCGACCACACTTTTCAAACAGATGTACTTTGAATGTTTAGCCTGTTTTTCTCACATTTATATAACTTTTCTCACATTTTTTTTATTTTTATCATTTTTCTTATTTTCTTCATATTTGAGGTCGAATTTAAATAGTGAATCTAATTGTTACATCTCAATGTTAAATATAAATGTTCAATTAAAATGTAAAATTGAATGTAAATGTTAAATCTAAATGCTCAATATAAATGTAGTGTGAAATATAACATTACAGTAAATGATGCATCAACATCCAAATGGTAAATCAAAATGTAAATCTTAACTTACATCTTAATGTAAATGTTAAATATAATTGGTAAATGTTACATCCAAATGTCTCGCCAAGTGTACAATCACAATTATCCCACTGTTCCCATGTTAAACATCTACATTTACATTTAGATTTAGATGTAGCATTTAGTGTTAAAATGTAAATTCCCCATTCAATATTTACTTCAAATGTGAAGAAAACTAAGTAAATATGAGAAAGGTTTTATAAATGTGAGGGAAAGTGGGCTAAATATTGCAAGTAGAATAAATATCAGTTTGGGTTGAATGCTTATTATTTACAATTAAACAACTCATGATGTGTGTTTCTTGGACAGGAAGATTGCAAGTGAAATTAACTTTCCGTCAATCACATGTCACAAGCACATAGGGGCACTGCTGTGATTGCTTTAGTTTGATGTCGCAGCCTATTTAATAACTGCACTTTCATCACAAGCAGAGTCTCTTGCGACTCGAGGCAAATATTCATTGGGGGCAATCCAACCAGCAGTCTTACAGGATATAATATACTGAACAAAAATATAAACACAACACTTTTGTTTTTGACCTATTCCTCTCAAATATTGTTCAGAAATCTGTCTAAATCTGTGTTAGTGAGCATTTCTTCTTTACCAATACAATCCATCCCACCTCACAAGTGTGGGATATCAAGATGCTGATTAAACAGCATGATTATTGCACAGGTGTGCCTTAGGCTGCCCACAATGAACGGCCTCTCTGAAATGTGCAGTTTTATCACACAGCACAATCCCACGGATGCTACAAGTTTTGAGGGAGGGTACAGTTGGCATGTTGATTGCAGGAATGTCCATCAGAGCTGTTGCTTGGGAATTGAATGTTCATGTTTCTACCATAAGCCATCTCCAAAGGCATTTCAGAGAATTTGGCAGTACATCCAACCGGCCTCACAACTGCAGACCACGTGTAACCACACCAGCCCAAGACCTCCGCATCCAACAGGTGCACCTCCAGGATCTTCTGAGACCAGCCACATGGACACAAACTGTGAGAAACCGCATGCTCGTCGTTCTCATCGGGGTCTCGACCTGACTGCAGTTCGTCGTTGGAACCAACTTGAGTGGGCAAATACTCACATTCGATGGCGTCTGGCACGTTGGAGAGGTGTTCTCTTCACGGATGAATCCCTGGTTCACAGTTCTTGGGCAGATGGCAGACAGCGTGTGTGTCGTCGTGTGGAAGACCGGTTTGATGATGTCAACGTTGTGAATTGGGTGGGGTTAAGGTATGGGCAAACATATGTTATGGACAACGAACGCAAGTGCATTTTATTAATGGAATTTTCCTGAGGCCCATTGTTGTGCCATTCACCCGAGACCATCACCTCATGTTGCAGCATTAAAATGCACGGGCCCATGTTGCAAGGGTGTGTACACAATTCCTGGAAGCTTAAAAAAACATCCCAGTTTCTGCATGGCCATCATACCCACCAGACATGTCACCCATTGAGCATGTTTGGGATGCTGTGGATCGGCGTATATGACAGCGTGTTCCAGTTCCTACCAATAACCAGCAACTTGGCACAGCCATTGAAGAGGAGTGGACCAACATTCCAAAGGCAACAATCAACAACCTGATCAACTCTATGCGAAGTAAATGTGTTGCACTGTGTGAGGCAAATAATGGTCACACCAGATACTGACTGATTTCCTGACCCCTCCAGACCCGAATCAAGCAAAACCTCTCATTTCAGAGTGGTCTTTTATTGTGGGTAGCTTAAAGCACACATGTGCAATAATCATGCTGTTTAATCAGCATCTTGCTATGCCACACTTGTGAGGTGAGATGGATTATCTTGGCAAAGAAGAAATGCTCACTAACACAGATTTAGACAGATTTGTGAACAACATTTGAGAGGAATATGTCTTTTGTGTATATAGTAACAGTTTTACATCTTTGAGTTCAACTCATGAAACATGGGAGCAAAAACAAAAGCGTTATATTTTTGTTCAGTATATTTTATTGAAGTCATTTACAACAATAAAACATGGTCGGCTATAGGCTACTAGGAGCTAGCAGCGAAACAACGGTTAAGCACGCAACAGCACACAAGCTACATATACATAATGGGTGTCATTAATTAAATAATAAAGTCTAAAATAAGATTTTTGTCAAAATGAACAAATTCTTATAGTTGCATAATACTTACAGTCTTTGAGGCAAAAGTAGAAAGTATTTAGTAACAAACGTGTCTGCATCATCCAACTGTTTGCGTCATGAGTTTCAATCCACTTCAAATTAAAGACAACATAAATCCATTTCAGACGGTTAATAATAAATAGGTTAGTGTTTTTCATAAACACTTTTCGAGTAGTTGCACTTGAGCAAACATTTTCGAACATTCCAGACTACAAAATAATACAAGTATTGATTGATTGATTGAAACTTTTATTAGTAGATTGCACAGTACAGTATATATTCCGTACAATTGACCACTAAATGGTAACACCCGAATAAGTTTTTCAACTTGTTTAAGTCGGGGTCCACGTTAATCAATTCATGGTAAAGTAGTTATGATTTGGGCTACCAATAATACTCGAGGCTACAATATCGGTATTGGAAGTGAATACGTTGTATTGAGACACTCAGTGAACATTTAGGCCTATGCTTTACTTCAAATCAATTGTGGTTGCGTATGAAGGCGGATCAACCAAGGAATTTAAAGACATTAAATGGTTCTTCTGTACATTGCACACACAAACATAAACACCAGTAATTAAAGGGGAACACCAGACCTATGTAAGCGTCAATATATACCTTGATGTTGCAGAAAAAAGACCTTTTTTTTTTTTAACCGATTTCCGAACTCTAAATGGGTGATTTTTGGCGAATTAAACGCCTTTCTAATATTCACTCTCGGGAAGCAATCGGCCATTTTCTCAAACACCGAGTCAAATCAGCTCTATTATTTTCAGTTTTTTCGACTGTTTTCCGTACCTTGGAGACATCATGCCTCGTCGGTGTGTTGTCGGAGGGTGTAACAACACGAACAGGGACGGATTCAAGTTGCACCAGTGGCCCAAAGATGCGAAAGTGGCAAGAAATTGGACGTTTGTTCCGCACACTTTACCGACGAAAGCTATGCTACGACAGGGATGGCAAGAATGTGTGGATATCCTGCGACACTCAAAGCAGATGCATTTCCAACGATAAAGTCAAAGAAATCTGCCGCCAGACCCCCATTGAATCTGCCGGAGTGTGTGAGCAATTCAGGGACAAAGAACCTCGGTAGCACGGCAAGCAATGGCGGCAGTTTGTTCCTGCAGACGAGCGAGCTAAACCCTCTGGATGTCTTGTCTCACACCGTCCCTTATGCCACCGAAGATGATCAAGAGAAGAATATCAACCCTAGCTTCCCTGGCCTGGTATGTCTACAGAATATATTAATTGATGAAAATTGGGCTGTCTGCACTCTCAAAGTGCATGTTGTTGCCAAATGTATTTCATATGCTGTAAACCTAGTTCATAGTTGTTAGTTTCCTTTAATGCCAAACAAACACATACCAATCGTTGGTTAGAAGGCGATCGCCGAATTCGTCCTCGCTTTCTCCCGTGTCGCTGGCTGTCGTGTCGTTTTCGTCGGTTTCGCTTGCATACGATTCAAACTGATATGGCTCAATAGCTTCAGCTTCTTCTTCAATTTCGTTTTCGCTACCTGCCTCCACACTACAACCATCCGTTTCAATACATGCGTAATCTGTTGAATCGCTTAAGCCGCTGAAATCCGAGTCTGAATCCGAGCTAATGTCGCTATAGCTTGCTGTTCTTTCCGCCATGTTTGTTTGTGTTGGCTTCACTATGTGACGTCACAGGAAAATGGACGGGTGTATATAACGATGGTTAAAATCAGGCACTTTGAAGCTTTTTTTTAGGGATATTGCGTAATGGGTAAAATTTTGAAAAAAACTTCGAAAAATAAAATAAGCCACTGGGAACTGATTTTTAATGGTTTTAACCATTCTGAAATTGTGATAATGTTCCCCTTTAACAAATGGGTAAAAAAAAAAGTGATGCCGTGTGTGCGCAGTGCAAATCAATCATGCTGACGTCTCATCAAATTCAATTACAAGGTTGACACTAACTGGTGGATATGTTACAGATAAACTGACAGCGTAGCCCGCTTCCCTCATGTGTATTGATATGAGGACTCTTCTATAGTTCATTAATAGATGATGGGAATATTCAAAAGCGTATTCAGGAGTTTACATAATGGATAAATGTAATAAAAGATTCTACGTGCAGAGTGAAGACTGCAGTAAGCCTTGCCCTTTCTCACACACTTGATGTTGTTTAATGACATTTCTCCTATTGGTGACGCGGCTTTCTGCTGGCTCCACTAATTAAATTCTCAATTAGTGCGTTCAAGATGACAGTTGTTATATAAACACAATAGAGGAAAAAAAAACATGTACAAGAATGCACATTTGTTAGAAGAGAGAAATTCGAATCTGGAGGAATTTTTTTTAATCAAAGTCCTTTATAAAAAAATAATAATAATGTGAAACATTTTAAAATCAGTGTATACATATTTGATTGAATACTGTAGGCTTAAATTATAGGCAAGATGGAAGTGCATATTTTATTCTATTTTCTTAATGAGACTTTTTTTTTTTTTTTTATAATTGCCTTTATTTTTCTAAATTTTTCCTTTTTTTTGGAAAAATGTCCCGCACTATAGAAATTCTAATTCGGAAAATTGTGTGAGAGACTTTAGACAAAAACATTTAGGAATATTATCTACAAATAATCCAACAATATGTACATACAGGAATATGAGACAAACAGCAATAATCCATCTATCCATCTATTTTCTACCGATTGTCCTTCTTGGGGTCACGGGGAGTGCTGGAGCCTATCTCAGCTGCAGGTACACCCTGGACAAGTACAACAAACATAATAAAATTATATTATATTATGTTAAACAATATTATTCAAGCAAAATAAATTCAATAGTGAAAAATAAACAAAAGCAAAAAATAATATTGTCGCTCAATCAAATGTTTTGGCTTTTTAACTGCAAATATTTATTCCCTTTGTGAACAATTTAGCAATATACAGGGGTACCTCGGATTGTATTTATTTTTTAGATACGGGCCATCTCTCTGGTATTTTTTTGCTTAAACTTGCGAACAAAAATGTGAGTTACAAACAGGCATCAAATATCTAGCGACGTAAACAGTGAACTCTGTAAAATCTACCCAACATCCTTCCAGATCATAATTGTTGCCAATTATTAACGCAATTTGTGATTTATTTTTAACAGTGTTTTACCTGATACGTTTTTTAGTATTTACTAATAATTGTATTTGTCTCAAAGCCAAACCAAGAGTGGCAACAATAAATCATGAAGCATTTAATACAAAGTCAGTAAACTATTATATTCTATTTTAATCTAATCTGAGATTATGGCAGACTGTAGGTAATAAATACAATTTGATATTGTTCTTTAAGTTCAACAAGAAAAGCCCAGCATGTTTAACGCCTTTTCATTTTAATTTTAACTTTCTGAAATTGTTCTTTTGAGTACAATAGAAAACGTATATTTAATGTATTGTCAGGTTTTCTGTTAAAATAAAGCCAATATGAATATTTGTGGGCCACTTTATTTGGAAAAGTATCAAGAAATACACTTTGGTACCGGTATATACTGTATATATATATATATATATATATATATATATATATATATTAGGAATGTCACGGTATGAAAATTTCTTATCACGGTTATTGTGACCAAAATTATCACGATTATCATTTTTATCACAGTATCTTTAAATGTGCTCAAAATTTTCTAAAAAAATTTGGAATGAAATCTTTTAACCAAGTTTTATTTAAAAAACACAACAAATTCAAAATGACTTCCTTTGTTTGCGTTAATCGCCCGTAAAAAAAACGAGTGCCTTTATTGAAATGTATAGGTTAGAGTGTCCGCCCTGAGATCGGTAGGTTGTGAGTTCAAACCCTGGCCGAGTCATACCAAATTCTATAAAATTGGGACCCATTACCTCCCTGCTTGACAGTCAGCATCAAGGGTTAAAATTGGGGGTTAAATCACCAAACTGATTCCCGAGCGCGGCCACCGCTGCTGCTCACTGCTCCCCTCACCTCCCAGGGGGTGGAACAAGGGGATGGGTCAAATGCAGAGGTTAATTTCACTACACCTAGTGTGTGCGTGACTATCAGTGGTACTTTAACTTTAACTTTAAAGCGTTATAATTGCGGTAACTTTGACAGCCCTAATATATATATATATATATATATATATATATATATATATATATATATATATATATATATATATATATATATATTATATAACAGCTTGCTCTGCATCCTGGAGTCCAGACTAAATAATGTAAGAAGTTCTCTGTTTGTAAAAAAAAAAAAAAAAAAAAAAAACTCTAAATCCCTTGTAATGATGTATAGAAACAAATCTTAAAAACTTTTGCACATTACTGTATTTATCTAATTAAATTGCACATTTGCTAATACACTGACAATAGCCTGCTATTATGTGCCATTACACAGGTCCAGTGAGGATACACATACATCCACTTATGTTTGAAAGGTGTGTTTTGCAGAATTGGCTTTCTGAGCAAGATAGGATAAACAAAACAAAACAAAGTTGACCTATGAATCCGAAAGTCCTTTTTAAATAATTGCTGCAAAACAGACGGTTAACTCTTACGGTTGCTTAAATAAAAAATCTCCCTCATCAGTCTGCTGTAACTTGAATGTACTAAGTTAAACCACGTCTGAGATTGCGTCATTTGGGACGGTGTACTCGGTTGGTAGAGTGGCCGTTCCAGCAACTTGAGGGTTCCAGGTTCGATTCCCGCTTCCGCCATCCTAGTCACTGCCGTTGTGTCCTTGGGCAAGACACTTTACCCACCTGCTCCCAGTGCCACCCACACTGGTTTAAAGGCCTACTGAAATGCGATTTTCTTATTCAAACGGGGATAGCAGGTCCATTCTATGTGTCATACTTGATCATTTCGCGATATTGCCATATTTTTGCTGAAAGGATTTAGTAGAGAACATCGACGATAAAGTTCGCAACTTTTGGTCGCTGATAAAAAAGCCTTGCCTCTACCGGAAGTAGCAGACGATATGCGCGTGACGTCACAGGTTGTGGAGCTCCTCACATCTGCACATTGTTTACAATCATGGCCACCAGCAGCGAGAGCGATTCGGTCCGAGAAAGCGACGATTTCCCCATTAATTTGAGCGAGGATGAAAGATTCGTGGATGAGGAAAGTGAGAGTGAAGGACTAGAGGGCAGTGGGAGCGATTCAGATAGGGAAGATGCTGTGAGAGGCGGGTTGGACCTGATATTCAGCTGGGAATGACTAAAACAGTAAATAAACACAAGACATATATATACTCTATTAGCCACAACACAACCAGGCTTATATTTAATATGCCACAAATTAATCCCGCATAACAAACACCTCCCCCCTCCCGTCCATATAACCCGCCAATACAACTCAAACACCTGCACAACACACTCAATCCCACAGCCCAAAGTAGCGTTCACTTCCCCAAAGTTCATATAGCACATATATTTCCCCAAAGTCCCCAAAGTTACGTGCGTGACATGCACATAGCGGCATGCACGTACGGGCAAGCGATCAAATGTTTGGAAGCCGCAGCTGCATGCGTACTCACGGTACCGCGTCTGCGTATCCAAATCAAAGTCCTCCTGGTAAGAGTCTCTGTTGTCCCAGTTCTCCACAGACCAATGGTAAAGCTTGACTGTCATCTTTCGGGAATGTAAACAATGAAACACCGGCTGTGTTTGTGTTGCTGCAGCCGCCCGCAATCCACCGCTTCCCACCTACAGCTTTCTTCTTTGCTGTCTCCATTGTTCATTGAACAAATTGCAAAAGATTCACCAACACAGATGTCCAGAATACTTTGGAATTTTGCGATGAAAACAGACGACTTAATAGCTGGCCACCATGCTGTCCCAAAATGTCCTCTACAATCCGTGACGTCACGTGCCGGCGTCATCATACCGAGACGTTTTCAGCAGGATATTTCGCGCAAAATTTAAAATTGCACTTTAGTAAACTAACCCGGCCGTATTGGCATGTGTTGCAATGTTAAGATTTCATCATTGATATATAAACTATCAGACTGCGTGGTTGGTAGTAGTGGGTGTCAGTAGGCCTTTAAATGTAACTTAGATATTGGGTTTCACTATGTAAAGCGCTTTGAGTCACTAGAGAAAAGCGCTATATAAATATAATTCACTTCACTTCACAAACAAAATTTAGGAAAGGTTCGTGTTTATGTGAGCTCCCAAAGAAACAAACCACGCAATGAAAATTGGACGTTAATGGCAGAGACGAATAAACGGTGAACTCACAGAGTAGATTATTCTACACATATATGTGTTGTCCTTGTAGTGGAAGTCAGCAAGGTGTGTTTCTGTCACCTGTTAGATGGGGACCGAGGGAAAGGTGTCTGTTTCCTGTCTCCCTGCCACCCCCCTCCTGTCACTCCATCACAGTGATGCACGGCCATGGCAGCCGCGTGGACACATTATAACTTTACATTTTGTTTTTGGGTGTGTTGTGCATCGAGCAGCACTTTGCTTGTCAACTCAACTTACTCCGCGTGACAGCACACGCTTTAACTTGACGCAGAGGTCAAGTGCCTGACATCGTTGCCCGTAAAGATGCATTGCAGAGAAAGCTGAGGGTTTTTTATCTGACATGGAACGTTCCGTCTATCTACTCATTAAAACTTCCTTCAATGGTTAAACTATTGAATCTTTTGCCATCACGATTCAGTTCAAGGGCTAGGATTTGATTATAAATCAGTTATTTATGCATTTTTAATAATATTATTATTTTGAATTTAGTATTATATTCAAATATTATTAATATGTATTTAATGGCTGCTTATGTATGCATTAACTTATTGCATCATTTTCTGGTGGCTCACCTGCCCCTGATCAATAATCAAGAGGGTTTATCTGCCATTGTCACCTTCCTTGCAACACTGGTTTGTTGACTAATGTTGATGTTGTGCCGTTGGATTTTTGTCTGCCAAGCTCAAGGAGGAGAGACGTTTGGGATTGCACGCTCAGTTACAATCTCCCACCACGCTCTGAGCTAACAGTCCCACGCGCTCCTCTATTTATTTGGGAGGTGCCTGGTTACATTACTGAGGCCGCCTCTAAAAGGAGTGGCCACACATTTCATGCAAAGCAGCTTCCTGTACGCACAATATGTGACGGAATGTGCTGGGGTCTTGTGATTGCCTTGTCTCCGCTTCGTCTGCGTGCTGTTGTCTTATCTTCGTTGAGGTCCTTGAAGTCCTTGGCTGTTAGCGGGCTAAAACAAAGATAACATCTGCGGCTGAGGCCACCCCTCAGACAAGAAGTATTGTCCTTGCAAAGATAGAAAAAATATAGCTTGAGCACAATAGCTAATAACTATAGCAACGGACTTTAATCATACTAAAGTTGTGTGATAACTTACACATAACGCAATCACGACAGAATCTACTTATTCATGTCGATGGCTGACAGTGTCCTCGCATTGTGTGGATATTGTTGTCTCTCTTTGATTCACTAATGTACTTGCTAATTTCTCATTACTTTCCGCTGCAACGCGGTTCTATTTAGACTTCTGCTGAAGTGTACAAAGCATTTATTGTTTTTTTTGTTTCACTACATTATATTCAAGCTAACCTATGAAAACAGCTGATAGGGTCGAGCGGTCAGGTGACCCTTCTGAGGAAGACGACTGTTGATACATGTCAAGGTAAAATATTCCAACTAACTTACAACGACTGTAAGAATCTGAAAAGTATATTCAATAATCAGACATAATGAACATTTTTGAGCGACAACATTTTGTATTATTATTCTTGATGCTTATTATAGAAATTCCATCTTTTTTTCATTACATTATGCTTTTTTGCCTAAGATTTCCACTTAGCATTTATCTCTACCCTTCTCAGCATTGTTGGATAAAACTCCTTGTTTTTGCCAGTTTCCTTTTCTAGCTTTCCAAATTTTTTACAATGTCCACTTTGGCTTTCCTTTTCTGTGACACACTACCACCAGAAGAGTAAAGAATAGATGAAGGGAAAAAAGTAAATAAAACAAAAAAAAGAAAATGACGTCCTTTTTCAGTGACTACAAAATGTATTCTCCTGCCTGGCACACTTAACTCATTTTGTTTTTGTGTGTTATTACTGTAATTATTTATGGGAGTGTGTGTGTACAAACCATTAAATGTCTTTAAGGTTGCAATCTTTTAAAACTTGTCAAGATGACCTTGTACATTGTAACATAAATTATTTGTGGGGCTGTCAAAGTTAACGGGATAATAACACTGTAAGCTTTTTCTACTCACAGTCCCACAGATTCACACTGGAAGCCAGTTGCGCAGAGTGGACAGGGTTTAAGAAGGTTCTTTTTTAGTTTTCAATATAGGTACTTTTGTTGACTTTTCAGTCTCTCCGATCCTTCCTCCTCTCCTGCACTCGGCCGCTCACTGTTAAAGACAACAGATGATTCGTTTAACACAGGGGTCACCAACGCGGTGCCCACGGGCACCAGGTCGCCCGTAAGGACCAGATGAGTAGCCCGCTGGCCTGTTCTAAAAATAGCTCAAATAGCAGCACTTACCAGTAAACTGCCTCTATTTTTTAAATTTGATTTATTTACTAGCAAGCTGGTCTCGCTTTGCTCGACATTTTTAATTCTAAGTGTCATGTTTGTGTGACCATGTTTTGTATTAGTCATGTTTGTTTTGTTTAGTTATTGGACTCTTTAGTTTCTGGCTTTTCACTCCCTTGTCTTGTTTCCATGGTTACCCATAAGTTTCACCTGTTCCACGTTTGGACTCATTGTGCACTCTTGTTTGTCACCATAGCAACCCATTAGTTTTCACCTGTCACGTCACGCACCTGTTTCACGTTTTGAGTCACGCACCTGTTTTCGTTAATCATGTCTGTGTTATTTAAGCTTTTCATTTTCTGTTGTTCGTCCTGGTGTCATATCTTTTCTAACCCTGCTATACTCTCGTATCAAGCCCTGTTCACGGTCCCATGCCACAGTAAGTGTTTTTTTATTTCGTGTTCACAGTTTCGACCTTTGTGCAAGTTTTGTTTTCATTCGCCAAGTTTTTTTTACCTCCGCCATTGTGCGCGCTATCCGTTTGTTCCTTTTTGATAGTAATAAATAAATCATGTACCCACCTTCAAGCCATGTCCGATCCAAATTCACTTGCATCTTGGGGAAACAAAAACTCCATAGTCCGCGTTCTGACACTAAGAGAGACAAAACTCAAATAAAATTTGAAAATCCAAGAAAATATTTTAAAGACTTGGTCTTCACTAACTGACTAAGAAACAGATAACAGATTTGGTGTCCAGTTCAAAGTGTGAAATTATTTATTTAAAAATTTGAGAGTTGACTTTTGTATTTTACATGAGTTATTATTTGTACAAACATGGTGCAAAGTAATTCATGATTTGTTAAAAAATGTTAGTGGCTAGCTAGTTAAAATGGGATATTGTGATTTCACAAGACTGTCTTAGAAGTGATCATTTGAAAATGTTGAATTTGAAAAATGTGCACTTAGACAAAATATAAAAATAAAGTGTTGCATATTGATAGTTATCTGTTTTTATATATATTTATTGTGAGACATCATTAAGATGATCAGTGTTTCCACAAAGATAAATATCATTAATTATTAATAATAACATAGAGTTAAAGGTAAATTGAGCAAATTGGCTATTTCTGGCAATTTATTTAAGTGTGTATCAAACTGGTAGCCCTTTGCATTAATCAGTACCCAAGAAGTAGCTCTTGGTTTCAAAAAGGTTGGTGACCCCTGGTTTAACACGTACCACCTGCGCAAACTTTACTCCAACAGTGCGCTGATGACAATCCCCTTCCACAAACACATTAACTATAACTTCCTTTAACGGCTCTAATTTTTTTAACGAGCATGTGTCCTGACTTCGTTTTGACCCTCGGTCCATTCCGTAGAGTGGGGAAATGTAATGGCGTTCAGTTACCGTTGAGCCACGAGCTCGAAAATCGCTAGCAGAAGTGCAAAAACAAAAGGGGACATTATAATTCCTTAAACGAATATATATTTAGCCTAAGCCCCGTGTCAGTCACACTAAACCATCGTTTAAGGTTTCCATCGTTGGATAGTTTTTTACACTGGTCAGTGTGCCACGTATTTCTTGAATCTTCGGCTCTTAGCTTTGTATAAAACTCATTGATTGAAGTGATGCCAGAAAGACAGCGCCCCACACAGGAAGTGACGTCAGAAAGAAGGCGCCACAGCCAGCTTCATAACAAGCGGTATCGTAACACGCGATTGCAGCTATTTGGGATACAACACATCTCAGACGGCAACGGAGCAGTGTTGAGCGACGGTTTTGGATAAGGCCTTTCAGAACAGCAGCCTGGTGAGATATGTTTGTCAACGAGTGTGTTGTGCCACAGGAACGGCAAGAGAACTTTCGAATGTCCAGGTCAGCTGGGATTCTACTGTAGCGAAAAACTTTGTCCATTTGTCGAAGGGGAGACAACGAGAATGCGGGCTCCTGTGGACGAGGGAGTATTACGAAAAACAGCGAATGCAAAGCCGACTATCAGTTATTGTCCGCAACGTATGTCGAGCGATTACTCAACGTCTAGTTTTGTACGCCATAACTATTGTGAAGCCATGAGCCTACAAGCACAGTGTCCTGACCAGATATCTAGATCCCTAGATTGATTGTTGTAAAATGTTCTTTATCACATTGTTTACTTCCACATGTCCGTTAAAGATTCATGTATGATGGCTCAGGTGTGATTCACTACAATAGTCTAACAGCTGCTGATGGTGAGGCAAGCAAGGTTTACTGTTAAAAGAAATGTGGCAATAGTCTACATTGAAACACACGGTAAGAATACACTTCCAGGTCATAGGTGACTTTGACACGTGCATTTTTTTCCGCGCATGTGTACTAGGTTGCGTTGCGCTGGCCGACGGAGGGGGGAGGGGGTCTTAAACGGTGGCAATGTGTGTATGTGTGGACAAGGATAAGGTTTGGTGGGATATAGCCTGGATAACCTTAGCCGGCTTAGTGAAGAAGGGGCCTTAGAAACAGATCAAAGAAATATGATAAAACTGCTATGATACAAAAAGGGGGTAGGATTAAATAAGCTCTGCTTCTTCTTACTCCTTTTCGGACATGCTGTGATGAAATAACGTCAAAACATGTCAAGACACCTTTTTTCATACCAATCACACACTTCTGGTTTCACAATAATAGCGCTGCGCGTCACATCCGGTCGAACTACATAACTAAATGAAAAATCCTCTTACATTACGATCATGCTTTGTGAAAGATGTTTTGTATTGTAATCTTTGATATTTCTACCTCCAATAAATGTTTTCTGGCAGATTGAAATAAAGTGTATATTCTTTTATAACCTGTACTGATTGATAGTCCGCAATTACAGAATGTTTAGCAGGCTAAAAATTAGACTTTATGATTAAATAGAGAAAGTTAAAACATTATCATGCAGCAATATGAATAAAATTAACTTGTACAACATGTAATGTACAGAATATCAGAAGCTTTTATTTGGGTAGAAATATCACAGATCACATCACCAAACATCTTTGACAAACTATGATCATGTCAATCCACATTTTGTGTTATTAATGCGCATACTTGCCAACCCTCCCAATTTTCCCGGGAGACTCCCGAATTTCAGTGCCCCTCCCGAAAATCTCCCGGGGCAACCATTCTCCCGAATTTCTCCCGATTTCCACCCAGAAAACAATATTGGGGGCGTGCCTTAAAGACACTGCCTTTAGCGTCCTCTCTCACCTGAAACCTTCACCCCGTAACAGCCGTATTCTGTCCAGGTGTCCGCTTTTCCTCCACATAAACAGCGTACCGGCCCAGTCACATAATAATGTAGCGTTGGACGGGTTTAACAATGATCTTTACTCGAAGATGTCAAGAAATGCTGGCACGTTGTATGATCAATTAACTGGTTTAATGATAACGCAAGGCATACTTGGTCAACAGCCATACATGTCACACTGACGGTGGCCGTATAAACAACTTTAACACTGTTACTAATATGCGCCACACTGTGAACCCACACCAAACAAGAATGACAAACACATTTCGGGAGAACATCCGCACCGTAACACAACATAAATACAACAGAACAAATACCCAGAATCCCTTACAGCACGAACTCTTCCGGGACGCTACAATAACATCTACGGCTTTTGGAGCTCAGTGCACAACTGCACACACAACAAGAAGGAGACGAAGCAGAAGAACGAAGAACAGACATGGCGACGACGAGTAAGAAGAAGAAATACGCTTGCAAGTTCCAAAATGATTGGAAAAAATAATTTCATTTCATCCAGAAAAAAAAGCCCCCCCCCCCATCTCCCGAATTTGGAGGTCTCAAGGTTGGCAAGTATGTTAATGCGTGAAACTGCTATCTAAATATGGAAGTGTAGCTGCACCTCTGAATGCAAGGGCAGGAATACCAATTATGTATTCCTAAGAAATACAAAATCTGGCAAGACTCCAATGCACTGCAGGTATTTTTTTTTTATTGTCATTAAAAACGAATTTGTCCTTTTTGTGTTGAGCTGTTTAAAAAGGCTAATGTGTTACGGCGCATGCACATACTGCCATTCCCTCCGCTGCTGGAGATGCAAGAAGCTCCGCTGAGAGAGCAGCCGGACACGCCCCCTACACGGCCGCGGGCAATCTGCAATCAGCGCACCTAGATCTGATGAGCCTCAGCATTATAACGACCAATGCAGCAGATGATCCAGCGCCGGAACGTAGTTCTCTTTTCACAGTAAGCTTCGCGCCTCTGGCTCCTCTCCTGTGTCTGCTCTCCTTGTGCTGACTTGTCCCTGTCATTTCCCTGTTCCCGCAGTATTTTACCTTAGAAGCGAGCTGTGCGCCTCACTTCTCTGGATCACCCTCTGGACCCTGACCGCCTCCCTCGATCCTCGACTTCCCTCGCTTTGGACGCCTCTCTCCAGCCCCACGGACCTCACGCTTGGATCACGGACCTCTTTCTGCACAGCCCCCTTGGACTAGTTCGCCTCTACAACCAACACACACTAACAACAAACTCCTGGTAAATACTATCTTGTTCATTCCTGCACATAATCTTGCATGCACACACATAGTAGCATACACACTCCACTCACTCATCAAAAGCTCAAAACCCTGTTGAGCATGACTTCCTGTGTCGTGCCGTCTCCTTCCCCCTTGTTGTACATAATGTTTAAAAAACAGTTCTTTAAAGGGGAACATTATCACCAGACCTGTGTAAGCGTCAATATATACCTTGATGTTGCAGAAAAAAGACCATAGATTTCCGAACTCTAAATGGGTGAATTTTGGCGAATTAAACGCCTTTCTATTATTCGCTCTCGGAGCGATGACGTCACAACGTGACGTCACATCGGGAAGCAATCCGCCATTTTCTCAAACACATTGCAAACACCGAATCAAATCAGCTCTGTTATTTTCCGTTTTTTCGACTGTTTTCCGTACCTTGGAGACATCATGCCTCGTCGGTGTGTTGTCGGAGGGTGTAACAACACGAACAGGGACGGATTCAAGTTGCACCAGTGGCCCAAAGATGCGAAAGTGGCAAGAAATTGGACGAATGTTGTTCAAAATACGAGGGTGTGGGGAAAGCCGACGAAAATGGTCAGTCGTTTGTTCCGCACACTTTACCGACGCAAGCTATGCTACGACAGAGATGGCAAGAATGTGTGGATATCCTGCGACACTCAAAGCAGATGCATTTCCAACGATAAAGTCAAAGAAATCTGCCGCCAGACCCCCATTGAATCTGCCGGAGTGTGTGAGCTATTCAGGGACACAGGACCTCGGTAGCACGGCAAGCAATGGCGGCAGTTTGTTCCCGCAGACGAGCGAGCTAAACCCCCTGGATGTCTTGGCTCACACCGCTTCTACCGTCCCTTAAGCCACCGAAGATGATCAAGAGAAGAATATCGACCCTAGCTTCCCTGGCCTGCTGACATCAACTCCAAAACTGGACAGATCAGCTTTCAGGAAAAGAGAGCGGATGAGGGTATGTCTACAGAATATATTAATTGATGAAAACTTTATTCATTACTCGCGGTTTTACGTAAATTATTATACATAAACTGTGTTTACCAATAATTTAGCTTAAAAACATTACAACACTTAAAAACAAATACATACCAATCGTTGGTTAGAAGGCGATCGCCAAATTCGTCCTCGCTTTCTCCCGTGTCGCTGGCTGTCGTGTCGTTTTCGTCGGTTTCGCTTGCATACGGTTCAAACCGATATGGCTCAATAGCTTCAGTTTCTTCTTCAATTTCGCTTAAGCCGCTGAAATCTGAGTCTGAATCCGAGCTAATGTCGCTACCTTGCTGTTCTATCCGCCATGTTTGTTTGTATTGGCATCACTATGTGACGTCACAGGAAAATGGACGGGTGTATATAACGATGGTTAAAATCAGGCACTTTGAAGCTTTTTTTAGGGATATTGCGTGATAGGTAAAATTTTGAAAAAAAACTTCGAAAAATAAAATAAGCCACTGGGAACTGATTTTTAATGGTTTTAACCCTTCTGAAATTGTGATAATGTTCCCCTTTAAACCAAACTAATTGTCCAGTCATGGTAATAAAAACCTGAAAATTATCTGTCTACAGTACACTTATTAATGATGAAAAATGATATCTATCTGCGATTAATCGCGGTTAATTTTGAGTTAATTCCAGATGACTAAACTAACCCCAGACTGAAGGGTTCTTCACTTCGGTCAGAGAGAGTGGAGGCTGAGGAGCGTGATTCACTATCCGAGTAAAAGGAAAGGAAAGAGGGATGCAGACTTTGTTTTTGTGCATGAGAAGACAAATGACAACGGGAGCAAGAGTTAAATTAATTAATTCATCAATTTGAGCGAGGAGGAAAGGGAAGCTTGGCTTATGTAAAAAAGAGAAAAACCCTCGATGAGTATTTGTAGATCAGCAGTGCCACCTTTGTTCAAATCAGGGATCTTTTTATATGTATTTAGCCAAACTGTTTGGATAAAAGTATTCGGAGGGAAGGAGAAAGTAGAAGGAATTGGATAAAAATGGCCAATCTCTCCATTCCCATGTGACTGGGTTGACATTTTTATTACACCTTTCATCCACACCTCCTACCTTGAAAGTTCTAAATGAACCTAACACATGTTTTTCGCGTGCACGTGTACAGTAGAACATGCAATATAACACGGAAAGACCCAATTAAGTCAACTGCACGCAAGCCCAGAGCATCCTGCAAATGAAACTGTCAGCATCTATAGTTTATTAGCACTCTCAAAGGAGGTGCATGCCATATGAGAGCGAGAACAAATAGACACACACGGAGAGATGAGTTTCATCACAGTGCTGATTAGGACATAAGTCCGTCCTGTGAGGGTAGTTTGTATTACAATTAAACTAATCTGACAATAGCCAGGAGAGAGGGGCAACACCCACATATTATTATCATACCATGTCGCAGTGGTGTCCGTCAGGGCCAGCAAGGCCTTCTCTGCTGGCCTAACATAACCAGAAATCATGATCATAATTAAATATAAAAGTAATTTTTTATTTACTTTCCATAAATATCTAAAAGTATTCATATTCTCTTCATGTCATATTAGGCTAGGTGATGTTGTTTTTAGGTTAGAGTTTGTATCCAATCAGAATTCAGCTAGCTTATGTTGCCATGCTGTACGAAATCTGCCCGGGGCCTTCAGAATCAACAATGCGGGCGTCTGTGCACTGTAAGTGAACGGGCACATGCAGTTGATAGACAACTGCGATAGCCAATCAGATCACGAGTTGTTGTCAATAAGGCCTTCTAGCTGGTCTCACGTTAAACGTGACATTTACGTGTCCTGTGATTGGATACTCACTGATTTGAGCCGCGGCGATGCTATGCAGATCAGCAGAACCACACCCGTGACCGTTAGCGGATTAATTTAATTATTAAATCTTATATTAATCAAAATAAAATTTTATTTTAAATGTACTTTCCATAGATGTATAAAAATATGTTATCATCATGTCAGGCTACAGTGTTGCTAGTTTTTTCGTTACAGCTTTTATCCAATCAGAAGTCAGCTGGCTTTATGAATTTGGCCGTAGCCTTCTGAAACAACATAGTGTAAACAAACAGAACACATACAGTTGATAGACAGTTGCGGTAGCCAATCAGATCACAAGTTGTTGACAGTAGCCTATCTAGGTAACTTGACGTTAACGAGACTGTGGTTAGATTCTCACTTGTCATTCCAAAGTATCCAATCACAAGTTGCAATTTACTGAAGCAGAAAGTGTTGCGTCGTAGCCATACCGGGCTAGCAGAGAAATCACCAATACTCACTTTTTTTAACCCACAAGGAAGGAGAACAAAACGTTGATTAGATGGCAGATATATATTTGCAAGGCCATTTTCAAGAAGGATTTTGAAAGAGAAACTACATCTTGTGAGACGATGTCGGCCAACCCCGGAAGCTAGCTCAGCTGTCCCGGCGATGAAATGGGGAAATGCCCGCCACTTCCCCTGGAATCAACTGACTACGAGCGGTACCACTGGCTTATACGCCGTTGAATGGGTGCTGCAAATTGTGAGTTCAAATATTGTATTTCTTTATTTTTTTCATGTTTAATGTTTTATATAATTTTATTTTTGACAGTACCACATAAGATATCTTTTAATTGCTGATGCGGGTTTATTGATTTTTAAATGCGCCAGAAAATAGCCCATTTTGTACACTGTTGATGTGTTTCAATAGCCAGTATTTTGTAAATGTGTTTCTGTATAGTATTTATCCAGCAATAGTCATGTGGGGACATCAATGATGGTATTTTGAGAGGTAATCATTGAAGTCGGACATCACTGAATGCCTAGGTGGGAAACGCACAGCCCGCCACTGCCACATAGTAAATGGTAGTACACATACAAACAGGCGTATACGTAGCAGACTGTCTTAAAACATGATAGAAAGCGCTCAAATGTAACAGTCCACATTTCAAGCTAGCTATATGCTAATTTACATTGAATATACCATATACATGCTACTGATTTCCATTGGTGATTTTACATGGCGATTTCAACACCTCCAGATTTGTCAATCAAAAATACAACGAAGATGCATGTTGCAATCTAATAGCTGGTGTGTAAAAAGTACAATACTTACAGTTTGATCTACCGAAGGCTTGCATGTAATAAAAAAAAAGTGCAAAATTGATAGTGCACGCCAAGCGCAGCTGCTAAATTTATGTGCAGAGGATTGCGTCTCTTAATTAAGTACAAACCCCGTTTCCATATGAGTTGGGAAATTGTGTTAGATGTAAATATAAACGGAATACAATGATTTGCAAATCATTTTCAACCCATATTCAGTTGAATATGCTACAAAGACAACATATTTGATGTTCAAACTGATAAACTTTTTTTTTTTTTTGCAAATAATCATTAACTTTAGAATTTGATGCCAGCAACACGTGACAAAGAAGTTGGGAAAGGTGGCAATAAATACTGATAAAGTTGAGGAATGCTCATCAAACACTTATTTGGAACATCCCACAGGGGAACAGGCAAATTAGGAACAGGTGGGTGCCATGATTGGGTATAAAAGTAGATTTCATGAAATGCTAAGTCATTCACAAACAAGGATGGGGCGAGGGTCACCACTTTGTCAACAAATGCGTGAGCACATTGTTGAACAGTTTAAGAAAAACCTTTCTCAACCAGCTATTGCAAGGAATTTAGGGATTTCACCATCTACGGTCCGTAATATCATCAAAGGGTTCAGAGAATCTGGAGAAATCCCTGCACGTAAGCAGCTAAGCCCGTGACCTTCGATCCCTCAGGCTGTACTGCATCAACAAGCGACATCAGTGTGTAAAGGATATCACCACATGGGCTCAGGAACACTTTAGAAACCCACTGTCAGTAACTACAGTTGGTCGCTATATCTGTAAGTGCAAGTTAAAACTCTCCTATGCAAGGCGAAAACTGTTTATCAACAACTCCCAGAAATGCCGTCGGCTTCGCTGGGCTTGAGCTCATCTAAGATGGACTGATTCAAAGTGGAAAAGTGTTCTGTGGTCTGACGAGTCTACATTTCAAATTGTTTTTGGAAACTGTGGACGTCGTGTCCTCCGGACCAAAGAGGAAAAGAACCATCCGGATTGTTATAGGCGCAAAGTTGAAAAGCCAGCATGTGTGATGGTATGTGGGTGTATTAGTGCCCAAGACTTGGGTAACTTACACATCTGTGAAGGCGCCATTAATGCTGAAAGGTACATACAGGTTTTGGAGCAACATATGTTGCCATCCAAGCAACGTTACCATGGACGCCCCTGCTTATTTCAGCAAGACAATGCCAAGCCACGTGTTACATCAACATGGCTTCATAGTAAAAGAGTGCGGGTACTAGACTGGCTTGCCTGTAGTCCAGACCTGTCTCCCATTGAATATGTGTGGCGCATTATGAAGCCTAAAATACCACAACGGAGACCCCCGGACTGTTGAACAACTTAAGCTGTACATCAAGCAAGAATGGGAAATAATTAAGCTTAAAAAATGTGTCTCCTCAGTTCCCAATCGTTTACTGAGTGTTGTTAAAAGGAAAGGCCACGTAACACAGTGGTGAACATGCCCTTTCCCAACTACTATGGCACGTGTTGCAGCCATGAAATTCTAAGGTAATTATTATTTGCAAAACAAAATAAAGTTTATGAGTTTGAACATCAAAAATCTTGTCTTTGTAGTGCATTCAATTGAATATGGGTTGAAAAGGATTTGCAAATCATTGTATTCCGTTGATATTTACATCTATTACAATTTCCCAACTCATATGGAAACGGGGTTTGTAAAATAGAGAGTGCAATCCATTTGGCGTGTCTGTCTTCATGTATATGCAGAATATATGCTGATGATCAAAACACCCACAATAGTGAGAGGTAAGGTGCAAATGTAGTCTTAGTGCTCAGGGCGGAACCTTTTTCATGTGTATTTAGTTCGACATCTACATGCAAAGTGGCACAGTTACGCACAAACGGTTGTGAGAAAGAAGGCAAGTGCGCTGCAAAGACCGAAGATGGAGAGAGACTCCTCCGTCTGCGTGCATGTTGATATATTTGGACTGTCAGAAATAATATCAGACATATTGTCTATTCAACAATGACATTTTATATTTGTATAGCTCCTGGATGACTTCAGGGGCTCATCAAAACTGATTTAATTGATTTATTTTGGTGTCTGCTGGCATTTTTTGTTTTTTTTCATATAGGAGATATATTACCGTAATTGGTATATTTTTTCACTTTTGCAATTGTACACACAGTCTTAGTCGATCCCATGCAACACGGCCATAACAGTGCACGCAACTACACTATATTGCCAAAAGTATTTGGCCACCTGCCTTTACTCACATATGAACTTGAAGTGCCATCCCATGGAATTGTCCAAAATGTTTTGGTATCCTGGAGCATTCAAAGATCCTTTCACTGGAACTAAGGAGCCAAGCCCAACTCCTGAAAAACAACCCCACACCATAATTCCTCCTCCACCAAATTCCACACTCGGCACAATGCAGTCCGAATTGTAGCGTTCTCCTGGCAACCTCCAAACCCAGACTGATCCATCAGATTGTCAGATGGAAAAGCGTGACTCGTCAGTCCAGAGAAGGCGTCTCCACTGCTCTAGAGTCCAGTGGCGACGTGCTTTACACCACTGCATCCCACGCTTTGCATTGGACTTGGTGATGTATGGCTTAAATGCAGCTGCTCGGCCATGGAAACCCATTCCATGAAGCTCTCTGCGTACTGTACATGGGCTAATTGGAAGGTCACATGAAGTGTGGAGCTCTGTAGCAACTGACCGTGCAGAAAGTCTTTGCACTATGCGCTTCAGCATCCGCTGACCCCTCTCTGTCAGTTTGCGTGGCCTACCACTTTGTGGCTGACTTGCTTCACTTTTCTTATAATAAAGTTGACTTTGGAATATTTAGGAGCGAGGAAATTTCACGACTGGATTTGTTGCACAGGTGGCATCCTATGACAGTTCCACGCTGGAAATCACTGAAAGCGGCCTATTCTTTCACAAATGTTTGTAGAAACAGTCCTCATGCCTAAGTGCTTGATTTTATACACCTGTGGCCAAGTGATTAGGGCACCTGATTCTCATCATTTGGATGGGTGGCCAAATACTTTTGGCAATATAGTGTCTATAGTTTGCATTTTGTTATTTGGATCTTCGTAGCTCAAGCCATTACAGTTTGAATACTTTGTACGGCTTAACAAAAAATTTAAAATGAAACTTTAATGGCAAAGACTACTTCCTGACTACGGCAACACACCTACAACAAACTGAAATAATGTATACTAACAAATGGGACTCAGACGTCTATGAAAACAAGATATACCTACTGGACAGCAAAGTTAGCATTATTAGCTCATTGTTATATGTTAAATATTTAAATTTGTATTTTATCATTGAACAAATTAATATTTATTACAGCATGAACACACACAAAAATACAGAGAGTTACCAATTACCAGGTATCGTATCAGTTCAAATGTGGTACACATCCCTATCTCTTAACTTTCCATAAGAATAAGCCGATACTGATGATGATCTAGGAACATTCACAAATTAAATTACTGTCTTGTGAAAGAATAATGTACAAAAAAAACACTCAATCGACTTGCATACACACAATGTTGATGTGATGTAATTTCATTTGTGTGAATAAATAGGGCAAAGAAGAGTTAAATGGGAACGCACGCACAGATATGACTCATTCAATGGCTCAGTGTCTCTCAGAGGAATTACATAATCATCTATTCACTTTACGACCCTTCGAAATTCCTATTTAATGATTTCTCTTTGGACGTGCATTACAGCGAATGAAAATGCAAAAAAATACCAGTAGTTTCACTTATTTAGCAATTGAATGCAAAATACATCTAATTAATGGCATAAGCAAAACAATAAGATGAATAAATAAGTAATAATTATTAGATATAAGAAAGAAAAATTACTTACTTTTTATTAAATCACCAAGGCACCATGGACCCTGAAACAGAAAAAAGCCATTCTAATTATTGTCATAATAGTCTCATAGGCTTGCAATTGATTACATGGAATTATGAATAATATGTACGTAAACAGTAACCACAATCAAATGTAATAAGTAAAGGAAAATTCCAGGCAGAGGTTGGTATATTACTCACGCCTATAGAACACATAGAAAATAGCCTAAATATTTAGGATAAGCATTTTTTTTAAATATAAAGATTTATTGAAAGTAGTGCTGTCAAATTATTTAATTTGACAGCACTACCTTTGCTGACAGTGCACTACCAAAGCTGACAGTGCGCCTTATAACCCGGTGCGCTTTATATATGGATAAATATTAAGATTCATTTTCATAAAGTTTCGGTCTCGTAACTACGATAAACAGCCGCCATCTTTTTTCCCGGTAGAACAGGAAGCGCTTCTTCTTCTACGCAAGCAACCGCCAAGGTAAGCACCCGCCCCCATAGAACAGGAAGCGCTTCTTCTTCTACTGTAAGCAACCACCCGCCCGCGTAGAAGAAGAAAAAGGGCGCGGATATTACGTACGTTTCATTTCTTTTGTGTGTTTACATCTGTAAAGACCACAAAATGGCTCCTACTAAACGACAGGGATCCGGTTCATGAAAAGACGCAATCTCTCCATCCGCACACGGATTACTATTTCACAGCAACTGATATTCCTGTGAACCGCACTGTGGATACAACGGGAGCACGTACGGTGAATATTCGCACCACAGGGAATGAGAAGTCATCCTTCACTGTGGTTCTAGCTTGCCATGCTAATGGCCAGAAACTTCCACCCATGGTGATATTCAAAAGGAAGACCTTGCCAAAAGAGACCTTTCCAGCCGGCGTCATCATAAAAGCTAACTCGAAGGGATGGATGAAGAAAAGATGAGCGAGTGGTTAAGTAAGTTTAAGTTTACGCGAAGAGGCCGGGTGGCTTTTTTCACGCAGCTTCGTCCATGTTGATATACGATTCCATGCGCTGGTTTTAATATATTATTAAAGTTTGACTGACCTATTTGACTGTTTTTTTGACATTCCTTTAGCGCAGTTAGATGCGGCTTACAACACGGGGCGGCTTATAGGTGGACAAAGTTTTGAAATATGCCGTTCATTGAAGGCGCGGCTTATAACCCAGGGCGCCTTATGGTGCGGAAAATACGGTACTAAATCAAATTGGAAAAAAAATATATATATTATAAAGTTGTTAAAAATAAAAACACTAGTGTTGTCAAATGACAATGTTTTTAATCAGATTAATCACACTTGAATTCTAATTCATCATGATTAATCACAGTAAATTACTTCCTTGCAAAAATGTAAAAATTACTTTAAAAAAAACAACAATATTTTAACACAAATGCAGTTGTATTGTCAGAGTGACATACGCGTCCGAAATGTTTGACTAAATATACATGATTGATTTTTAATGCATTCGGTTTGAAGCAAAATTTGTAACACTGCACACCACTCAGTCTTCTCACTCATGCATCTTTGACTTGATCCCTGACCGTATGACGGACCACGGTGCCAATTAGGTAACCATCTGCGGTTAAAGTAAAGGATCATGTGGGGTCAAAATACATTTGGTGATTACTCTGCGCTGATATATGAAGAATGCGATATTTCGTTAACTCGTTAAATTTGACAGCCCGAATTTAAAATGTGCACATACAATAAATGGAATTTCGTCAACCTGCACCACCATCTCTTTTTTTTTTTGCTAAATAAATGACTAAACGTGATTAAAAAAATATGTCTTCCTGCAGCAGACAATTTGATATTCTGCATTCAGAGTGACAATTTTATCCTGTCAAGAAGCTAAATGTTGGCACCGCATATGCTACTGATGTTGATGTTGTTCTCTCGACTTCATATTTGCATTCTGCTCCTCTTTATACCAGCATTAGTGCCCAACTTCACATGCGAGACATAATCCATGTGGACCATAGGGACAAACGACAAGTCAAATACACTCACAAGGAAAAAAGGTTGTGTTGTTACAGTTTGTGTAGCAGCTGATTCAAGTCTGTCCCTTGTGTCCCTTACAATTCATGCTCTGGCAAACCCACTTCCCTTTGTGTTCTTTCTTCACGTTTAATTTTAGTTGTTTGTATGTTCCCTTATTGTATCTTCTGGTGATTTTGACTGCATGGGTAAGATAATGGATGTTGAATTCCCTTCCACTGTCTACTCACCTGACATTTTATGTAACAATCAGATGCAATTATATTGTTCATTGTCTTCTTGATTAAAATCTGAAGTGAAAAATGAAAAAATGACTGAACATCTTCAATGGTTTTTAAAGGCAACATTTTTTTTTTCACAGTTTACAATAGAGCCAGGGACGGTTTTAGGTAGGCATATATGAGGGAGCAGTCAGAAATGTGAATGGGGAATCGTGTGAACACGTTGCTCCATCATGCTCCAACACTATTTTTATGTGTTAATACAATAGTGACATTGCCTGCTTCATTAAATATGGCTGTTAGCTACAGTAAATGCCTGATTTACTAAGATCCAACTACCACGCGCTTAACAGTATAAAATAGCGTGTACTACTAGTGGGCGTGTTGCATGTGATTTACTAAGACTGCGTGTACAATTGTAAAGTGGTGCAGAAAGCCTTATTTAAATGAGGATTGTGCGTGTAGAAGGCATCACCACGGAGACACTGCACACCCATTCCAACATGCCGGAGACATCTACCACTTTTTATGGGCATTTTAGAAGCAGTCGTGCAGTGCATCGACATTGACACCTTTTTTTTTTACCGCTCAAGGTGCATGGGAGAGAGGCTGCACTTACTCCGCTCAATACGCAAAAATGCATACTTCAAGAAGTTTTATTCGTATAAGAAATAATTTAATGATGTATATTCTATGTAAAAAAAACAACAACAACACTGTAGAGGTTGCCCTCTAGTGGGTTCTTCAGACCACCACACACTGCCAGGAGAGCCAGCAATTCCGGGTATAACACTGTTTTTTTTTCATATAATAGTGCAAAGTCTTTTGCTTTCCAGCAAACTGTCTTTCTCTCCTGCGTCCGCTCAGCAGCACCTCCAACTCCAACTACTCGTCTCATCACGGCTGCTGCTAATAATGGCGACAGGTGATTAGATAACAAGGTCCACCTGGGCCATCTACGCACCTGTCGCTGTCTTCAAGGCCGGTCCTGGCAACAGCCCGTTTCGCGGCAGGCCCGCAGGCCACGCCCCCCTCCACAAACACGTTATTAAAAAATACTAAAGGACAGCAAAACGCATCAGATTAATTTGTTTTATTCAGCCCCTTAGGTCCTCTGGCAGATATATAATTATGTTGGCGAATAGACGATATGTCTAATATTTTTTTTTCTGACCATCCAAAAAGTTGAGCCATCTGGCTGTTACATATTGCCCCCATGGGCCCTATTCTGACTTTGACAGCGAATTTTCAGAATTTGTTGCTGATCTCGTGACGCACACAGATAATGTAATTAGAATGAAGGATTTTAAAATCTTCTGTGCGTGGTACTCCAGACTATAATTGATACACATTTTCTTACACAAATAATAAATGAACCCACGCATCGCAACGGTAATAAGATAGATCTAGCCCTTGTCTAGGGTGTCACCACCTCCAAAGTTATGGTACTCCCGTACACCAAAGTAATGTCCTATCACTACCTTATACAATTTGAAAGTTTTGACTCATTGTCAAGAAACTACTAATAACCACTGCTTTAGCAGCCGCAACATTAATTCTGTCACAACGATGACTCTTGCTGGCCTACAGCCATCGGTAATGGCACCATTCCAAAATTATATGGGGTCTATCAAAAACCTCACTAACAACTTTAACGATGCCCTGCGCAACGCCATTGGTGGTATACCACTGCTAAAGCTAAAAAAAAAAAAAGGTCTTAAAAGGCGTACCCTCTGGTTCACAGAAGAAATCAGAGCTCTTAAACTATCATGTAGAAAACTGAGAGCCCCCATTAACTCCACGATTGTTAGCAGACTTTTTATTTTGTTATTTTTGAATTTTAGAATGTATAAAAAAATAAAAAACATGTGTTCATGTCTAATATAAGGATTGTGAATGATAGACAGCACATCTCTTTCTACATGTCTTTCTAATTTTTGCGTATTTCCAGTATGACTAATCTGATAACATGGTCAGAATGCAGAAGCGTTCCTCCAGTGACGTCAATTTACGGAAATAGCCGAAGGTATTCATCGCGGAATATTCAAAATGGCATTTTGTGATGTTTAGAAGGTATTTCACATACAACTGGATATGGTTTAATGAATACGATGAAACACAATTAAATATATAACGTCAACTTGTTTTTACACTCTACTGGTACTTTAAAAGCAAAGTAAAACCAAACCAGAACCAGAACCAAAAGTAGGAAATTACGTAAATATTTAATTGATATTGTTACACCGCCATTCTGTGTTTTTATCTGGTTATAATTGTGATCAAAAATTGAATAATTCAATGATCTTAAAAATTTGAAGTGTCAGCATTGGTGTGATCAATACGGCCCCTGTACTTATTGGTATTAGATCGATACCCCATATTGTAGTGTTGCCTAAAACTAATGTAAAGTATTGAAAGAATACGTATTTATCACATTTTAACAGACGCGTAGATAGAAAGAAATTACATAGGAAAATAACCAGATACCAAAAATGTGTTATTTGTCCACCATGACAAAAATGTTTGGAGGAGTCAATGAGAGGCTTACCGTATTTTTCGGATTATAAATCGCTCCGGAGTATAAATCGCACCGGCCGAAAATGCATAGTAAAGAAGGGAGAAAAAAACATATATAAGTCGCACTGGAGTATAAGTCGCATTTTTCGGGGAAATTTATTTAATAAAACCCAACACCAATAATAGACATTTGAAAGGCAATTTAAAATAAATAAAGAATAGTAAACAACAGGCTGAATAAGTGTACATTACGCATAAATAACCAACTGAGAACGTGCTGATATATGCCTAGTCTCTTACGTGCATGAGATAAATAATATTATTTGATATTTTATGGTAATGTGTTAATAATTTCACACATAAGTCGCTCCAGAGTATAAGTCGCACCCCCGGCCAAACTATGAAAAAAAACTGTGACTTATAATCCGGAAAATACGGTAGTTTGCATGTTTTCCTCCGGGTACTCCGGCTTCCTCCCACCTCCAAAGACATGCACCTGGGGATAGGTTGATTGGCAACACTAAATTGGCCCTAGTGTGTGAATGTGAGTGTGAATGTTGTCTGTCTATCTGTGTTGGCCCTGTGATGAGGTGGCGACTTGTCCAGGGTGTACCCCGCCCACCGCCCGGATCAATCAATCAATCAATCAATCAATCAATTCCTTTATTGTCATTGTCATAATAACACTTAAGTCATACATGAACAACGAGATTTTGTTTGAGTTTTGTCCAGCGGCATAGAAACTGCATTGATGTGCAGGTTGACAATAGTTTACATTTTAGCATTTTAGCATTGTCAGGAAGATGGCGAATAGAGGGACGTGGGGGTGGGAACAGTCAGATGTCTGATGGGTGTTACGTTGATGTTGCAGCAATGCAATGTCCAGAGCACAATTATTGAGGTGGTGAAGAGTGAGGTAATAAGATGGTCCGCGGCAGCAAAGGGGCAGGCTGTTCATTTAGCAGTCTCACAGCCTGGGGATACAGACTGTGAGACATTCTGGTAGTCCTGGCGCGAATCGATCTATACCTCCTTCCAGAGGGTAGCAGGTTGAAGAGGCCATGTGCTGCGTGGTATCTGTCCTTCAGGATGTTGTGTACTCGCTTTAGGCAGCGAGTTGTGTACATGGCACTCATCTCTGGGAGTATCGTCCTTGTAATTTTCCCCGCCGCTTTAACCACTCGCTGGAGAGCCTGTTGGTTCGCTTTAGTGCAGCTAGCAAACCACACTAAAAATACGTAAGTGAGGACACTGCTGATGGCACAGTTGTAAAAGTTGACCATTGATTTCTGCGGAATGTTTGCGCATTTTAGTTTCCTCAAAAAAAAAAAAGACGTTGTTGGGCCTTTCCGACTGTAGAAGCAGTGTTAATGTCCCAGCATAGATCTTCTGTTATGTTCACCCCTAAGAATTTGAAATGCTCGACCCTGCAGCTGAGATAGGCTCCAGCACCCCGAACGGGACAAGCGGTAGAAAATGAATGGATGGATGGAATGAGAGGCTTTCCGAAAAACAATGTTAAGAACCATTTCCAACATGGTTTTAGTAGCATCGTGCTCTGGGGCTGTTTTGCTGCCAGTAGTAATGGTGCAATGCAAAATCTCTCTGGAGAGCACATACATGCACACTGTCATTAGAACTCCCACCCCTCTGTCAAGGCTATTGTGCTCTACATCCAGCCTCCCATTAAAAAAAAAAAAAAAAAGACACAGGCGAACAGGCGATAGAGCGAGAAAAGGAACAGGGAGAGAAGAAGAATAAAAGCATGAATCTACTGACGTTCTGCAACTGCTACACTGCACTGAGGCTGTTCAACGTGTATCACGTCCACTAGAATTTGCTGTGATGGGATGATGCAAAGAAAAAGGGCATACTGTAATATGCAGTCTGTCACTTTAGACTGGATGAAACTCTTGATCCTCTTAAGAAAAGCTCAGTGCACACGACTGATACTCATATATTAGACTGTTGTTGTTTTTTTTACTTTATTCTTATTAGCATTGAGAAGGATTAGGGGATAGTCCGGCTTTGTCCGAGTCATTTTACGCTTGGGAATCTTGACCATCAAGAGAGACTAAAGAGCTGCTGCATCAGCCGTATTAAATGTTACCTGCAGAAACACCATCCCTGCAGCCCCTAAGTAAGCAAAATACGCTGGTTTAATTGTCTGCGTCAGCGCACACCTCATGGGTTCAGTCTGGCATGTAAAATGTAGCTCAACTAATTCAACTATTCCTTGTTTAGCAACAAAATGTCTGTCAGCCCTCAACACAACAACAACAACACAAAACAGGGAATTGAGGAATATGTTTTACAAAATTAGTAATTATTGCAGCACTGGCATTCCTGAGACTTTCAATCTGTACCGTAGTGGTGCAACGATTTGTTGACAAAAATCGACAATAAAATTTGGCTGCGACAAATTCATTTGTCGTGTTTTTCCAACAGAAAGGAAGTCTGCGAGAATAGGACTCGCAGCGACAGGAAATGAAAAAAGGGCAACATCACTGTGGGTGGATACATAAGTTAAAGTTAAGTTAAAGTACCAATGATTGTCACACACACACTAGGTGTGGCAAAGCGATCAAATGTTTGGAAGCCGCAGCTGCATGCGTACTCACGGTACCGTGTCTGCGTATCCAACTCAAAGTCCTCCTGGTAAGAGTCTCTGTTGTCCCAGTTCTCCACAGGCCAATGGTAAAGCTTGACTGTCATCTTCCGGGAATGTAAACAATGAAACACCGGCTGTGTTATCCGGCACACCAGTCAAGGGGTGCATTCTACGGCGGGGGTGCGTTATCCAGCATAACACCTGCCACAATACACCGCTTCCCACCTACAGCTTTCTTCTTTGCTGTCTCCATTGTTCATTGAACAAATTGCAAAAGATTCACCAACACAGATGTCCAGAATACTGTGGAATTTTGCGATGAAAACAGACGACTTAATAGCTGGCCATCATGCTGTCCCAAAATGTCCTCCACAATCCGTGACGTCACGCGCTGACGTCATCATACCAAGACGTTTTCAGCAGGATATTTCGCGCAAAATTTAAAATTGCACCGGCCGTATTGGCATGTGTTGCAATGTTAAGATTTCATCATTGATATATAAACTATCAGACTGCGTGGTCGGTAGTAGTGGGTTTCAGTAGGCCTTTAATGAAAATCTGCTCATAATTGCATAAAAGGTGCTGTCTTTAAAATACCATAAAATTACAGTAAGCTATTGTACCGTGGAAAACTTCACCTGAATTTATGACAAATATACAGTATAGTTTTTGGTATAAAACATAATTGCACCTGACCTGATTATTGACTATTGACTATTTTATAGATGGATGGTACTTTTTCGTCACTTATTGTTTGTCTTTGGTACACTAATGTGTATATTATAGGCCATTGGTTCTTTGTTTTAGTTTTGCAAAAATATATATCTATTTTTATATTGCTCTTTTTATCTTTGGTATGAACATTATTATGTAAACTCGAAGTGATTGTTTTTTTTTTGTTCTTTGTTGTTGCTATTTTTGTATTACAACATTTTATTATTGATCATGTTGTACTGCATTGTAATCTTTTGTTTTGTGATTGTGTAATGTTTTTTGCCTGGACCTCAGGAAGAATAGTCTTCACTGCGGTGTAGACTAATGGGGATTCTTAATAAACTAAACTAAACCAAACCTGATCATGCGCTGCATCCTCAGGCAATGAGACCATTCTCATACCTCGCTCTTCCTGGCAAAACCTGAGCTCCTTATTTGGTTTTGGAGTCACAGTCGCAGGACAGGGAAGGACATAAAATTGGAATGGATGGAATTTGCGAGTGCTTCTTGGTTGCGGGGTTGCCAACCTCCTTTTCCCCCTGAAAAGGCCTGGAAATGATCTGTGACAAGAAATGATTAATCCAATACAGTATTTACAATGGATTTTGTTCATATTTTTACATATCACTCAGTTCTATTTATTGATACACTTGCGTGTGTGAGTGTGTGTGTGTGTGTGTGTGTGTGTGTGTGTGTGTGTGTGTGTGTGTGTGTGTGTGTGTGTGTGTTCTTGTATTTCTAGCCTTCTTGAGACATCAACAAGGAAAAGTACCTTCCATATGAGGACCGGTGAACAAGTTAGGACCGAAATCATGGTCCCAATACAGAAAACCATTGCATCTAAGCTATCAAAATGAGGGTGGTACCAAAAAGGAGGGATTTTTCAAATTGACTGTGTGTCGGTTTTAAAACTGCTCCCCCTCTGGTCAACATATGAAATAACAAGTGTGTGTAAGAAATTGAAATGCGCCCCCTTTGGCCAAAATTAATTGAAAAAATAAATAAATATGTATATAGGGACATACTGTAATAACTTGAAGTAAATAATTAAGATTAAAAACCAACTACAAACAAAAAATTCAACAAACATATTTTTATTAAAAGCAGTCTTTTTCTAACAATGTGTCGACTTTATTCTTATAAAATTGGGAACTATTTCTCATATTCTTTCTGTTTCTGTAATATTGCAATATTTTTTGTAAAATTATTACTTTTTAATGCAAAATGGTGACAATTCTGACTTTTATCACAATATTGCCAATTTTTTGTTGTTGTAAAATAGTGACTTTTTTTAGTATGATTATGACTAATGTCATAATTTTGCCAAGTAAAATTCCGATTATTATTATAATAATATTGCCAACATTTTAAAGTTTTCTTATAAAACTGTGACTTTTGCCGAGTAAAAGTACGACTTTTGTCATAAAATTGCCAAAATTTTAAGCTTTTCTTGTAAAATTGCGACTGTTATTGAGTAAAATTCCAACTAATATTACACAAATGTTCAGTTTTTCTTGTAAAATTTTTACTTGCGTTGTTTAAAATTATGACTTTTATTATAATACTGCCAAAATTCCAAGTTTTTCTTGTGAAACTGTGACCTTTTTCTTGTGAAATTCCAAATAATTTTTCACAACAAGCTTTTTTATATTTGCATAGTATGTATATATTATTCATGTTGTAAATACACATCTTTATATATCTAGAATGGGTGGTCCTAAAGAAGTAGGCATTTTTCAGAGGTCTCAAGAAAGTAACAAATACAAGAATGTGTGTGTGTGTGTGTGTGTGTGTGTGTGTGTGTGTGTGTGTGTGTGTGTGTGTGTGTGTGTGTGTGTGTGTGTGTGTGTGTGTGTGTGTGTGTGTGTGTGTGCGTGTGCAGAACTGCTCCTTTGAACTATTAAACTACCTTTGCATTTCTGACGAAACTGATTGCACGACTTTGGTCAGTGGACCGGGGTCTGTTATCTGCTCTTCTTGGCTACAGTCTTGACATCCTTCTCTGTGGCGGGACTCTGACAATGAGACAATTTAAAGTTAAAGTACCGATGATTGTCACACACACACTAGGTGTGGCGAAATTATTCCCTGCATTTGACCCATCACCCTTGATCAACCCCTGGGAGGTGAGGGGAGCAGTGAGCAGCGGCAGTGGCCGCGCTCGGGAATCATTTTTGGTGATTTAACCCCCAATTCCAACTACAGCCAAAGCACAACATTTCTTGTAAAATTTTGCTATAATTGTTAACTTTGCAGCCTGCTTACAACTATATAATATCAATAATAATACATAACTATATAATATTTGAGTCACCGTATATGAGCTCATGCGTGCGTGGCAGCCTTTTCAGCTAAAGTTAAGGGAGCAATTCAGAATCTAACTTGAATGCTAACATTACTTGCATGTGCTTGCTCAGTGACACACACGTTGAGAAAACCGGACTAAATTAGAGATAACTTGTTTGAAGAAGACAAAAATGCTACTGACAAATAAGTTTCTGCTAAAACATGAACTTTTACTCACAGCAATAGTGTTTGAGCGTGGTCCGTCTTTGTTAACTTCAACGCAGAATAACATGTTCAGTGGCAGCAAGGCGCCGACTCGTGGCGAGTATAAGGAAAGGCAAAGGGAGCTTACATACAAAACCTTGTACACGTTCAAATCGCTGTACAGACAGAAGTGTCGCAAAAGTCACGTGTAAAAAAAACAGCCAGTTAAGGGTTCCTGATTCTCACAGATCACAGATACAGATGTGGCTTGGCATTGTCTTGCTGAAATAAGCAGGGGCGTCCATGAAAAAGACGTTGCTTAGATGGCAACATATGTTGCTCCAAAACCTGTATGTACTTTTCAGCATTAATGGTGCCTTCACAGATGTGTAAGTTACCCATGCCTTGGGCACTAATACACCCCCATACCATCACAGATGCTGGCTTTTCAACTTTGCGCCGAGAACAGTCCGGATGGTTATTTTCCTCTTTGATCCGGAGGACACAGCGTCCACAGTTTCCAAAAACACTTTGAAATGTGGACTCATCAGACCACAGAACACTTTTTCACTTCGCATCAGTCCATCTTAGATGAGCTCGGGCCCAGCGAAGCCGGCGGCGTTTCTGGGTGTTGTTGATGAATGGCTTTCGCTTTGCATAGTAGTTTTAACTTGCACTTACAGATGTAGCGACAAACTGTAGTTTCTGGCAGTGGTTTTCTGAAGTGTTCCTAAGCCCATGTGGTGATATCCTTTACACACTGATGTCGGTTTTTGATGCAGTACCGCCTGAGGGATCAAAAAAAGTGCATTTCCCCTTTTAGGTGGGGGCCATTAGGTATTGACTCGCGGGCCGCAATTGGCCCACGGGCCACGAGTTTGAGGCCTATGACTGAGAGGGAGACATAAAAAGTGAGTTTAAAGAAAATGTATTTTCTTCTGTTGATTCTTAGTTTAGTTGTTCATTAGGTCCTTTTCCACCGCAGGAACCTTTACAGAAACTTCAGGAACGTTTCGGAGTTCCTGCTTGCTAGGTGGGACTTTTGGAAGGGATCCGGAACCTTTTCAGGGGTGGGCTGTGCTGTCGAACGCTGATTGGTTGAACACAGTTGGGGGTGTTCCTAAAACATATTTTTCAAACACATGACAGCCATTTTTTGCACCGTCGCTTTTTGTTTCCTCCCATGAGGAGTCGCTTTTGTGAGTATACTTAATAAGTAAATAACTGGAACCCCTGACATTTTTTCTAATTTTTTTATTATTTTTTTACACTGAATACATTTGATACGTTGCTAGGTACACATATATTGTTTACTTTTTGTAGTGGAACAATGTAATAAGTAATAACTTAAATACATCTAACACAGTCTGGCACAGTTGGAATATATCAAATCCCATAAAATAAACCTCATATGCAAACATGTTTTCATTTCCGTGCATGTACAGTAAGCCAATTTTGTAACAAAAACATGCATTATTCCACTAACGAGCTTAAGAGAATTGTTCTGTTGTGTCCCCGTCTCAAATTTAAACCCTTCTATCCATAATTAAAAATCTTAACAATGTTGGAAAAAATGTTGTTCTCCTGCTGCTTGGGGATAGTCATGCACGTAATAGTTCAATTAAGTCATTTTTGTTTGCAAAATAACATTAGCTTTATAACCCCTACAGCACCCAAAGGGGAGGAATTGTTAAGCATTAAATGATGCAATAACACAAAGCCGAGTGTACCGGTGATTTAATTCATTCAAAAAACAGGTAATTAGAAAGCCATTGCTAATGAATAATATGTTTATCACTTGCAGGCAGTAAAAAATTATATTTTGCGGCAATGCAAAACACTATTTATCAGTCATTAGCCTGGAATAAGACAGATATTACAGTGAGACTGGTCAAAAAACACATTTTGGCATAGTGTCTACCATCTCAGGTGATGTGGCGTCATGCGTGGACTTTAGAGCTCAAACAGTGTTCCCAAATTATGCAACTTCAAAGGTTATTTGGAACAGGAAAGCTGTACAACGGGGCTTTTTAGATGGCAGCACGAGGCCAAAATCCGGCTCGGGTATGACACCATACCTGCCACCAATTTCAGTTCAAAACTCGGTAGACAAACATTTTTGCAGCTAATTCCTAAAAACACAGGAGTTCTTATGTAGTTTATTTCAGTTATTCCCAAACTGAGGCAGTGGTACGCCAAATAATCACTTAATTTAATATTCAAACTGTTACGTACGGCGGGGGGAGGAGACGACACAACGGCAGGAATCCGTTCAATGGGTTTATTGATACTGACTATGCGTTGGGGTGTGTATGCTACTGTATGTGAGTGGTGCAAGACGATATGAAGGATTAACAATGTAAATGTTACCAGAGGTTGTCGTATATGCGTGTTGGATGAATCCTTCGACAGACCAGAGGGGCAAGACAAGAAGACCGTGGGCGAGCGAGAGGTCGGGGGCTGGAGAGAGGCGACGAGGTCCGTGTCCAAGCGGGGGTCGAGGATCGAGGGAAGCAGTCCAGAATCCGGTGGGAAGTCGAGGCACACTGCTCGATCACGGGAAACAGAGGGAACACTGCGGGGAACACAGAGGACATAAGACACGGAGGGAAGCCAGAGACGGGATGCTTACTACGAGGAGTGAACTACGTTCCGGCATTGGATCTTCCGGTTCGCTGGTCTTTATTCTGTATGCCCTCATCAGACCCAGGTGCATTGATTGCTGATTACCTGCAGCTGTGCAGGCTCATGGCCGCAATGCAGGAAGAGCGAGCAGGGGCGTGTCAAGGCGCACTTCTAGCGGAGGTGCCGGCTGCGCTTGCAGCAGATGACATGCGGGATTGCGCATGCGCCGTGACACAAACACAGTGTTTGGACAGGTCTGGACTACAGGCAGGTCAGTCGCGTACCTGACTTTTTGCAAAGGTATTGAATGATTTTTTTTTTAAGGATTTTTTTTCTTTTACTACAAAGCCACACTGTTATAACACGTTCAAAATGTGGCTTGGCATTGTCTTGCAGAAATAAGCGTCCATGAAAAAGACGTTGCTTGGATGGCAACATATGTTGCTCCAAAACCTGTTTGTACCTTTCAGCATTAATAGTGCCTTCACAGATGTGTAAGTTACCCATGCCTTGGGCACTAATACACCCCCAGACCATCACAGATGCTGGCTTTTCAACTTTGCGCCTATAACAGTCCGGATGGTTCTTTTCCTCTTTGGTCCGAAGGACACGACGTCCACAGTTTCCAAAAACAATTTAAAATGTGGACTTGTCAGACCACAGAACACTTTTCCACTTTGCATCTTACATGAGCTCAGGCCCAGCGAAGCCGGCGGCGTTTCTGGGTGTTGTTGATAAATGACTTTCACTTTGCATAGTAGAGTTTTAACTTGCACTTACAGATGTAGCGACGAACTGTAGTTACTGACAGTGGTTTTCTGAAGTGTTCCTGAGCCCATGTGGTGATATTCTTTACACATTGATGTCGCTTTTTGATGCAGTACCGCCTGAGGGATCAAAGGTCACGGGCATTCAATGTTGGTTTTCGGCCTTGTTGCTTACGTGCAGTGATTTCTCCAGATTCTCTGAACCTTTTGATGATATTACGGACCGTAAATGGTGAAATCCCTAAATTCCTTGCAATGGCTCGTAGAGAAATGTTGTTCTTAAACTGTTCGACAATTTTCTCACGCATTTGTTGACAAAGTGGTGACCCACACCCCATCCTTGTTTGTGAATGACTGAGCATTTCATGGAAACTGTTTTTATACCCAATCATGGCACCCACCTGTTCCCAATTAGCCTGTTCACCTGTGGGATGTTCCAAATAAGTGTTTGATGAGCATTCCTCAACTTTCTCAGTCTTTTTTGCAACTTGTGCCAGCTTTTTTGAAACATGTTGCAGGCACCAAATTCCAAATGAGCTAATATTTGCAAAAAATTACCAAGTTTACCAAGTTTACCTTGTCTTTGCAGTCTACTCAATTGAATATAGGTTGAAAAGGATTTGCAAATCATTGTATTCTGTTTTTATTTACGATTTACACAACGTGCCAACTTCACTGGTTTTGGGTTTTGTAGAACACTGGGGTCCAAACTTGTGATTTACATAACTGAGGCGTTCCTCAAGGCACCCCTTTAAGTCCTGTCTTTTTTGCTAGTTATATATTTTTTTTTCATAATGTGATTTATTAAGCTGTTGTTGAGGCTTGTTGACTTCAGGTGCAGTCATTAGTGATTTGATCAACTTCTTTAGTTATACTAGTGGTGTTCCTCAGGGTTCCATTTCAGGTCTTCTCTCTTTTATCATTTTGGCTGTTCAACTGGTGGCATACTTGCCAACCTTGAGACCTCTGATTTCGGGAGGTGGGGGTGGGGGCGTGGTCGGGGTGGGGGGCGTGGTTGGGGGCGTGGCTAAGAGGGGAGGAGTATATTTACAGCTAGAATTTACCAAGTATATATATTAAATATATATATATATATATATATATATATATATATATATATATATATATATATATATATATATATATATATATAGCTAGAATTCCCTGAAAGTCAAGTATTTTATATTTATATATATATATATATATATATATATATATATATATATATATATATATATATATATATATATATATATATATATATATATCAATCCATCTATCTATCAAGAGGGACAGAGACAGCACACAGTGCATGTGGATCACATGTTACCATGGCGAGAATACATGGAGAGACTGCCAGTTATATAGTCTCCACCAGTTGCAGAAAATGTGCCATCAGTACAACTGGACAGTGCTGTTTCAGTTCCATCACCAGGACCATCAGTGAGTCAGACACAAACTAGTCTCATCATTGAACCAGATTCAAGGGCTGCTGAGTTGCCATCATCGGAACCCAGATCACTCACAACAAAAACCCCACCAGTGATCCGCAGATACCCAGAAAGGTTTCGAGTACCACCAAAAAAACAGAATCTCTGAAGACAGTATAAAAATCTGTGTTAAAGGTGTACAAATACTGTTTGTATAATAAGCATGTTATTGTTTACAAATGAGGGTTAAAAGTTCAGTACTAAATTAAAAAAAAGAATGTGGCTTAAGTACAGTTTTTTAATTGAGCTGCTGCATTTTTTGGTTGGGTTGTTTATTTCTTTTGAGTAACTTCTCCATTTCTAAAAGGGGAGGAATGTAATAGAGTGATCTATGTTTGTCTGTTGCCATCTCCTGGTGAATGTTGGCTATAGCGTACTGGGGTTACTTTTTGGTTGGCCAACGATTTACGTGGTGTTGTGCACCTGACGTCAAGTGTGTGAGTCTGTTCTGAAGTCTACAGTAAAGAGACATACTTCATCACCTCGCCTGTTTATTACCTCCAACTCAATATATCACAACAACATTGCTCCATGCGGACCTGGAGGGGGCGTGGCCTCCAGGTCTGCCTGAATTTCGGGAGATTTTCGGGAGGAAATTTGTCCCGGGAGGTTTTCGGGAGAGGCGCTGAATTTCGGGAGTCTCCCAGAAAATCTGGCAGGGTTGGCAAGTATGACTGGTGGACATAAAAAGAAATCTTGTGAGAGACTCACATTTTTGCAGCAGATTCTTAAAAAGACTCAAATGTGCTGTCATAGAGACAATCTTTGACTTGCTTTTTTGCAGAAGATCTTTAGAAACAGCAGAGCGCTCCAGCAACTCTGACAAAATGAACAAAATCAAACAAATATCTACTCTGGAGGACTCTGGTTCTTCGGAATATACAAGATAAGGGAAGGGAAAGGTCCGGCCCCATGGTCCTTGGCTTCCTGGCAATGTGGCCCCCCCAAAAACGATTTGGTTGAAGTGTGAATGTGAGTGTGAATGCTGTCTGTCTATCTGTGTTGGCCCTGTGATGAGGTGGCGACTTGTCCAGGGTGCACCCTGCCTTCCGCCCGAATGCAGCTGAGATAGGCTCCAGCATCCCCCGCGAACCCGAAAGGGACAAGCGGTAGAAAATGGATGGATGGATCCCTGCAATACAAGCTTACATTGCGTTACGTCACATGTTTACAGTTTCGCAAATCAACATGTCAGAAAAGGAGCAGGAAGAAGCAGAGCTTATTTATTAACCTTATAAATAAAGTTAATACTGTTGCTATTAATACATGTATGAATAAATATCTAATAATAAACAAATGGATATGTAATAAATATGCAATCTACTAATAAAAGTTTCAATCAATCAATCAAAAAAATGGTACATGGATAATGCCTTATTTAGTATTAAGCTTCAGGACGATGACAACATTTTATCCTCAAATGTCCATTTAAAAAAATACGTTTTTTTTTAGGTAGGTGGGGTCTCGTGGCTCCCTGTCACAGCAGTATCATTTCAGACTTCAATATAAATTTGAGGAATACAAAATATTTTTATGTATGTTGTATTTTTTATTTTTTGTATGTAATTATGACAACAAAGACTACATTTGGAGAATAACTTTTTACAGTTATATTATTTTCTTATTGCATTTATTTTTTGTAAAGTCAAATGCATCATCATAAACCAGCGGCGTCCAATTTGCAGGGCTGCAGCAATTTTTTTTTATTGCCGCCGTTGACATTTTCTGAAAATTAAATGAAATAATTATTAAAGAAGTTTATTTTACGCAAGTTATATGCTCAAGAAAACACGCTTTGTCGAAAGTTCAGTATGTGCTCAATTTCTGTGAAGATCACACTTTTTAAAGCATATTGCACACCACTGTATACTGCCCACCTGTGGCGTCGGTTTAAACAAGCCAGTGTTACAAAGCTCATAGTGGCTTAAAATGACAGCATGAGACTGCGTCTTAGAGCTTCAAGTCGCTGCAGTGCAAGCCAAATGTTTGTCAGTATTGGGCTCCTCACCTGCTCTGCCACTTTACCTAATCTCATGTACAGGTTCATGTGTAGGGCAGCTGAGTCAGACAACGATGTCATTGATGGTCTGACTAACGCAGGGGTCGGCAGCCCAAAATGTTGAAAGAGCCATATTGGACCGAAAATACAAAAAATAAATCTTTCTGCAGCCGTAAAAAATTAAAAGCCTTGTATAAGTGTTATAATGAAGGCAACACATGATGTAACAGTCTATATTAGCTACATTAGCCTACTATCAAAATGACTTTAAAAGTCTTATATATATAAAGATTCATATCATCATAGGTCCTTTCAATTTAAAGGGGAAGTTTAAATTTCCCTATTGTCATTGAGCAATTGCCACTGCTCTACATACAATTTTGGCTTCACAATGAAATGTTTTCATTTTTTTTTTCATATTGTAAAATGTTTGTAAGTACAATAATTACACTAAAAATCCAACATAATAATAACATGTTGGTGGTATCTGGATAAAGATGCTTAACGAATGATGCTTGATTAATGTAAAAACTTTTGCATTCGAATAAATTGTTAGAACTTGCACAAAGTGAGTAAAATGTGGCATATCGCTCCAGTTACAGACCTTAAAACAAGGGCATATTTGCAACAAACTCCTTCTGATCAATTATTATACGCGAACATTAAATAGGAATCTCATCGCCTGATGATGTATACAACAAGCACACACATTCTCCCTCTCCTAATTATTCAACTGGAGCAAGGTCAAGATCATATTTGATCACCAGTGGATACGTGCGAAAACAATTTATGTTGGTTTGATTTAGCACACCCAATCTCACTTCTTGATATTCACAGCCGTACTGGCAGTTATTCATCTTGTCAGCTAAATGACTTCGCTCCACAAAGTGACACTGCTTTTTATTGCGGTTGAATAATTATTGTGTTCATGTCCCTAGGTATGGCTTTAATTTTTAAAATTACAATTTGGAACATCATGTTTTGCACTTCACTGTATGGTATTCAACAATAAATCACAACTTTAGGTAAACTTGCTTAATCTGAAAAATGCAGGAAATACAGGAGAGACTGAATTATGTGAAAGCATGAAAGTAATGCATCTGCAACACCATATGCATATTACAGTATATTTGCTCCTGTAGTTGATGGAGCTCTGTCGCCATCTAGTGTTCTGTTACTGACTCACATCTGTCTACCAGAAATATACAATACATCAATGTATCAGGAGTTGATTTAGAGCCACATGTGTGAAGCATCATTAACATAGCAACTGTTAAAGTGGCTGCAATGGAAATAAACATATTCTTTATTATGACATTATTGTATAAATTCACGCCTGTTTATGAGCCCGTATTTTCTGACAAAAGTGGTAAACTAATTTAGTATTTCATCTTGTGCTTATTTAAACACTCGTCCCATCCATAAAGTCTCAGAAAACGTTTGCATTTTAGGAATAAATACTTAATGTCAGTTTAATTACATTTCTTTAAAAATATGGTGAAATGATTGTGTCAAGTATTCTAATATTCATACAGTATATCCCTGCGACTCTGACAATAATAATTACATTTTTCAATAAAATATTTAAAAGTGTCAATAAATAATTATAATTGGAATTGAATACATCAAGGCATATGTAAGTATTCATTGATTTACGTAAAACTACATTAATTTTTTATCATTAAATATCCTGGGTTTGATTCCGGGCTCGGGATATTTCTGTGTGGAGTTTGCATGTTCTCTGTCATGTCTGTGTGATCAGGTTTTATTTTTTGACTTTTTGTGCACTTTTGTTTTGTTTTGTCACCATAGTTACCCATTAGTTTCACCTGTCATGTTACGCACCTGTTTTGAGTCACGCACCTGTTGTTAATCATGTCTGTGTTATTTAAGCTTTTCATTTTCTGCTGTTCGTCCTGGTGTCATATCCTTTCTAACCCTGCTATCCTCTTGTTTCAAGCCCTGTTCACAGTCCCATGCCACAGTAAGTGTTTTGTTATTTCGTGTTCAGTTTCTGCCTTTGTGCAAGTTTTGTTTTCATTCGCCAAGTTTTTTTTACCTCCGCCATTGTGCGCGCTTTTCGTTTATTCCTTTTTTGATAGTAATAAATAAATCATGTACCCACCTTCAAGCCATGTCCGATCCAAATTCTCTTGCATCTTGGGAAAACAAAAACTCCATAGTCCAAGTCTTGATATTCTCCCCGTGACTGCGTGGGTTCCCTCCGAGTACTCCGGCTTTCCCCCACCTCCAAAGATATGCACCTGGGGATAGGTTGATTGGCAACACTAAATTGGCCCTAGTGTGTGAATGTGAGTGTGAATGTTGTCTGTCTATCTGTGCCTTTTTTAGCCCAAGACAAAAAGTCAAAAAGTTTGGACATGTTTATGTTTTGTATTGACTGATATATTTATAGATATAATTAATTATACTATTATGATACATTCTGAAAAAGTGTGTTACAGATATTGTTGTCTATAGCTGGTCTTGTCATCCTAATCCGGACCTAAGGACGACCAGGTGCTGCAGCAAACCTGGAGGAGATGTTAGCCAAATGAAAATCGTTTTCCCTCTGTTCGGCAAACTTCTCCCTACATACCTTTCACATGAAGACACTTACTCTTTGTTGTTCTACCGGACAGTTTGGACAACACCGAGATTGTATATACAAAAGCAGAACACATCCATGAGTTGTCACTCTGACCAATTGAGTCATGTGATCTCCGACCCCTGCTTTCTACTCCTACCGGTGGGGGCTCCTACCCGATATTAAAAAAGTGTTGATACTTCCTCCTAAAATCCAACTGCTGATATCCTTTAAGTTGCCCATTGTCCTGGGGGCAAAAGCAAGCACACTCTGGATGATCTTAGTTTGACATCTGTACCTGAAGCTATCTAAGGGTGTCTTCCCTAAAGGAATAATCCCCTAACAGATTATGTGACCAAGTTTTAAACACATGCTGTTTTACAATCTTTCAATAAAAAATGTACACGCTACAGTTTATAGACAATTCAATATCTACCAGACTCCCGCAGAGGTGTATTCTTGCCAAAAACTCAAGTAAAGTATGTATATTATTTAGCTGCGCACATGACAGTTGAAAGTATCTATCTATTTATCTACGTTACTCTGCTTTTAATGTAATTAATTAATGATTATTTGTATGATGCTTTCATTTTTATTTATATAATTAATTTGCTTTCTTGCAACTTTGTGCACCAGTATTTGCACTTTAAATTCCATTGCATACAAATTGTGCTTTATACCCCCAAAAAAAGAATGCTGTAAAATGTATATCAAATACGGCTATGGGTATCGAAAAACAGTTCTTGTTCAGAACTGGTTTCCAGTGTAGCAATTTTTTTTGGAAGTCAAAAAAATGGATGTCAAACGGTTCTCATTCTGCCGGGTGGGGATGACGTCATTACGCAACATGAGTAGTGATGTCAGATTGCAAAATAAACGCTCTAAAGTTGACTAACATTTTACAAGAAAAAATTGCAAAAGCGCTAGTTGTAATAATTATAAGTCTTCTAGTTCATCAAGCGGAGGACATGCGAGCAATGTGCTGAAACATTTGAACACATAGCATGCAACAATTAAAAATGAAAGTCGCGTTTTTTAACTGCTCCTATGTTCAATTGTAGTCAGAGAAAACTTGCATGTTTTTCTGCAACCAGATTTTTTCCCAGTCATTATATTACACAGGTGAAACTCATAAAATTTGAATATTGAGTAAAAGTCCAATCATGTCAGCAATTAACTTCAAATGTGAAACTAATAAGTGTTATTAACTCATTACATGCAAAGTGAGATATGTCATTCCTTTATGTGATTGTAATTCTGATCATCATGGTTTACAGTTTTTGAAATCTTACATTTTCTGAGATTTTCAATTGAAAGTTTTCATAAACTGTAGGCCACCATCCTCAAAATTATAATAAAGGCTTGACATGTCTCACTCTGCATGTAATAAGTTAACGCCTTTACTTGTTATAATGTACGCTTTTATTTTGGAGTGCTGTGCACCAGGAAGTGATGTTAGGTGTGTTTATTAGGTATCTGTGTTCGTGTGGACATGGCCTTAGTCTAAGTGTGGACATGGCCTTAGTCTAAGTCTAAGTCTAAGGCCATGTCCACACGAACACAGATGCTTAATAAATGCATAATTATCTCTGCGTTTAGGCCTCTTGTCCACACGCAGACACATACTTTTGTCTTTAAAAACGCAGACTTTTACATACGCTGGCCAAAGTGTAGGGTTCCAAATCTCTCCGCTTAGTGTATGCATGTACACGGCACAAACGGAAGTGAAGTGAAGTGAAGTGAATTATATTTATATAGCGCTTTTTCTCTCGTGACTCAAAGCGCTTTACATAGTGAAACCCAATATCTAAGTTACATTTAAACCAGTGTGGGTGGCACTGGGGGCTGGTGGGTAAAGTGTCTTGCCCAAGGACACAACGGCAGTGACTAGGATAGCGGAAGCGGGAATCGAACCTGGAACCCTCAAGTTGCTGGCACGGCCACTCTACCAACCGAGCTATACCGCCCCACGAACGGAGACTTGAGATGATGTCACGGTTGAGCGCTGTCATTTCCAAATAAAAAAAAACATAATGTAGCGTCCTCCTTGTAGTGTGTACTGATGTTAAAGACTATATACACTTTATTACACATGTGCCATATCACTATATCAGTGGTGTGCCATCAGGGCCAGCAAGGCCTTCTCTGCTGGCCTAACATAACCAGAAATCATGATCATAATTAAAGAGACAATCATTTCTTTATTTAGTTTCCCTAAATATGTAAAATGATTCATATTCTCTTCATGTCATATTATACTCGTTCCAGTGTTGTTGTTTTTAGTTTTAGTTTGTATCCAATCAGAATTCAGCTAGCTTATGTTGCCATGCTGTACGAAATCTGCCAGACGCCTTCAGAATCATGCACTGTAAGTGCATTGTAAGTGAATGGGCACATACAGTTGATAGACAGTTGCGATAGCCAATCAGATCACGAGTTGTTGTCAGTAAGGCCTTCTAGTTGAACGTGACATTTACGCGTCCTGTGATTGGATACTCAACGGGATCGTTAGCGGATGAAATTGAGAGAACACTTGAGTTGATAGACAGTTGCGATAGCCAATCAGATCACAAGTTGTTGACAGTAGCTGTTCTGTTACAACTAAGAGTTGTAAACTCTTGTTGTTAAAGTGTGTCATGCAACATTGTTATATACGGTATGTATTTGTCGCCATCATCAGGGCAGTTAATAAATCTTTGAGAAGTGTGTACTTTGAATCAAACTTATTTGATCTGAAGTTGCATAAGCCAAGCAGAGAAATTTACGGTATATGTTTTAATTAAATTTAAATGCGCCAGAAAATAACCCGTTTTGTATTTTGTTGATGTGATTCAATACACAGTAGAGTGTAAATGTGTTCCTGTATAGTATTTCTCCAGCAATGGTCATGTGGTGACATCAATTATGGTATTTTGAGGTGAAGTCAGAGATCACTGAAGGCCTCGGTGGGAAACGCACGGCCCGCCACTGCACTATATCCATGATTAAATGCTTTATAATTCCCTTTAACATGCAAAATGGTTTCCTTGGCTTGTTAGTGTGGCTGATTTTAGAAATAATGTTCACTTCACTGAACATGTAATACATCACCATGTTGCTGAACACGTTATAATTCTATGAGTGTTGGGTTTCAGCAGCACAGGCGTGCATTCGCTCTTTAATAATGTTCCCAGTATTCTGTGTGTACGTGCAGGCTGGTTTTAAAGATAATGTACATGTTATTGTACATCTAAAGTCAATCCAAATAAACATAATAGGAGGTGTAATGCCACCAAGTCAGATATTGCTGCTTTTTACAGCAGGTGTATGTGTTTGTGTGTAGACATAGACACTTTTGAAACTACACTTGTGTGGATGTAGATGTTTTAACCAGAGACGATAAATGCTTTTAAAATGTAATATCGGAAATTATCGGTATCGGGTTTTTTTTTATCGGTATCGGGTTTTTTTGTTTGTTTGTTTGGTTTTTTATTAAATCAACATAAAAAACACAACATACACTTACAATTAGTGCACCAACCCAAAAAAACCCAATTCACACTCATTCACACAAAAGGGTTGTTTCTTTCTGTTATTAATATTCTGGGTCCTACATTATATATCAATATATATCAATAAAGTCTGCAGGGATACAGTCCGTAAGCACACATGATTGTGCGTTCTGCTGGTCCACTAATAGAACTAACCATCCATCCATCCATTTTCTACCGCTTATTCCCTTCGGGGTCGCGGGGGGGCGCTGGAGCCTAACTCAGCTACAATCGGGCGGAAGGCGGTTTACACCCTGGACAAGTCGCCACCTCATCACAGGGCCAACACAGATAGACAGACAACATTCACACTCACATTCACACACTAGGGCCAATTTAGTGTTGCCTTTAACAGTTAATTTTACTCATTTTCATTAATTACTAGTTTCTATGTAACTGTTTTATATTGTTTTACTTTCTTTTTTATTTAAGAAAATGTTTTTAATTTATTTATCTTATCCATACCTGGTTGTCCAAATTAAGCATAATAATGTGTTAATTCCACGACTGTATATGTCGGTATCGGTTGGTATTGGTATCGGTAATGAAGAGTTTGACAATATCGGGATATCGGCAAAAAAGACATTATCGGACATCCCTAGTTTTAACCCCAAATATGTGTTTTTGAAACTCTCCGTGTTCGTGTGGACATAGTCTAAGACTTCCCCCCCCCCCCCAAAAAAAACATCAATAACTGCTGTACATAGTATCCACCAATCCATTTTTCTACCGCTTGTCCCTCTCGAGGTAGCGGGGAGTGCTGGAGTCTATCCCCGCTGCACACGGTCGGAAGGCGGTGTACACCCTGGACAAGTTTAAAGAGTTTTAAAAAGGAAAGTTTTTACCTTCACGTTGTCACATTTGCCACTGGAGGTCGCCGTAAAGAAAAAGCTACACTAACCCGCGAACATCCACTTCCTGTCGAACATCCACTTCCTTATTTGCACCGGGCAAAGATGGCGGAAAGCATACTTCGTGTTGGAAGGGGCACTTTGAATAAGTCAGCCAAACTACGGGACTGTTCCCGGTTGAAACCTATTGGAAAGGAAGGGAAGGGCACGGAACGTTCATTTTCATTATCTAGCGTGGCTTTATTCGTGGATTATAAACGTGTCAACACATTTGAAGCCGGTGGCTCGACAGTTTCGCGAGACACTTTCACAACACCGGTTTGTGTTGGCCATGACGTCAATGGGCGTGACGTCATTTATAGCAACCGACATGGTTCTCTCTGGCTTGGACGACGGGAGTATCCTGTGTCTTTCCCCGCGCCAAGGACACGCCGGGGCTGCGTGACGCTCATCAGGACTTACAGCGGTAATGGCGGTCAAGGGGAGCCGCTTTATAGAAGCAAAACAGGTTACTATGACATCCTGGAGGTAGCACCCGGCGCCACGCATGCGCAGATTAAAACCGCCTACTATAAACAGTCCTTCGTCTATCACCCGGACAGAAACGCCGGTTGCGACTCGGCCACTGTTCGATTCTCGGAAATCAGCGAGGCCTACACCGTGCTGGGAAACAAGGCCCTGCGGAAGAAGTACGACCGCGGCCTGCTGAGCCAGCTCGATTTAACCGGCTCTTCCAGACCCTCTGCGAAGGACACGAGTGGGAGCTCGACCCCGGCGCAGGGCGACAGGCGGCGGTCAGTGGTGGCGCCCGGCGGCGGCGGCGGCATGTTCGACTTCGACAAATTCCTCCGCAGTCACTACGGCGAGCAGCTGCAAAGAGAAAAAGACAACCGAAAGCGAGAAAAGGACATTCTGAGGCAGAAACAGGAGTCGATGACTGAAAGGAACAAGGAAGGCTTTAATGAACTAGGCATAGTCGTGATGCTCGTGGTGGCGGTGTGTCTCGTTGTCACGTTAAAGTAACATTTTGGGTAACCTGTCACATTTACCTAAAATACTTACTTCTAAATGTCACTCCGCCAAGATGTGTTTGATTCTGTCTGCAGACTACCTCTGGGTTGACGGAGGATAAGGATGTGATGGTACCATTATGATTCTATGATTCCGGCTTCGTGTTGGCCCTGCGATGAGGTGGCGACTTGTCCAGGGTGTACCCCGCCTTCCGCCCGATTGTGGCTGAGATAGGCTCCAGCGTCCCCCGCGACCCCAAAAGGGAATAAGCGGTAGAAAATGGATGGATGGATGGATTCACTCAATAGATATTCTAGTACATACTGGATGTAGTTCCTGACAATTTAGCGTTGATAGGCCATGTTTGTTTTCTCCCGTCTCTCGCAGGGTGCAAGAGGTTTCACTCTGTGCACCCGAGCGTGTTTGTTCCACAGCAGAATTAAATGAACGGAGTGAACCCTCATGCCAGTCATCTACAATCTTTGTCTCTGTCAGCGGCAGTGAGACTGTTACCTTATGGTGCTTCTCGCCCAGCCATTGGCTAACACAATTTGGGGAGAAAAATCGATGATTGCATTGAGAATATTCTGGCTTCTAAATGAAAGAGCAAGTTTAGCCCGTCAACACGGACAAACTAGCCAGTATGCCGAATTTGTCAGAAAGCGATGCCAAAAAACAAAAACAATGGCCCGTTTTTTCCCAAATGTGGAACATTTTAACTGCACTTCAAGATGTTCAATATTTATTTAAGTGAAGTTTTTTTCCAACAGAAATTGAGTTTTATTTTTATTATTTGTTTACTTGTTTAATAGGGGTGTAACGATTGATCGGTTTAAATTCCTCAATTTCAAGTACGGTATATTGATCTGTGCTTGGCAAGTTTGCCTTCCGGAAGATCGGTATTAATCCAAAATAATTTTAAAAGGGATTCGATACCAGAAAAAGGAAAACACTGAATTGAACAACGGCAGACTTTGTATGAAGTTTAGCATTTCTATAAATAGGGACGTTTAACATTTAATCTATTTCCCCGTCTGTGACGTCATCAAAACAAAAATAGTGGTCGAGAAAGGTCACAACAAATGCAAAACCCACAACACAATATCAACTACGAAACACAAAAAACTCTCAGCTACAAAACGATTGCAAAGGCCACAAATCAATAAAATAACGTAAAGCCACAAGTTTACTTTATAAGCCACAAAAGACGCGACAGACAAAACGGAAGTGACTGCGGACCAGCACCGACTTCTGGAACACAACATGAATTGACAACAACTAACAGCCAGGGGAAAGTTATTTCATCAGAAAGTTATGAGTACAAGCCCTATCATCAAGGGATGATAGGGCATAAATGCTTTCGCACACCTGTGACGCTGTCCGTCCTCCACAACGCCAGGGCGGAGAACTTTATTTGGCAGGTAGATCTACTGTTATAATGCTGTTAACTGTACTTTTATTGAATTTTGCTTGACTATTGAAAATGAGAGCAGAAAAGGGTTCCTCTTAATTCAACCTAAAGTGTTAGTTGCACTTTATTTAAATAAGATGTCAATACATTGACCATTAATTGTTTACTTGCTTGTTTGTATCTATGACTCATTTATATTTAATTCCTTGACAAGAAATAACATTGATATAGGAAGATTCACCTGCAGTGTCCAGTATATATTTCACAGTCAAACTGTTTGATTTTTTTTGTTGTTGCTAAAAAATAACTGAATCGATTTCAACTCACTGAATTGTTTCGGATTCAATCGTTCTAAATATAAAAAAAAAAGAAAAGAGATTGTCCCTAAATCGTATTGGCAACCAAAGATATTGAATTAAATCGTTAAAACGAGTCTTTACACCCCTATTATTTAGGATACTCAAAAGTTTTTGACCTTCCAATACTACTGTAAAATTGAAGTTTATTGTGTTTGAAAGGGTTACTTGCATCATTATTAAACATTATGATTGCATTGGTGCTTAAATTGTCACCAAAACATTGCTGACAATATGATTTAGCAGCAAAATGTGTTATTGGCCCAGGCCTAATAACGCATGTCTGTATAATTTTGTTGTATTCAGTTAGTCTGGCGGAATTTTTTTTTCTTCTTCACATTTTAGGTGCTGCTTCTGTCCGACAGTTTTATCTTCATTGACTTATAGTAAGTCATGTCATATTTATTATTAGAAAATGTATAAACACTTAGTCAGTTGAGGGGAAATGCAAAGATCTGGACTATTGTGCCTTTTATTTTGGAAAAATCAATGTGTATCATCCAGATATGTTAAGTAATAAATATGCTGTGCTTGGAAAAAGCACTGTGAAATGTTTGGACGTGTCCTGGCTCTAGTTTATGAGGAAAACATTCATTTAAATCACTAACAAAACATGTTTTTTTTTTCCTGTTGACATTGAACATTAAGTGCAATTAGAAATTCACAGTTCACAAGTTAAATCATATCAGTGCACATTAGTTAAACTACACATTACGTTAATAAATAAATACATTCAAGTGCGTGCAGGTAAAACACTAAACTAATCCATATAACACCAATACAAACTATCACACTAAAATTGAAACCATTAAAGTATGTGTCTTAAGTAGTAGTTTGAGCGCAACTTCGCCCATGCTCTGACGTGATGGGGTTCAGGGCGTCAAAGAGGCGCTGCACCGCCAACTCCACCATCTCTCTCAGGGAGTCGTCCTCTATGGTGTCGTCCTCGTAGCACACAGACTGGTTGAAGGGAGATTTAAAACCGTGAGAATGTCCACAGACTGTAAGGTCGAACAAAAACTTACCCTTGTTTCCAAGCAAATGAGCACCGTCTTCCCATCAACTGTCACAGAGAAGTTTTTATCATCGCTGATGTCCACGTAGTCCTGTCCAAACATGTCCCTTACGACGCAAAAAGGACAATATACTTAGTGTACATCACTAAATGCTAGATGTAAATAATGCAAAAGTCTTAAAGCTCCTTAATATGACAGGAGTGCTCTACTACAGCAAAACTGAGTCAAATATCTTCTATAAGCAGGAGGCATTAAACCACTTACTGCAAAGCTTCTCAATGATTCTCTGTTACGCCCCCCTAGGAAGAAGAAAATATTTCACGGCCCCCGACTCTCCACTGTGACTAAAAATATTATAGTTTGTCAATAAAATCATTATAACTATACCTCTGCATAACATTGTTAGTTTATTAACATTAAAGGAAACAACACCAGCCTTTTCTCATCTCCCATCATGGTTACAACCAGTCATATTCTGGTACGGAGAATAAAAAGCATGTTCTCCGAGGTCACACGCGCCCCCCAGGGGGGCCCACCCTACTATTTGAGAAGGACTGACTTACTGTAACATGATTTCCAGTCTATTTTGGAAGGTATCCATGTCCAGAGTAGAAGTCTGGGTCTCCATGACTGTTGAAAAAACACATCTAAGAGTCAGCACCTGAAGTCATCTTTAGTGGAATAATCAGTGAAACCTTTAGAGATGAACGCAGTCACTTTTTAGGAAACTGGTTAACATTTGATTTGTTGGAATTTTTAGTACTGATGTTCCAATCAGGGTTTTATGCTATCGATACCGATCATCCATGAGTGAGATTGGCCGATACTAATACAGATACCGATTACATGTATTGACTGCAAAAATATGTTATGGATTGATGGTGAGCATTATAAATTTTTTTGCGATTTTAACACATTTTTATTTTATTATGTACAATTGTTTGATCAACACAAAGTAAATGCTAAACAAACGTAAAACAACTTACTATTACGCGTATAAACCCTTTGGTTTTTGCTCTTAAAGTTAAAAGTTAAAGTACCAATGATTGTCACACACACACTCTAGGTGTGGCGAGATTATTAAAGTAGTCTTGTGCCAAGGAGTTATTCCCTCAATTTGTTAATACTCGAATCTAATCGCGATCACATACTGATACTACCTTTGGTATCGACACCACTAAATTACGGGTTGATTCGTCCTCCTCTTACGTGTCATGTCCTGACTGCGACAATGCAGATACACCAACAGTTGTTATATTATTCTCTCTCTTGACTCATATTATTCTACTTGTTATTTTCTTGTTAATAACTGCTTAATTTCTGCTGCAACATGGTTTCATCTACACTTAAACGTTACTAAGCACTTATTCATTGTGTTGTTTCAGGCTACCTTATGTATTAGCGTGTCTGCTCCTAGCTTGATCTCGGTGTATAACAACATGTATAGATAGCATCGTCCTCCAACTTGATACTTAAAATACTAAGAAATGCAGTTTATCTGCTACAATGGAGCTGATTATTATTACCTTAGGTGAGCGACTACACACTGTATTGAAATGCTAGCTTGTCAGCGAGGGGACTAAAAATAAATACAGTGTCAGCCAAAGGGTATCAGCGTTCGTAATCGGCAACGGCCATGACATACTTTTACATGGAAAATGGCGATCGATCGGGACATCCCAAATTTTTAGAAACAATTCACAGAAAATTATGGGGGAAGTTAGTTCCGGGGTCAAAGTGAAGTGACAAAGAAGAAACCCTTCAGAATGTCGTAACATTTAAATTGTCATACTCGTGTAAACATAGGTTAACCACTGGTAATAATAAAGCACAAGTGCAGAAACACTAAATGCTGTCCTTCAGGTGTATTTTGGTTTGTGTTAACACTTGACGCAGAATAAGTAAAAGTGTAAATATTATATGGGTTTGTTAAGTGGTGTCAGAGCTATAAATGCATGGTTGTAGATGACCACAATCTACCCAACTAAGCATCCTCCAATTGCTACCTGATGACAACAAGAAAAGTGATACTGATAATGACCTTTGTGAGCTTTTGGATTGGACTGGACTTCCAACACCACAGTGGTTACAGCGTCGGCGTACATGTCGTTGAGAGGGTTAGCAAGCCACTGAAATATACAAAGAAGTTGTAAAACTGCTGTGGAAGCAACAGAACATCCCAATATATTTTACATAGTACCATAGTACTCACCTCCAGCAGAACCACGCCCGCCTCGTGGATCAGTGTGATGCTTTGGAAAACCCTCAAGGTTTTCTTCTCGGTTCCATCGAGCTCCTCCACGTCGCCTGATGGAGAGAAAACTCAAAGCTAAGTTTGATCTGTACAAAGGAGCAAGTGTATGAAGGTTCACCTGTGAGGTTCCTCAGGTGGCAGACGAGCAGTGAGTAAGGTCCGGTGAAGGGGATTGCCTGTGTCTGTTTCACTGTGCTCATGGACAGCTCTGTATACACTACAAAAACACCAATGTGGTGAGTATCTCAATACATTCACACTGATTTCTGGACTAACGTGACTGACTTGAAAGGTCCGAGGGATTGAGGATGTGATAGTTGAAGTTCTTCTTCACCAGGATGCCTGATACCCTTTGACCCTGAACACACTTCTGGTCCGCCAGAGAACCCATCACCTGAGCACAGGAGCAGAAGGTCTGGTTAGGCATTTGAGGGCTTATCAGTTCAAACATAGAAGAACATAAACAGGTCAGTGTTGCCAGATCTCGCAAGAGAGAAAAAAGCAATCAGCACTATGAAAAGAAACCCGAAAGGCAAACCACGTTGTGAAATATCGAGATACTTTTATTTCGCAACAGTAATATTACAAACACAGTTGAGATAATGCATTTAAAAAAACTGAAATTATTTGAATAACTTGAGATTTTAAAACCCTAATTTATGTATGACTATGAAAGTTACCTAAGTGGCTGTTTTAGCTCATTAATTAGTCTAATTGGGTTTTGGGACTGTGAAACGTGTCTATTAGCCAAATCCAATGCTTCTCAAATAGTGGGGCAGGTACACCCTGGGGGGCGTGAGAGGCAATAACGTATATCTTTACACATACAGATCGATAAATAAATAAACATGCACTTCAGGGTGGGGCAGGAAAAAATTCCCCTAGAAAAATTTAACTGAGCAAGTTCCAAACAGCCCGTTTAATGCAGTGCTTCTCAAATAGTGGGGCGGGGAAAGTGGGTGTGAGAGGCAATGGCGTAATAGCATCTTTAGTGTTAGTAAAGAACTATCTTAATGCATACAGAAAAAAAATTAACATTAGGGAGGGCATGATTAATAATTAAGAACCACTGGCCTAATCCAAGACAAATGTGCACTGGTATGTCGTCTTTTCTTCATTCTAGCTGTATTTATATCAATCGTATACATATATATTTTTTAAGTAAATGTACATAGTTTTTATTGTGCCACAGTCTTTTTTTAGATGTGGAAAAATTCAAAATAGTGATATCACTTTCACAGATGCCAATATTGTACCACTTAATGGAATGTTTATAATGAATTACAAGCCAAATGAATGTCAAAAATAATATATTGGTATACACATGTACATGATGTACTATTTCATTTAAAATATTTGTATCCAATCTAACTGCAGCCAGTGATTGTTTCCATTATTAAAAACGAGTTACCGCCAGTTTACTTTTAAAACATACAAATATAATAATCCAGTTTTCTGAATGGCTGTTCTTTCAAAGAGCCATAAATCCATCTCTACTGTACATGCATAGTGACTGTGTTTGGGGGTGTGCCTTGTCGACGTACGAGGCAGGGATGATAAGACGGAAATGTAGGTGAAGAAACGAGAAATTACCTGCTGCACAGAAGAAAAAAAAAGAAAAGGCCCAATTAAGCTACGACTTGTTGAAAGACAAGCTTGAAAAAAACGCAAAGCACGACTCACTAGATTTGCAGGTGGCTTTGAAAATAAAAAACAAGCCCAAGGTTGCTTAATTAGCAGACTTGGCAACACTGAAACAGGTGATGCCATTTATGGTTGTAATTACATCAAATACCACCATGTGTACTGGTAGACATCTTTAACATCATCAATCAATCAAAGTTTAATTATACAGCCCTTAATCACAAGTGCCCAAAGAGCTGCACAAGCCACAACAACATCTGAGCCGACTCAGATCCCACATCAGGCCAAGATGTGGGAGATGACACACATGACACACAGCAGACTTAGCGTCCGTAAAGCTAAAGTTCATGCTGGTGTTAAAAAAGAAAAACTACTAATTATGTCAACATGAAACTAAAAATATATACAGATTTTTTTGAATTACTTGCTAAGAGAATTTGCCCAATAAGTTTAACATCTGCCTGTTCCGAATTCCTGTTTTAATGCTGTACTCCGGTTGCACAATATGCGAAAGAAATGCTATGAATTTGGCTGGCCATTAAGCTTTCAATAATATCACCAATTCGTGATAATGCCTGTTGACACATTCTGGCTGTGTCCTGCAAAATTGACCGCGACAAGCAAACAAAAGGCATCATTAACGCAACGTAGAATCTTCGCTTGCACGCTAGCGGCTAATGTCCCTCCACAGTGCAGCTTCCAAATCACTAATCCTCGCCTCTATTTTTACTGGAAGACTAGAAGCAAGGAATTATGGGGTGCCTAATTTAAAAAGTTCAGCCACACTTTTCTAGCAGATATTGTTGGCGCATTTTGAATGGGTATTTATCGGATTTTATGGGCAGAATAGTGGAGCGCCCATTGGCTCTGCTGTAAGATGACTTTTTTTATTTTTTAATATTTAGAAGGCTTTTTTTTTTTTTTAATCCATCTGTCGTCATGCCTTTCATAATAATTGTGAACGATAGGCAAAATTCCAGAAAAAGCGAAGTTCCCCTTTAAGATTTAGGTGTGGATTTAACATTTGGATATAATATTTAGAGTTAACATTTCATGTAAACTTAAATGTGATGAAAATAAGCTAAATCTGAGAAAAGTGAGTTAAATCTGAGGAAAGTAAGTTAAATCTGAGATATATATCTGCTAGAAAAGTGTGATTGAAATTTTACATTTGGCACCCCACAAAGAATAGCCAAACATGCTACACTATACACTGTGGCAGGATACAAAAAAGCAGAGCTTATCGCTAAAATGGAGCTCTTTAAAACAAACGGAGATGGGTGGATCAATTCAAATATAAACAGTAATAATACCAGGTATAATATCAGTTAATGGTAGATACTCCAGTGATTAGATAAAAATGTGTTACTGTCAAAAAAATTGTTTTGTTTACAAACTCAGGAAATGAGTTGAGATCAAAATGTAATCATCCTTTCAGGATTATGAATACTTTAAGAATGAAATTGGGTATGACCATTACTGCCCTTGTAACTTTTTGGTAGCAGTTCGATACACAAATTTGTAATATCGCCCAAAACTAAAAAGTATAAAACAACGGAAAAATAAGTGGTTATTGTTTTTTAACAGAAGTGTAGCTGTAGCCACATTACACGAAAGGGAAGCAGATATTAACAGGTAGATTCATAATAGTTTTGAGAAAATAATACAACCAAAAATGACACAATATGTTACCGCCTATCCTTTCCTATCCATCCATCCATTTTCTACCGCTTATTCCCTTTGGGGTCGCGGGGGGCGCTGGAGCCTATCTCAGCTACAATCGGGCGGAAGGCGGGGTACACCCTGGACAAGTCGCCACCTCATCGCAGGGCCAACACAGATAGACAGACAACATTCACACTCACATCCACACACTAGGGCCAATTTAGTGTTGCCAATCATCCTATACATCAGCAGCTAAATTAAGAGCCTTTGTGACCCGTTTTAAAATGGTTATTTTAACATTTATATACCAATATGTCGTGATATACGTTTTTGCAAGAAGCTTCAAGATGTATTGCAATTAAGATTCCGTCATCCCTATGCTGTACTAATTTAAATAAATAAATGCTTAAAATAATGCTGCCAGTAGCCTAACTTTGGTCTCATCTGGTTGAAGCAGACCCAACAGCACATCTGCTGGTTGCTGCCATGCAGTGCACTCCCTTTTGGCACCATTTAAGACACGGGTAATCAACAATGAGGAAATCTGTCCGATCTACCTTGGCCAGTTTCTCTCCTCTGAAGTTGAGGGTGACGGATTCTGTGTTGCGAGGGTTGTGGACTTCGATGTGAACCTGGTCGTTGTCCTCGTACTCTCGGATCAACGCCGCCTTCAGACGAGCCATCTCGTTCTGCTCGCCGTGGACCAAGATCTGAGGGCAGAGACACAAGGCACAGCTATTAAGGTCTAATGAAAGAACAGCATCCAAAATGATGTTTTCCCTAAAATGTTGCCCCCTATTATGTAGCTAAATAAGGTAAGCAACTATTAAACATTTCAACCCCTCCTTCCTACCACATGCGGAGGTTTCAGGGCCCGGATGAACTCGCTGGTTTGCTGGTAGTCCGTGTGGGCCGAGAAGGAGATGTAGTCCACCGACATCTTCAGCAGGAGCTTCTGTCCTGACATGGTGGTGATCTCCTCCGGCTCAGACATGATGTGCTTCACAACAAATAACAGTCACCACAGTAAGCTGCATGCATATTATTGGCCATTTTGTATACTCTGGGTCTACAGCTTTAGTAAGTGGGGAGCTTTTCTTCCGGTCACTCAAATGCACCAGGAGAGATGCAGCCACAACCTGCTATATAGTCGTACCATTTTGAATATATTTGTTTTCTATCACGTGTCAAAATCATCATGCCTGCAAAAGACTGGAAATAATGTGTCAATAAAGTACTTTATATTTTCTTACTAAATGTATTTGTTCTTTCCATTTTGACAGAAGAAAAAATATATATAGTGCATGCAATTGCATATCTTCTAAACTTTAATATCGAATAATGCAACAAAATATAATACATTCCAAACATTTTTTGGTTAAAATAAAAATAGGCACTTAAATATCTACTTGAATCATGATTTCAAAGCAAGTTATTCATCAAATTGTACACTGTAAAAATCACAATAGATTTTGTGGTAAAAACGTGTGTTGCCGTTTTTTCATTTACAGTAAGGCACTGTAAACACAACCGTAGATTTTTCAAAGTAAAATGGCAGCTCAGTTGCTAAGTTTTTTCCCCATAAAATCAATTTTTTTTTCTTTACAGTGTACGTAGATAAAAATATATAAAATAATCAAATGCATAGGCAATTATTTAAGATGTATAATCCTTATACATTTATATTTATATATTATTCACTGTTACAAGCGGCCTTGTGAGGGCAGCCATAACTGCTATGTGGCCCTCAATGGAAAAAAAATGTGACACCCCAGTCTTACATCATCATGCTTACCCAGCTAACAAACATGTCTGCATTTTATCTAGTGATATTATAGCTCTTCCTAAAAAAAAAGCTGAATTATGGGTATAGCTATTATATTTGATGTAATTACACTGTACTTATGCACCAGCTGACCTTGGCCAGTGTTCCCTCCACACAGTAGCCAGCGATAATGACTCCATTCCTTTTATCCGTGCACCAGCTTTCAAAGAGCTCCCTGGATAGGCCGCTCTGCATCATACCAGGCGACGCCATCACCACACTGGGGCCGATGTCATCAAAGTGATCCATGCTCTGCAAGAGATGGAGTCGTGTAAAATAGATCACGCCGCTTGGCTGTAATGCTTTGTTCTCCCCACCTTCAGGTTACTGATGTGCTTGAAGACAAAAGGGTTGTTTATGTTGATGGCCTTGCGGATCTTGTCGTTCATGGCGTTGACGTAGGTCTGGTACACAGCCATGCACTTTTTGGCCAGGGATGAGGCGTAATAGATGGGGATGTCATGGAGCTCGGGGTGGTTCTGCCAGTACTCGTCTATCAAGATGCATAATAGATTTGAAATTATGGGTTTATTGTCAAATCCCCAATATGCCATGTCTCACCCAGGATGAGCAGCAGTTCCTGGGCTCGTCCCAAAGCGAACACGGGGATCAAACAGCGGCCCTCTCTGTTGACAATGTCATGGACGGTGTTACAGAAGCGAGCCTCACGCTCCTCCCGCTTCTCATGGATGTGCGTGCCGTACGTTGACTCCTGTTGACACATTTTGGTCACCTTAAGAGGTAAAAAAAAAAAAAAAAAAAACATTTCCAGAGCAAATGTTTAACTTTTTGTGGCGTACAATAATTAAAATGTCTGGCTTGACACTGGGGATCTCAGCTGCCATGAGGTGCCTGTCTTCCTGTCGAGAGAAGTCTCCTGTGTACAGTAGCTTTCAAGATACAAACACATTATTAAAAACAATTGTATATAACCAAATAAAAAGAAATCCAGTAGAAGCTGTTACCTTAACGCCAGCTATTTCAATCATAAACATGGCAGCTCCCAACACATGACCAGCATGGTAGCACCAGAATTTAATTCCCGCCACCTCCTTGACCTCGTGGAAGTTAATGGTCTCAATCTTATCCATGCTCTCCTCGAGGTCTGTCTCCGTGTACAACATGTCGTCTGCAGAAATGTTGCTACAGAAAAAAAACAAGACATATTGCCGAATTGCAATTTAAAACTCAACAAACACTTTCTTACCTGACTTTGACATAGTCCGACAGCAGCCAGCGGTAGATGGCCTTGGTGGCGTGGGTCATGAAGGTCCTTCCTTTGAAGCTGGTCTTCTGGAGGAACCAAGGCAGAGCTCCGCAGTGATCAAGGTGAAAACTGGGCAGAAAAGTAGGCACATTTAGTCACGTATTTGTTCCACTTGTGTGATGGACACTTACTGGCTGATGAGCAGCAAATCAATCTCAGCCGGGTCGATCAAGTCTATATAGGGGAGGGCGTCCATTCCCTCTAAACCAGGATGGATGCCACAATCCAGCTGCCAAATACAAAAAATATTCATCCACTCATAAACACAGTCGCTATTTATATAGCTGGAGTACTTTTGTACTGTTATTTACCATAATTTTTCTTCCTTTGAACTCCAGTATAATACACGACCTCCCAACCTCCTGTCCAGCACCCCTGGGAAAAATACAGTGTAAGACTAGGGTGTCCGAACTGCATTCTAGAGGCCATTTATGTATGGCATAGGTTGTCTTTGTCATTCATTGCAGTAACGAAATTTAACAAATAAAATGCAAACACCAGTGCTGTCAAATAATATAGTTTTCATCAGATTAACCACATATTTTAAGGGAAGACATATTATTGTCAGAATGTCATCCAGGAATATTTTTTTAACGTTTTACTTGAATGCACATAATTCATTTGCACAACACTTGGTAACAGTTTTATCTAAAGTGTTAACAGGATTTATTTTGAAGTGAAATTTACCAGCGAGCACACCACCTGATCACTGACCGTATAACAACATACACCACCTTTCAGGTAACCATTAACAGTTAAGGTAAAGTAGCCTTTCTCAAATAGTGGGGCGGGCCCAGAGCATGTGACCTAAGGGACATACTTTATTCAGTAGCATGCTTCGAAAGCTGTCCACTACAAAACGTGCTCATTTAAGCCATTCGTCTTGACTTTATTTATGAAAAAAAATCTGCACAAATTGTTTTACTCACTTTTGTTTTGTAGGGTAAAGTGTTTTATATATCCATCCATCCATTTTCTACCACCTGTCCCTTTTGGGGTCGCGGGGGGTGCTGGAGCCTATCTCAGCTGCATTCGGGCAGAAGGCGGAGTACACCCTGGACAAGTCGCCACCTCATCACAGGGCCAACACAGATAGACAGAAAACATTCACACACTAGGGCCAATTTAGTGTTGCTAATCAACCTATCCCCAGGTGCATGTTTTTGGCGGTGGGAGGAAGCCGGAGTACCCGTAGGGAAACCACGCAGTCACGGGGAGAACATGCAAACTCCACACAGAAAGATCCCGAGGCCGGGATTGAACTCAGGACTACTCAGGACCTTCGTATTGTGAGGCACATGCACTAACCCCTGTTCCACCATATATTATGCTCTGAAATAATTTTGCAGATCAATTTGAATTAATTGAGTTAATTAAATGTATTTTTTCAGTATCAAATGGTTCATGTCTGTCAAAAAAAAAGTAAAGTTTAAATATGGATTATTTTATTATTTCAGGCAAAATTGATGCACTTTCAATCTCTGCTGTTACAGGCTAAAAAGTGGTAATAGTTATTTTTTGTTGTACAGTAAATTGATTGATACAATGTTTTGCAGAGGTTTACTACAAATCATACTATTTATAATCACGACGGAGAGGGGGGCGGGCTCGACTGAAAATAATTGAGAAACACTGAGGTATAGGAGCATTTATGGTCCAAATAAATTGTGTGATTATTCTATGTATATGCATCCACTTGTCATGATTAACGCAATATTTTACTTTAGTTAACTTGTTAATTTTCCACAGGCCTAGTAAAAACAAAATGAAGGCACAAAGAAAAGTCGGAAATGTTACTAATAATAAAAAAGTGTTGTCTTAAAATTAACAATTTTTAATATTTTTTACAAAATTTTAAAAATGTTTAAAAATATTAAAGTATCCCCTTGCGTCCATCGATTTCCCGCCAGTATGCAGCCCACGGAGGACGCAGCTTAGCCTTGGACACCCCTGATTTAAGCTAACGTTCAGTTCACAAATATTACCATTTTACTACAATATTGTGACGTATATCAGCTTACAACGGACGAATGTGGAGCTGGTCACTCTCCTCTGCCGGGACAACCATCTCCACTTTGCGTTTTGTCGCCATAGCTACCTGAAACCAGGGATAAAACCCCACAAATATTAATATGAAAGCATAGTGTTTTCCGTAATGAATGGGTGGGCGGTCTCTCGCAAAGTGGACACTTCCGGTTGGGCGTCAAAATACGCTCGGTCAGAACCAAGGGGCGATGACATGTGTTCCGGGACAAATGTTTTTGGTTGTTTTAATAACAGGATGTAATACAAAAAAAATGTAAATACGTTTTTACAATGCATAACCATACATTTATTATATATGTGACGTTCAATTTAAGTCACATTAACAGAAGAAATACTGCATTGTAAGCTCGAGGTGGTATGTCCCCTTTAAGTGTCGGGTGGAGGCAGTGAAACTACGAGAGAAGCTAAACTGAGCGTAAATAAAAGCCAACAAACGCCCAGTCTGAGGTAGTGAGAGCGAATAATGTTAACGGTACACTAACAGGTATGTCTGACACTTTTGTCTTATTATAAACTCCCTTTTTCCTGCTAGTAAAGTTGACGCCGATCAACTTGATCGTTGAAACGACGTGGGCGGTGAAGGATGAATGGCTTTAACAGTTAGATACCTGAGCTTAAATGGTCATCATAACGGCTTTGTCCGTGTGTTCGAAATATTTTTTGTGAATGTTTGGAATAAGTTAACTGCAACGGTGCAACACGTAGGTGACCTACGTAAGTCCTGGCCCACCTCCGGGCAAAACAGCCTTTATGTTCATCAACCAGGAAGCTGCAACCATCACACTATATGCATATACACATTTTAAACATGAAATATATTGGATTACAACATTTTCGTAACGTTTTATTTTCATTTTTTTTATTAAAAAAAAATAAATATTCAAAGTTATTACCTTACTGCAGTGGTTCTCAAATGGGGGTAAGCGTACCCCTGGGGGTACTTGAAGGTATGCCAAGGGGTACGTGAGATATTTTTTTAAATATTCTAAAAATAGCAACAATTCAAAAGACCTTTATAAATATATTTATTGAATAATACTTCAACAAAATATGAATGTAAGTTCATAAACTGAACATCAAATCAAGTAGGCTATTCCATTCATTACCATAAACCCAGAGTTTCCCCCATGCCATGATGGTTTGACCCTCACTAAAATATCTGTCAAAAAGAACTGTGAAAAGAAATGCAACAATGCAATATTCAGTGGTGACAGCTAGATTTTTTGTGGACATGTTCCATAAATATTGATGTTAAAGATTTATTTTTTTGTGAAGAAATGTTTAGAATTAAGTTCATGAATCCAGATGGATCTCTATTACAATCCCCAAAGAGGGCACTTTTAAGTTATTGATTACTTCTATGTGTAGAAATCTTTATTTATAATTGAATCACTTGTTTATTTTTCAACAAGTTTTTAGTTATTTTTATATCTTTTTTTCCAAATAGTTCAAGAAAGACCACTACAAATTAGCAATATTTTGCACTGTTGTACAATTTAATAAATCAGAAACTGATGACATAGTGCTGTATTTTACTTCTTTATCTCTTTTTTTCAACCAAAAATGCTTTGCTCTGATTAGGGGGTACTTGAATTAAAAAAATGTTCACAGGGGGTACATCACTGAAAAAAGGTTGAGAACCACTGCCTTACTGTATACATTTCAATAGCTCTAGTCTAGAACGTGTGTCCACTCAAAACGCTTCAGTTTTTCCACATTTTGTTATGTTACATCACAAGTGTCAAACTCAAGGCCTCGGGGGCCAAATCTGGCCCGCTACATGGTTTAAAGTGTCCCACCATGTCATTTTACATGACATGCTTCATTGGTTTAATGTGGCCTGCCACCTCATTTAATTGCCCTGCAAAAAATTAGAAAGCACTTTCTATTATTATTAGTATTATTATTTCAATTTTGACGGAAAAAAGAAGCGCATCCAATTAGAGAGAGAGAGACTTAGACTTCCTTTTTCATAACATGGTCACTACTGCCTAGTTTCTCTTGTTATATTCTTATTTTACTGTTATATTTTTATTCTCATTGTTGCTTTTTATTTGTATTCTTATCATAATATTTTTCTATTTTGTTAACATTTATACCCCCATTTGTATTATGATGTTAGTATATTGTATTATGATGTTAATATATATTTGATAGTATATATCTGTATCATGAATCAATTTAAGTGGACCCCGACTTAAACAAGTTGAAAAACTTATTCGGGTGTTACATTTAGCGGTCAATTGTACGGAATATGTACTTCACTGTGCAATCTACTAATACAAGTTTCAATCAATCAATAAATTATTTACTTTTTACTTTTCAAATTCGATCTCAATTCTGTACACTGCTGCTGGAATTTTAATTTTACTGAGGGAACTCTCCTGAAGGAATCAATAAAGTACTATCTATCTATCTATCTATTGTCATTCAAATTTGAACTTTACAGTACATACAAGAACACAATTTTGTTGCATTAGATCGTTGTAGTGCAGGATAAAAGAGCAATAAGGTGCAAATATATATAAATAGATTACTGTACAGATAAATATATTGCACTTTTGCATATGCATCCATGTTCATGGATGTATGTTATATTGTCTTTATAGTCCAGCGAGTTAATCCGTTTTTGGGGGGGAATTGAGGGGATTATTATGATGCGTTCAAGAGTGGGAAAAGCTGTTACAGAACCTAGAGGTTCTACTACGGAGCCTGCGGAACCTCTTTCTAGAGTCCAGCAGTGAAAACTGTCCTTGGTGGGGGTGGGAGGAGTCTCTGCAGATTTTCTGAGCCCTGGTCAGGCAGCGGCTTTTTGCGGTTTCCTGGATAGGAGGAAGAGGAGTCCTGATGATCTTTTCCGCCGTCCTCACCACTCTCTGCAGAGACTTCCAGTCTGTTGTTCACTTTAAAGTACCAGTAGAGTGGGAAAACAAGTTGCCTCTGTATTGAGGCTTTTTGTCATGTATATCTGATGTATGACACCGAAAGACTTACAAAGTTTGCGAGAAAATAGATATGATCAAAATAGTATCAATCTCACGGAGATTCCCGAGCCATTTTGAGAGATAATGAGCTACGTGATCCTGCGGCGTAGAGGCAGGAACCGCATATGCCTTCATCACCAACAACAATGCAAATCATGCAGACTTTGTGAGAGCCAACAACAATTACAAACCCCGTTTCCATATGAGTTGGGAAATTGTGCTAGATGTAAATATAAACGGAATACAATGATTTGCAAATCATTTTCAACCCATATTCAATTGAATGTACTACAAAGACAAGATATTTGATGTTCAAACTCATAAACTTTATTTTTTTTTGCAAATAATAATTAACTTAGAATTTCATGGCTGCAACACGTGCCAAAGTAGTTGGGAAAGGGCATGTTCACCACTGTGTTACATGGCCTTTCCTTTTAACAACACTCAGTAAACGTTTGGGGAACTGAGGAGACACATTTTTGAAGCTTCTCAGGTGGAATTCTTTCCCATTCTTGCTTGATGTACAGCTTAAGTTGTTCAACAGTCCGGGGGTCTCCGTTGTGGTATTTTAGGCTTCATAATGCGCCACACATTTTCAATGGGAGACAGGTCTGGACTACAGGCAGGCAAGTCTAGTACCCGCACTTTTTTACTATGAAGCCATGTTGATGTAACACGTGGCTTGGCATTGTCTTGCTGAAATAAGCAGGGGCGTCCATGAAAAGGACGTTGCTTGGATGGCAACATATGTTGCTCCAAAACCTTTATGTACATTTCAGCATTAATGGCGCCTTCACAGATGTGTAAGTTACCCATGTTTGGGCACTAATACACCCCCATACCATCACAGATGCTGGCTTTTCAACTTTGCGCTTATAAGAATCCGGATGGTTCTTTTCCTCTTTGGACCGAAAGACACGACGTTCACAGTTTCCAAAAACAATTTGAAATGTGGACTCGTCTGACCACAGAACACTTTTCCACTTTGTATCAGTCCATCTTAGATGAGCTCAGGCCCAGCGAAGCCGACGGCGTTTCTGGGTGTTGTTGTTAAACGGTTTTCGCCTTGCATAGGAGAGTTTTAATAGGAGAGTTTTAACTTGCACTTACAGATGTGGCGACCAACTGTAGTTACTGACAGTGGGTTTCTGAAGTGTTCCTGAGCCCATGTGGTGATATCCTTTACACACTGATGTCGCTTGTTGATGCAGTACAGCCTGAGGAATCGAAGGTCACAGGCTTAGCTGCTTACGTGCAGTGATTTCTCCAGATTCTCTGAACCCTTTGATAATATTACGGACCGTAGGTGGTGAAATCCCTAAATTCCTTGCAATAGCTGGTTGAGAAAGGTTTTTCTTAAACTGTTCAACAATTTGCTCATGCATTTGTTGACAAAGTGGTGACCTTCGCCCCATCTTTGTTTGTGAATGACTGAGCATTTCATGGAATCTACTTTTATACCCAATCATGGCACCCACCTGTTCCCCATTTACCTGTTCATCTGTGGGATGTTCCAAATAAGTGTTTGATGAGCATTCCTCAACTTTATCAGTATTTATTGCCACCTTTCCCAACTTCTTTGTCACGTGTTGCTGGCATCAAATTCTAAAGTTAATGATTATTTGCAAAAAAAAAAAAAGTTGATCAGTTTGAACATCAAATATGTTGTCTTTGTAGCATATTCAACTGAATATGGGTTGAAAATGATTTGCAAATCATTGTATTCCGTTTATATTTACATCTAACACAATTTCTCAACTCACATGGAAACGGGGTTTGTACTTTGGAAAAAATTAGGATCCAGAAACTTATATTATTGATCGTGAATACAAGGAGGATGAGCCACAAGTTTTAGAAGGTCTGCTAAACAAATCCAGCTTTAGTGAAACACAAAGCATTATGAAGCATTGTTGCTAAGTGCTAGACAAAAAATACAAACGACAAACATAATAAAACGATAGCTTATTGTACAATGTCTGCCCGTACTGCGATAACGACTGATGTCTAAGATGTCTATATCTTTCCTTTTTAGATGAAGAATTAATCATGATGCACACGAAGGGTTAACAAGGAAAAGTCTCCCTGCAGACACTGTCTTCGGTTGTGTGTGTTTGTCTCCATCTCCGTGTATGAATTGAATGTCACAGATGAACAACTTCTAGATTTATGGCTCAATCCTCCTAATATCCAGATGAGAGGCATGATTTATAATCTAGAATAACTTTGACGAGCTGAGACGCGATGATGCGGGAGCAGCAGGACATCGCTGCCAGCTCACAGTCAAGCAGCAGAGGTCTACTGAGCTGTGTGCTATCAATCTGCTGCTAAAAAATAGATTGTCTGCGTTAGCGCTTATAATTACAACATCGCTAATATTTGGTTAATATTCAGGTCACGATACATATATAGAGTATTGTTGGCGGGTTTTGGATGTTTATTTCTCTTGTGGGCGGAATAGTGAGCCCCTATTGACGGACTATATATGTATTTGTTTACTAACGACTTCGAATGCTTAAAAAAAAAAGAAAAACATATGTGTTCATGTCTTATACAGGGATTGTGAACATCAGACAGCACATCTCTCTCATGTTTGTATATTTCCAGTATGACTGATCTGATACTATGGTCAGAGTGTAGAAGCGTTCGTCCAGTGACGTCATTCTACGGAGATTACCGAAGACGTTCGGAGTGGAATATTCAAAATGGCTGAGTGAATTTGTGGCATTTTGTGATGTTTAGACGGTATTTACACATACGTTGCAGATTGTAAACACAATTGGATATGGTGTAATGCAGGGGTGTCAAACGTACGGCCCGAGGGCCGGATCACGCCCGCAAATAGGTTTTATCCGGCCTGTGGAATGAGTATAAAAATGATCCTGAAATTTTTGAATGAAAGAAACAGCTGTTGTAAATGTGTCCACTAGATGTCGCAATAGCAATTATTTGTATCTTTGTAGATGATGCTAAATATGTTAACATGTTAGTACATCAGTCGAGGAAATTGAGTAAACTACATAAATAACATCCTGTAATTTGATTTTGATATAATTGTTTTATCTTGATAGATCGAAAATTAACACCAATGAGTTGACTGATTAACATTATCACATAATTTATTGAGAAAATATGAATAACGTCAAATAAAGATAGAATACTGTTAACCGCAACATGTAAGTGTAGAAAAAAACCAACAACATTATGATTTGTACATTTTCAGAATGTGCTTGTTCTATTTTTAAACAAAGAAAACAATCTGAAGTTGTCCTTATTTTTATGTTATCGTGCCGTGATTTTACCACGGCCCACTTGGGAGTAGATTTTTCTCCATGTGGCCCCCGATCTAAAATGAGTTTGACACCCCAGGTGTAATGGATACAATGAACCACAATTAAGCACATTAAGTCAACTTGTTTTTCCACTCTCCTGGTATTTTAATATAATCTGATCCTGCAAGTTATCCATCAATCTGTTAGTGAATGTGTGGCATTTTGTGACGTTTAGGCGGTATTTACACATACTTTGCAGATTGTAAATACAATTGGATATGGTTTAATGCAGTGGTTCTCAAATGGGGGTACGCGTACCCCTGGGGGTACTTGAAGGTATGCCAAGGGGTACGTGAGATTTTTTTTAAATATTCTGAAAATAGCAACAATTCAAAAATCCTTTATAAATATAAATAAAAACCTATCTTTTTTTCCAAATAGTTCAAGAAAGACCACTACAAATGAGCAATATACAATTTAATAAATCAGAAACTGATGACATAGTGCTGTATTTTACTTCTTTATCTCTTTTTTTCAACCAAAAATGCTTTGCTCTGATTAGGGGGTACTTGAATTAAAAAAAATGTTCACAGGGGGTACATCACTGAAAAAAGGTTGAGAACCACTGGTTTAATGGATACAATGAAACACAATTAAGCACATTAAGTCAACTTGTTTTTCCACTCTCCTGGGGCTCTAATATAATCTGATCCTACAACAAACAAGGCAAGTTGAAAAAAATGGTAATCATAAATAGTTTCCCATGCAAATTGTGTAACGAGGCTAATATACATTTATATTCATATATACTCACTGTTACATGTGGTCCCCTAAGGGCAGCCAATGTGGCTCCAATTTCTTGGATTTACATGATGTCACGTCCGGCTGCACACTGACAACTCCAGGTCATGTCCAATTTCTATAGTACTGTCCATTTAGAAGACAGATATCCTGTCATAAAAATGGTTGCTGATATATAACGGGGTGTACTCACTTAGGTGTTGGAGGGCTGGGATGCGGTTGTCAAGGATGCAGTGAAAGATGTTCCGCAAGGTCAAGAAACGCCACAGCAGCAGCAGCTCTCAAAGCAGTGAGATCAGCACCAAAAGTAAAGTACGCAAACTAGACACACTCAACCACAACATTTGGTCTACTTGCACAATCCAGTGCATAATTACTTTTCTGTAGTCTGTGGATTCCAGTTTAGGGGGATTGTCCAGGTCGAGCACAGTTGCCAGCCTGGACACAGACTCCACCAAGAGCTCAGGTCAGTCTCAGTTCTTTGTGTGTGTTTTTTGTTTTAACGAAGGCTGTCAAAAATAATCAGTTAACTAACTCACGTGATTAATAACAAAAAAAGCACAATAATTATGTACAGTTTGTATGCAGATTATCACACATTTTATTATGACCCCACATGCTCCTTTACTAGGGCTGCGAATCTTCGGGTGTCCCACGATTCGATTCAATATCGATTCTTGGGGTCACGATTCGATTCAAAATCGATTTTTTTTTTCCGATTCAACGCGATTCTCGATTCAAAAACGATATTTTCCCGATTCAAAACGATTCTCTATTCATTCAATACATAGGATTTCAGCAGGATCTGCCCCAGTCTGCTGACATGGAAGCAGAGTAGTAGATTTTTGTAAAAAGCTTTTATAATTGTAAAGGACAATGTTTTATCAACTGATTGCAATAATGTAAATTTGCTTTAACTATTAAATGAACCAAAAATATGTCTTATTTTATCTTTGTGAAAATATTGGACACAGTGTGTTGTCAAGCTTATGAGATGCGATGCAAGTGTAAGCCACTGTGACACTTTTGTTCTTTTTTTTTTTAAATTGTATAAATGTCTAATGATAATGTCAATGAGGGATTTTTAATCACTGCTATGTTGAAATTGTAACAAATATTGATACTGTTGTTGATAATATTCATTTTTGTTTCACTACTTTTGGTAGTGTCTCCTCTCAATTGTTCTGTTTATTGCAGTTCTGAGTGTTGCTTGGTCGGGTTTGGTTTTGGAATTGAATTGCATTGTTATGGTATTGCTGTGTATTGTTTTGTTGGATTGATTAATTAAATGAAAAATTATAAAAAAATGAAAAAATATATATATATATATATTTTTAAAAAATCGATTTTTTAAAAATGAGAATCGATTCTGAATCGCACAACGTGAAAATTACGATTCGAATTCGAATAAATTTTCCCCCACACCCCTATCCTTTACCTCAACCGTGGATGGTTGCTTTCAAGGAGGCGCAGATTAAAAATACATCTTGATGGGATTTAAGATAAAACTGTTACCAGGTTTTAAGCATGTAAATTACATATATTTAAAAAAAAAAAAAATTAAGAAGTGGTTTGTGTATGACACTCAAAAAATACAATTGCTTTCGTGTCACAATGTTGGGGTATTTTTTTAAGTTAATTGAAACTTTTCAAGCAAGTAATTTACCGAGATTAATCACAATTCAAAAGGAGTGAGCAAATAAATTACGTATATTTAGTAAAACATTTTTTTAAATGGTTTGTGTATGATACAAATAAAATTGCATTTGTGTCAAAATATTGGGGTCTTTTTTTAAAGTTAATTAAAATTTTGCAAGCAATTCATTCGCCGTAAAAATAACGTGACTAATCTCATGAATGCAATGGAACATAAGATAATACTGTTACCAAGTTTTGAGCAAAAAAATTACATATATATGTAGTAAGGTATATTTTTAAAATTGTTTGTGTATCGAAATATTTTTTTTATGGTTTGTGTATGACACTGTGACAATGAAATAGTATTTGTGGCAAAATATTAGGGTATTTTTTTAAAGTTTATTTAAATTTTGCAAGCAAATAATTTACTGTGATTAATTGTGATAAGTCTCATGCATGCGCTGGGACTTAAGATAATGTCACCAAGTTTTAAGCAAATAAATTACATATATTTCGTAAAACATTTTTTAAGAAATGGTTGGTGTATGACACTCTGACAATATAATTGCAATATTGTCAAATAGGGTATTTTTTTAAAGTTAATTCAAAGTAATTCACCGTGATTAATCATATTTAATCACAATTCAAAAATGTGATTAATCTTATTTTTTTATATAAAATACTACTTGTCAGCCCTAATATGTAGATTGTCTCTGAAGTAATCAAAACTATGAATGAACAAATGTGGAGTTATGTACTCATCAAAACAAAAGGTGAAATAACTGAAAACATGTTTTATATTCTACCGTATCTTCCGCACCATAAGGCGCCCTGGGTTATAAGCCGCGCCTTCAATGAACGGCATATTTCAAAACTTTGTCCACCTATAAGACGCCTCGTGTTATAAGCCGCATCTAACTGCGCTAAAGGAATGTCAAAAAAACAGTCAGATAGGTCAGTCAAACTTTAATAATATATTAAAAACCAGCGTGATGTGGGCGCGCACGGAGTCGTATATCAACATGGACGGAGCTGCGTGAAAAAAGCCACCCGGCCTCTTCGCGTAAACTTACCTTAACCACTCGCTCATCTTTTCTTCATCCATCCCTTCGAGTTAGCTTTTATGATGACGCCGGCTGGAAAGGTCTCTTTTGGCAAGGTCTTCCTTTTGAATATCACCATGGGTGGAAGTTTCTGGCCATTAGCATGGCAAGCTAGAACCACAGTGAAGGATGACTTCTCATTCCCTGTGGTGCGAATATTCACCGTACGTGCTCCCGTTGTATCCACAGTGCGGTTCACAGGAATATCAAAAGTCAGTGGAACCTCGTCCATGTTGATAATGTTCTCTGGCCGGATCTTTTTTTCAGCTATCTTGTTTTTACAATATGCACGGAAAGTAGCCAGCTTTTCTTGAAAGTCTTTAGGCAGTTGCTGTGAAATAGTAATCCGTGTGCGGATGGAGAGATTGCGTCTTTTCATGAACCGGATCCCTGTCGCTTAGTAGGAGCCATTTTGTGGTCTTTACAGATGTAAACACACAAAGGAAATGAAACGTACGGTAATATCCGCGCCCTTCTTCTTCTACTACGCGGGCGGGTGGTTGCTTACAGTAGAAGAAGAAGCGCTTCCTGTTCTATGGGGGCGGGTGCTTACCTTGGCGGTTGCTTGCGTAGAAGAAGAAGCACTTCCTCTTCTACGGGGAAAAAAGATGGCGGCTGTTTACCGTAGTTACGAGACCGAAACTTTATGAAAATGAATCTGAATATTAATCCATATATAAAGCGCACCGGGTTATAAGGCGCACTGTCAGCTTTTGAGAAAATTTGTGGTTTTTAGGTGCGCCTTATAGTGCGGAAAATACAGTAGTTTCATCAAAATAGCCACCCTTTGCTCTGATTACTGTTTTGCGCGCTTTTGGCATTCTCTCGATGAGCTTCAAGAGGTAGTCACCTGAAAGGGTTTTCACTTCACAGGTGTCATAGTTTTGATGCATTCAGTGACAATCTACTAGGTAAATAGTCATGAAAGTAAAGAAAACGCATTGAAATGAGAAGGTGTGTCCAAAATTTTGGCCTGTACTGTGTGTATGTATATATATATATATATATATATATATATATATATGTATATATATATATATATATATATATATATATATATATATATATATACATATTAATGAGTTAACGCATGTGATTAATCTAAAAAAATATTGCATCAATCATATGTATACAAAGATTAATCACGCAATTTATTTTGACCGTACATGATCCTTTACCTTAACCTTGGATGGTTACCTAAAAGGTGGCATGGGTTGTTATACGGTCAGCGATCAGGCCAATTCATGCGTCTGTGCAAAGATGAGTGAGGAGACCCCGACTGGTGTGCTTGCTGGCAAATTTCACTCCATAATACAGCCCGACAGGACTTCAGATAAAACTGTTAACACATTTTGAGCAAATAAAAAACAGGTATTTAAGTAAAATATTTTTTCAAATTTTCTTGGATGACATGTCATTATAATTTAATTTGTGTGCAAATATTGGGGTCTTTTTTTAAAGTTATTTGAAATTATGCAAGCGAGTAATTTACTGTGAATAATCATGACTAAACCAAATTCGAAAGTGTGATTTATCTGATTTAAAAAATATACACATATATATTTGACAGTACTAAATTTTAAGCTTCTTGAACTGATGCTTTCCAGGAAACAGTACAGCTGAAACCTGCGCAGAGTTTCGTGTGAAGTATGTGGGAGCCATTGAGAAGTTGCAGTTTGACATGAGCAAAACGCTCCATGAACCTCTCGACCTCATCAACTACATTGACAGCGCTCAGGTAAGGAACTCAAGACGTTTTTAATGCAAGCACAATTCTAATGCTAATATATTCTAATACTGATGGCTTGTTGAACTATATTACAAAAAATACTGCTGTAAGTCAGCCGGATATTTTTAAACTCAAAATGTCTAGTAGTATTCATGTATTTATTTTTCACTCTCTTATAGATTGACTTTTAAGCATATATGGAAGATACCTTTTCTTACTGTTATTATTAAAGTTCATAGGGTTTTTATTATGATACAATATTTTCGATGTGAAGAAATTGACTTAATGTGATAAAGATAAGGCACCAAGTTGTGACGGATCAGTCAAAGTGAACTCTTTTTAATTTATGGCAAAACTAATAGTAGCCATTAATATCACAAGTGTCCAACCTTTGCTGAACTGGGCTTTTATTTGGTTTGGTTTGCTGTCGTTGTTTTTCATTTCTATTTCTATTTATTACATTTTTTTCCTAATCTATTACTATTAACCAAAGTTACTGTATTTATAACCTACAGTAGTCTATTTATATCCTATTAAATTTCAATTATATTCTATGTTCTTGTGGTTCTCATTGGGCTAAATCTGGGACTTCGGGTAATACATTCCGTGCCAACTCATGTGTCTCACATGTGCTGGTATGACAATAAAAGTTAAGTTAAAGTTAAAGTACCAATGATTGTCACACACACACAGGTTGTGAGTTCAAACCCGGGCCGAGTCATACCAAAGACTATAAAAATGGCACCCATTACCTCCCTGCTTGGCACTCAATAATTTCGCAAAGTTCCTTAAATCCTAATATTTTAGTAAAATAATCGATTCTATTCCTATTTAGAGTGAACTAAATTTAGTACCCGTCTTTATAGGACTGACAAGCATGTGTGTGTAAAATATGAGCAAGATTGTTCAGAAAACATGACCGCTGTCAAGCAAAAAGGATGTCCTTGTTACATGCATGCAACATTTTGACCACAACCTATAACGGGCGCCACAATACTTTCTTTATGGTGCTTTGGCTGCGTTTACATAAACGTGTTGACAGCTACCACACTGTCATCGCAACTGTAAATAATATTTTACTACTCAGTGGCCTAGTGGTTAGAGTGTCCGCCCTGAGATCGGTAGGTCGTGAGTTCAAACCCTGGCCGAGTCATACCAAAGACTATAAAAATGGGACCCATTACCTCCCTGCTTGGCACTCAGCATCAAGGGTTGGAATTGGGGGTTAAATCACCAAAAATGATTCCCGGGCGTGGCCACCGCTGCTGCCCACGGCTCCCCTCACCTCCCAGGGGGTGATCAAGGGTGATGAGTCAAATGCAGAGAACAATTTTGCCACACCGAGTGTGTGTGTGACAATCATTGGTACTTTAACTTTAACTTTTAACTTTATTTTTGTTTTTTACCGTCATAGCAAGATGGAAAGCTGCCGTTTGTGCCAGGAGACGAGGAGATGATCCTGGGAGTGTCCAAACACGGAGTCAAAGTGGCCTCTCTGGACCAGTGTGTGAGTCTTGTCTGTGTGTATAGCAAAGCTATCATCAATTCATTTTTTTTTAAAATTGTCATCTAGTGTAAATATATACAACTTGTATTTTAAGATGCCTGTTAAATTTATCAGTGAGCTATCTAGAACGGAAGTCTTCAACAGGGGGTTCATGACCCACAGAGGGTCCATGGAGGTACTGCGGGGAAGGAGTCTTAAATATTTAATTGATATATATTATTTTTGTACAGATTGAAATGTTTTTAAATACACATTAACATTGATCCAACACACTGTAGTCATGTTCATAAATGGCTTTGGCATGGGCAGCCTACTTACTGTACCTTGCAGATTTATAATAAAAACATAAACAATTATATTATTGTATGCAGGTTAGCATTTATGATAGCAAGCCATTAGCACTTTAGTTGCCAGCCAGCGTTTACCAGACTATTTGCCAGCTGGCAATTAGTGCTCTACTACAGTGTTTTTCAACCTTTTTTGAGCCAAGGCACATTTTTTTCATTAAAAAAATACAGAGGCACACCACCAGCAGAAAAGGTTAAACAATGAAACTCCACCAGGTTGTCGTGCCTTATTTTGAGTTTGTTGTTGTTTCCTGTGTGTTGTGCTTTAGTTCCTGTCTTGCGCTGTTATTTTGGTGACCCTTCTTGTTTTGTTGGTGTTCTTCTGTAGCAGCTCCACGCCTTCCTGCCCGCACCTGCTTTGTTTTCGCAATCAAGAATATTTAAGTTGTGGGTACGCTATCCTTCTTTGTGGGGGCATTGTTGATTGTCATGTCATGGACGGGATGTCCTTTGTGGACGCCGTCTTTGCTCCACACGCTGTAAGTTTTTGCTGTCGTCCAGCATTCTGTGTTTGTTGACTTTGTAGCCAGTTCAGTTTTACTTTTCTTTACATAGCCATTCCTATGCTTCAGTGCCTTTTTCTAGCGGGACTTACCTTGTTATTTTTTGGTTTAAGCGTTACATACCTTTTAACCTGCACGCTGTCTCCCGCTGTGCTCTGCATATTGGGATCACGACAAACCATTCTCGACGCGTTCCGACTTCTACAAAGCAATGAACTACCTGCTGCCACCTACTGGTATGGAGTATTACAAGATTACCCTGCCAAGCTCTACACAGCGTAGGCACTAGACAACGGCACATTATTATGATTATTGATTTGCAAAAGATATTTTTTGGATCAATCAGGTGAAGTTGCATAATTTCCCACGGCACACCAGACAATTTCTCACGGCCGCGGCACAGTGGTTGAAAATCACTGCTCTACTACATTTGCAGACTAGTAGCCAGCTAACGATTAGCGGCACTACTGCTATCATTTGAATATCTTCGTACTGAACAATAACAAGGTACATTTGTTACCAGTTTATTATAAAACAAACATGTTTACAAGATATATAAGTAGGGGGTCCCCATTACATTGCTACATCTGTTTGGGGGTTCTTGGCCTGGGCGACATTGAAGATACATTCCTGATGTATCAAGTATCATGATATACAGTACAGGCCAAAGGTTTGGACACACCTTCTCATTCAATGCGTCTTCTTTATTTTCATGACTATTTACATTGTAGATTGTCACTGAAGGCATCAAAACTGTAAATGAACACATGTGGAGTTATGTACTTAACAAAAAAGGTGAAATAACTGAAAACATGTTTTATGTTCTAGTTTCTTCAAAATAGCCACCCTTTGCTCTGATTATTTTTTCGCACACTCTTGGCACTCTCTCGATGAGCTTCAAGAGGTAGTCACCTGAAATGGTTTTCACATCACAGGTGTGCTTGAAACTCATCGAAAAAATGCCAAGAGTGTGCAAAACAGTAATCAGAGCAACGGGTGGCTATATTGAAGAAACTAGAATATGTTTTCAGTTATTTCACCTTTTTTGTTAAGTGCATAACTCCACATGTGTTCATTCATAGTTTTAATGCCTTCAGTGACAATCTACAATGTAAATAGTCATTAATAATAAAGAAAACGCATTGAATGAGGAGAAGGTGTGTCCAAACTTTTGTCCTGTACTGTATGTTGATGATTTATTAGAATTAATTCAGCCATTATATATATATATATATATATATATATATATATATATATATATATATATATATATATATATATATATATATATATATATATATATATATTGAATGCCCTTTTAGTCATATTATTTGGAATCATTTGGAGAATTACACCTGGGAAGTTTCACAAAATGTCACCCATCAACTTTTTGGGGGTCTTTTTTGTAAAGGAATGAGTAGAAGTGTGATGATAACCGCAGATGAGGAAATGAAGATTGTGTGTGGTGTAGGAAAGTGTGACACAGGTCTCTGTCCTGTCTGCTCCCTACCAATAAAAAATATATAACCCTTAGGGTAAAGAGATTCACCTCCCAAGCACACACAGTAAAAGTACAAAGCAATTCACTTCTTTTTACACTTGTATAAAGGTTTTGCAACGTCGAAAATAGTGATGCACGAAGTAAGAGATTTTCTATTCACTTGCCTTCTCTTTTTGCCTTTACACATAATTGTGAAATTAGCCTTGAAGGTTTGGAAAGCAGGTTTTTCTTTACGTTTCTTAAGCTGCTGCACAGACCCTGAAGTCTAAAGATAACGGCGACTTGTTCACTTCCAATATGTTACCAATATTGGAGCCGATATTAATTTGATACAGTATCAGTACGAGTTATAGACCATCATTTTATTATTTTGTTGTGTGGAATGTTAGAAAAGGTTTGATCAAGTGAAATTACTCAAAGAACAATGGCAGGTATGAAAAAGACTAATGTACAAACCCCGTTTCCATATGAGTTGCGAAATTGTGTTAGATGTAAATATAAACGGAATACAATGATTTGCAAATCATTTTCAACCCATATTCAGTTGAATATGCTACAAAGACAACATATTTGATGTTCAAACTGATAAACTTTTTTTTTTTTGCAAAAAATCATTAACTTTAGAATTTGATGCCAGCAACACGTGACAAAGAAGTTGGGAAAGGTGGCAATAAATACTGATAAAGTTGAGGAATGCTCATCAAACACTTATTTGGAACATCCCACAGGTGAACAGGCAAATTGGGAACAGGTGGGTGCCATGATTGGGTATAAAAGTAGATTCCATGAAATGCTCAGTCATTCACAAACAAGGATGGGGCGAGGGTCACCACTTTGTCAACAAATGCGTGAGCAAATTGTTGAACAGTTTAAGAAAAACCTTTCTCAACCAGCTATTGCAAGGAATTTAGGGATTTCACCATCTACGGTCTGTAATATCATCAAAGGGTTCAGAGAATCTAGAGAAGTCACTGCACGTAAGCAGCTAAGCCTGTGACCTTCGATCCCTCAGGCTGTACTGCATCAACAAGCGACATCAGTGTGTAAAGGATATCACCACATGGGCTCAGGAACACTTCAGAAACCCACTGTCAGTAACTACAGTTGGTCGCTACATCTGTAAGTGCAAGTTAAAACTCTCCTATGCAAGGCGAAAACCGTTTATCAACAACACCCAGAAACGCCGTCGGCTTCGCTGGGCCTGAGCTCATCTAAGATGGACTGATACAAAGTGGAAAAGTGTTTCGTGGTCTGACGAGTCCGCATTTCAAATTGTTTTTGGAAACTGTGGACGTCGTGTCCTCCAAGCCAAAGAGGAAAAGAACCATCCGGATTGTTATAGGCGCAAAGTTGAAAAGCCAGCATCTGTGATGGTATGGGGGTGTATTAGTGCCCAAGGCATGGGTAACTTACACATCTGTGAAGGCGCCATTAATGCTGAAAGGTACATACAGGTTTTGGAGCAACATATGTTGCCATCCAAGCAACGTTACCATGGACGCCCCTGCTTATTTCAGCAAGACAATGCCAAGCCACGTGTTACATCAACGTAGCTTCATAGTAAAAGAGTGCGGGTACTAGACTGGCCTGCCTGTAGTCCAGACCTGTCTCCCATTGAAAATGTGTGGCGCATTATGAAGCCTAAAATACCACAACAGAGACCCCCGGACTGTTGAACAACTTAAGCTGTACATCAAGCAAGAATGGGAAAGAATTCCACCTGAGAAGCTTCAAAAATGTGTCTCCTCAGTTCCCAAACATTTACTGAGTGTTGTTAAAAGGAAAGGCCATGTAACACAGTGGTGAACATGCCCTTTCCCAACTACTTTGGCACGTGTTGCAGCCATGAAATTCTAAGTTAATTATTATTTGCAAAAAAAAAAAAGTTTATGAGTTTGAACATCAAATATCTTGTCTTTGTAGTGCATTCAACTGAATATGGGTTGAAAAGGATTTGCAAATCATTGTATTCCGTTTATTTTTACATCTAACACAATTTCCCAACTTATATGGAAACAGGGTTTGTATTATTTATTAACTGTCTGGAATAGACTTACGCTGTCTTTCAATTGAAGTGGAGTGGTAATTATTCTTTTTGTTTGTTACTGGATACTTTCTAATACACTTCTGCCCTGGAGACTTTGTATCTGTAAGTAATGTGCAAATATAATGATTTCATACTTGTTTATATTGACACATGGGGTGTTTTAGATTGCAATGTTGTGTAATTAAGAACACTTATTAGGTAGTCTATTGTGTGCTTGGCTGTTGTGTAGCTGCTATCTCCTAGTTGCCTATAGCCTACCATGTTTGACTAAATTACAAGAAAATACCAACCTTGTGTTCTTATTGGATGACATTTGGACATTAGCTGGCCCTGCTGCTTTGCACAACTAAACGTGCTGCAGGACTGCTTGTTTTGAACATTTTACATACACTATATTGCCAAAAGTATTTGGCCACCTCCCTTGACTCACATAGGAGCTTGAAATGCCATCCCATTCCTAACCCATAGGGTTCAATATGCAGCTATTACAGCTTCAACTGTTCTGGAAAGGCTGTCCACAAGGTTGCGTAGTGTGTTTATAGGAATTTTCGACCATTCTTCCAAAAGTATATTGGTGGGGTCACACACTGATGTTGGTCAAGAAGTCCTGGCTCTCAGTGTCCGTTCTAATTCATCCCAAAGGTGCTCTATCGGGTTTAGGTCAGGACTCTGTGCAGGCCAGTCAAGTTCATCCACCCCAGACTCTGTCATCCATGTCTTTATGGACCTTGCTTTGTGCACTGGTGCACAGTCATGTTGGAAAAGTAAGGGGCCCGCTCCAAACTGTCCCCACAAGGTTGGAAGCATGGAATTGTCCAAAATGTTTTGGTATCTTGGAGCATTCAAAGTTCCTTTCACTGGAACTAAGGGGCCAACTCGACGTGCTTTACACCACTGCATCCGACACTTTGCATTGGACTTGGTGATATATGGCTTAGATAGCTGCTCGGCCATGGAAACCCCTTCCATGAAGCTCTCTGCATACTGTACGTGGGCTAATTGGAAGATCACATGAAGTTTGGAGCTCTGTAGCAACTGACTGTGCAGAAAGTCGGCGACCTCTTTGCACTATGCGCTTCAGCATCCGCTGACCCCTCTCTGTCAGTTTGCGTGGCCTACCACTTCGTGGCTGAGTTGCTGTTGTTCCCAAACTCTTCCATTTTCTTATAATAAAGCCGACAGTTGACTTTGGAATATTTAGGAGCGAGGAAATTTCACGACTGGATTTGTTGCACACTGAGCTCCTGAGAGCGACCCATTCTTTCACAAATGTTTGTAGAAACAGTTTCCATGCCTAAGTGCTTGATTTTATACACCGGGCCAAGTGATTAGGACACCTGATTCTGATCATTTGGATGGGTGGTGTCGGAGGCAGATATTTACATACATCCGTATTTAAATGTAACTTCTTTATTTTCATAATCATATTACAAAACAGCTAGTGTTCTTCTTCCAATTGTGGTCTTTTGGTTGTCTGCAAGTACTGTGTGCTAACCTTGACTTTGGAATGTAAGGAGGAGAGATACTCCTTTTCCTTATCTGTTCCTGTGCCCAGCTGAGGAGGACAATGGGCATGTGTTTGGGCTGGAAAGAGAGACAAGACAACGAGGGTGGGAGGGAGAGACACTTTATAGAAGAGAAGGTTTCCATATTTTAGGGCAGACCATCTTAGCTGCACGATTGAATGTTCTATGCTGGACTGGTCTCATTATATTTCCAAAGCTTTGGAGATAAAATTACAAAATACCTATTCTGTCTCTGGTGGTTCTTCTACTCAGCTGTACTGTCATAAAGAGCTTGGGAGCGACCAGTCGCTTGAATTCCCTGGGAGGAACAACTGGTCCAAACGTAACCGTGGCCAAACACTTTTAGCAATATAGTGTACATACAAGCCACTACTTTTTTTGTTTGTTTGTTGATATCGGACTGAAATCCGATATTGATATCGGATCGGGACACCCTTAATTATAATGTTACCTAAAACGTGACCTGCACATGTAATAAAGGATTTTAGAGTAGAAGAAGAACAGTTTGACCCTGGAAGAGATTATTTTCAGTATTTCCTATATTCAACTTTAGTGTGTTATTATGGTGCAGGAATGACGCCTCTCAGTCAAAAGAGTGCCTCTTTTCCCTCCAGGACGTGTTGCACCGTCACCCTCTCTACCTGATTGTCCGCATGCTCTGCTACGACGACGGTCTGGGTGCAGGGAAGAATCTCCTCGCCCTGAAAACCACCGACCCAAAACAGGAGAGGTGCAGCATCTGGGTGTACCAGTGCACCAGCTCTGTGAGTGCAACATGAGCATGCAGTGTCGTTCTGAAGGGTGAACATTCTACATGTGCATTTTTATGTATTGTAAAACAGGAACAGGCTCAGTCCATCTGCAAGGTCCTGTCGGCTTCTTTTGACTGCGCTCTGATGTCTGACAAGTCTTGACGCCTGAGAAAGGGAGCAGACGGAAACAAAAGCAGCTACCGCCTGGATGAGTCCTGTCCTGAATGGTTCACTTTTTCGTGTGTTGTGTTCTATCGCCTTTCAACTATATGTGAAGGAAAAATATGTATATTTAATAATAGCAGCATTAAGTACAATGTAATGGTACTTAGTCACTTGATTTAAGTGTGCAGTCCATCATATTGCTTTATTGACACAATGGGTACCATTCTGCCATTTGGCTTTAATTTTAAGACTTGAAATTATTAATAATGGTTTTAATGTTTAGATTGTTTTCACCAATAATGTTATAAAAGGTACTGTGGTGGATTAACACTCAAGTAAAATGGATTTGAATGATTTTGGGAAATCATTGGCGGTACGTCATCTATCTTTTATATTTTTATTATTATTTTTCTATTCTTTTTCTGTCACCTTCAACCAGTAGTTGTGCAGTGAGAAAATGTGTTGAACATTAAAGGAGTGGAAATGTTGGAATTGCTGAGTTTTTTTTTTTTTAAATGTTTTTGCCACATAAGAGTAGTATATTTAAGAGAGGTTACATATTCACCACCAGAGGGCGCGCCTGCTACGTAAAATAATTGTAACAAGAATACTGGACTGTACTGGAATTCATGTTGAAGAAAATAGAAAAAAATAAAATAAGCGTTTGATAGTGCAACTCATTTGAATAAACAATTTGAAAATATATATTTTTTTACGCCATTATTTTTTTTAGATAGTGAGATAGTGGGGAGATGTAGGGGAGTGGCACAAGAACCGTATTAATATTAATTTCTTAATTATTTTTGAACATACATTTTTTTAATTCTTTTATTAGTCCTGATCATTACTTTTATTAATAATAATGTGCAGAATTTCATGTTAAAGAAAATAGAAAAACAATAATAATTTGAAGAAACAATTTTTCACGCAATTATTTTTTAAATTATATTTTCCCAATATGTTTTTAAATTATGAGAAGATGATAGAGACTATGCAAGCTTTTGAGTAGAGGCTTGGTCGGGCCACTCTACAATAAAGCCTCGACTGGTGGAGGTCTGTGCAGTGATAGTTGACTTGGTGGAACTTTCTCCCATCTCTCGACTACATCCCTGGAGCTCAGCCACAGTGATATTTGGGTTCTTCTTTACCTCTCTCACCAAGGCTCTTCTCCCACGATTACTCAGTTTGGCAGGACGGCCAGGTCTCGGAAGAGTTGCGGTCATCCCAAACTTCTTCCATTTAAGGATTACGGAGGCCATTGTGCTTTTAGGAACCTTGAGTGCTGCAGAAATGATGTCTTAACCTTGGCCAGATCTGTACCTTGCCACAATTATATCTCTGTTGTCAATGACATCAAGGATTTTAATGAATATCAGAACACCCAGCAACTACAACAACAACAACAACGATAATGGAATCTGACAGAAAACAAACATTGACATTCCACTACAAAATGACAACGCTCCAAGGGATTACCGAACAAGATGATCTTCACTCATGTGCACATTCATCGACACTTTAGATATTCAGAGAGCAACACAAATGATTGGAGAACAGGAAAGTATGGAACTGAAAACCTTCAGCAGCAGAGATTAGAATAGTCTGGAATTAGATAAGGATATAGATCCAGATACAAATGTTTTCTTTCACACCAGGAATAACTGTTTTTATTATTCAGATGAACAATATAACGGAAACCGCAGAAAATGGTATGCTAACTACAAAAATGTGATGTATTTTTTGGAACAATTCAACGAACCCTTTAAATTTATGGCTATCTCAGAAACATGGATGGATGCTAAAAAAGGAATGGACTTTGACCTAGAAGGATACAAACTAAATTACAGTATATATGTGTGTATTATAATACAAAACCCAAAACCAGTGAAGTTGGCACGTTGTGTAATTCGTTAAAAAAAAACAGAATACAATAATTAGCAAATCCTTTTCAATTTATACTCAATTGAATAGACTGCAAAGACAAGATATTTAATGTTCAAACTGAGGAACTTAATTATTTTTTTTGCAAATAATTATTAACTTAGAATTTAATGGCAGCAACACTTTGCAAAAAAGTTGGCACCGGGGCATTTTTACCACTGTGTTACATGGCCTTTCCTTTTAACAACACTCAGTAAACGTTTGGGAATTGAGGAGACCAATTTCAGAAGCTATTCTTGCTTGATGTACAGCTTAAGTTGTTCAACAGTCCGGGGTCACTGTTGTGGTATTTAAGGCTTCATAATGCGCCACACATTTTCAATGGGATACAGGTCTAGACTGCAGGCAGGCAGTCTAGCCTCCGCACTCTTTTACTATGAAGCCACGTTGTTGTAACATGTGGCTTGGCATTGTCTTACTGAAATAAGCAGGGGCGTCCATGATAACGTTGCTTGGATGGCAACATATGTTGCTCCAAAACCTGTATGTACCTTTCAGCATTAATGGCGCCTTCACAGATGTGTAAGTTACCCATGTCTTGGGCACTAATACACCCCCATGCCATCACAGATGCTGGCTTTTCAACTTTGCGCCTATAACAATCCAGATGGTTCTTTTCCTCTTTGGTCCGGAGGACACGACGTCCACAGTTTCCAAAAATAATTTGAAATGTGGACTCGTCAGACCACAGAACACTTTTCCACTTTGTATCAGTCCATCTTAGATGAGCTCAGGCCCAGCAAAGCCGACAGCGTTTCTGGGTGTTGTTGATAAACGGTTTTCCCCTTGCATAGGAGAGTTTTAACTTGCACTTACAGATGTAGCGACCAACTGTAGTTACTGACAGTGGGTTTCCGAAGTGTTCCTGAGCCCATGTGGTGATATCCTTTACACACTGATGTTGCTTGTTGATGCAGTACAGCCTGAGGGATCGAAGGTCACGGGCTTAGCTGCTTACGTGCAGTGATTTCTCCAGATTCTCTGAACCCTTTGATGATATTACGGACCATAGATGGTGAAATCCCTAAATTCCTTGCAATAGCTGGTTGAGAAAGGTTTTTCTTAAACTGTTCAACAATTTGCTCACGCATTTGTTGACAAAGTGGTGACCCTCGCCCCATCTTTGTTTGTGAATGACTGAGCATTTCATGGAATCTACTTGTATACCAAATCATGGCACCCACCTGTTCCCAATTTGCCTGTTCACCTGTGGGATGTTCCAAATAAGTGTTTGATGAGCATTCCTCAACTTTATCAGTATTTATTGCCACCTTTCCCAACTTCTTTGTCACGTGTTGCTGGCATCAAATTCTAAAGTTAATGATTATTTGCAAAAAAAAAATGTTTATCAGTTTGAACATCAAATATGTTGTCTTTGTAGCATATTCAACTGAATATGGGTTGAAAATTATTTGCAAATCATTGTATTCCGTTTATATTTACATCTAACACAATTTCCCAACTCATATGGAAACGGGGTTTGTACCTTTCAGCATTAATGGTGCCTTCACAGATGTGTAAGTTACCCATGCCTTGGGCACTAATACACCCCCCATACCATCACAGATGCTGGCTTTTCAACTTTGCGCCTATAACAGTCCGGATGGTTCTTGTCCTCTTTGGTCCGGAGGACACGACGTCCACAGTTTCCAAAAACAATTTGAAATGTGGACTCGTCAGACCACAGAACAGTTTTCCACTTTGCATCAGTCCATCTTAGTTGAGCCCGGGCATGGGTGTTGTTGATAAATGGCTTTGGCTTTGCATTATAGAGTTTTAACTTGCACTTACAGATGTAGCAACAAACTGTAGTTACTGACAGTGTTTTTTTTAAGTGTTCCTGAGCCCATGTGGTGATATCCTTTACACACTGATGTCGCTTTTTGATGCAGTACCGCCTGAGGGATCGAAGGTCCATAATATCATCGCTTACGTGCAGTGATTTCTCCAGATTCTCTTAACTTTTTGATGATATTATGGACCGTAGATGGTGAAATCCCTGAATTCCTTGCAATAGCTCTTTGGGAAATGTTGTTCTTAAACTGTTCCAAAATTTGCTCACGCATTTGTTCACAAAGTGGTGACCCTCGCTCCATCCGTGTTTGTGAATGACTTTTATCCTTTTATCGAAGCTGCTTTTATACCCAATAATGGCACCCACCTGTTCCCAATTAGCTTGTTCACCTGTGGGATGTTCCAAATAAGTGTTGGATGAGCATTCTTCAACTTTCTCAGTCTTTTTTGCCACTTGTGCCAGCTTTTTTGAAACATGTTTCAGGCATCAAATTCCAAATGAGCTAATATTTGCAAAAAATAACAACGTTTTCCAGTTCGAACGTTAAGTATCTTGTCTTTGCAGTCTATTCAATTGAATGTAGGTTGAAAAGGATTTGCAAATCATTGTATTCTGTTTTTATTTTCGATTTACACAACGTGCCAACATCACTGGTTCTGGGTTTTGTATATATATATATATATATATATATATATGTCTTAATAAGGTTATCCAAAAAATAGTGCTCGATACCGTAGTAGAGCGCATTTGAGCGCATATATATATATATATATATATATATATATATATATATATATATATATATATATATACGTATATGTACATATATATATATATATATATATATATATATATATATATATATATATATATATATATATATATATATATATATATATATATATATATATATATATATATGTATGTATATGTATGTGTGGGAAAAAAATCACAAGACTATTTCATCTCTACAGGCCTGTTTCATGAGGGGGTTCCCTCAATCATCAGGAGATGTATATATATATATATATATATATATATATTAATATATATATATGTATATATAAATATAAATGTATATATAAATATAAATACATATGTATAGTCGAGGTTTCTGTGGTTTATCCGTTATACAATGCTCAATACCGGGGTAGAGCGGAATATACGTTAGGTCAGGACAAAACACAAGAGGCTATATCATCCCTACAAGCCTGTTTCGCAGGTTTCTCTGCTCATGTGTTTTGTCCTGACCTAATGTAAATATATATGCATATATACAGAACGTATATATATTCACATAACCTTATTGATCCTTTGGCGTGGGCTTACAGACATATTAAGGTTACAATAGCAGCAGCACTACATATAGTATACAAGACATTGGCAAAAGAAGCACAGCACGCAGAGTAAACAAGTAAAAAATAGTACGCAATAAAAGTATGAATTAAAAAATGTATGTGCAATCATACTCCAAGGCAGAAATTCATATATTGCATAGTGTCCCTATGCCACGCCTCCCATCTTCTCACTATCCCCTGCCCTCCCCCTTCCTCTTTGTGAGGAGTTATTGACAGTTTTATGGCACGCATAACAAAGGATTTTCTTTTATTCCCATAGAGCAAGGTGGTGAGCTACTATCGAAAGTAGGAAGTAGAAACTGCAGTTCCCTTGTATCTTGAACAGTGGTGTATTTGACCTTTTGCCCCCTTGCGGTCATTTGAAGTACTATTACCTTTCTATTCCATCCATCTATCCATTTTCTACCGCTTGTCCCTTTTGGGGTCGCGGGGGGTGCTGGAGCCTATCCCAGCTGCATTCGGATAGACATCATTCACACTCACATTCACACACTAGGGCCAATTTAGTGTTGCCAATCAAACTATCCCCAGGTGCATGTCTTGCTTAGTAATCCTATTTATTGGTGTAGCTGAATTTGAAATGACATGTGCCAACATGGTGACTCTGTATTGCAGACGTTTGTCAGGGTGCAAGGTGGGAGGTGTTTTGCATGTTAATTTCATAAGGGATTATGAGGTCTGCTGGCCAGATGGGGTCAGGCTGGGTGTTGGGCGCTTCATTTAGCAGCATGTACTGCTAGTTTGGAAACATCAGCAGCCCAGGGAAAATAAAAGCAAGTATTTATGTCGTTAATGTGAAACGTATTTTGTTTAGGAAGTTGTCTTGATACCAGCATTAGTGCAGAACCAGTTCATCCTGTTTCTTTTCTTTTTCTTTTTTTTTTTAGCATACAGCAGTAAACATCCCCTTTGAAATATGCATCAGAATCAATGTGCACCAATGCATTTAGGTACTAATAAATGCATTGGAGATTAGAAAGTGTACTTAACTATAATTTCTCTCATGGGACAAATAAAGCACTCTATTCTGTATGTGTATTGAGCAATAATGAGATTATTGAGAATGTATTTTAGGTATTCCATGAGAGCATGAAAGACAATATCATAATGAATATTGTTTCCGTTTTGTGAAGTGAATTATATTTATATAGCACTTTTCTCTAGTGACTCAAAGTGTGGGTGGGCACTGGGAGCAGGTGGGTAAAGTGTCTTGCCCAAGGACACAACGGCAGTGACTAGAATGGCGGAAGCAGGGATCGAACCTGCAACCCTCAAGTTGCTGGCACAGCCGCTCTACCAACTGAGCTATACCGGCCTCTCTTAGGGTTCAAATCTCCATTGTCTCCCTACCATGAATTGATTACGTGGACCCCGACTTAAACAAGTTGAAAAACTTATTCGGGTGCTACCATTTAGTGGTCAATTGTACGGAATATGTACTGTACTGTGCAATCTATTAATAAAAGTTTCAATGAATCAAAAAAAAAAGTTCAATACATTTGAATGTATTTCAGTAGTTCACGTCAAAAAGTGAAGTATATTGAATATATTCACTACAATATTCCCCAAAAATATGTATTGTTTAAAAATATTTGTATTAATAAATCTCACAACAACAACAACAACAAAACAATTAAATACCTCTTAAAATTGTACAAATTGTTAAAAAAAATAGTATTGTAAACTACTGGTTCGTGCTCTAATCAGCAAATGTACAAATATATTCTGAGCGTTCAAATTTAACTTCTGAATTCAAATAAGTAGTGCAACATGTTGAAATGTATTGAAATGCACTTGTAATTTAACATAGTACACTCACTGTATCGATGTATCAAGAAAGCAATGGTGAAGCTGCTTTCATGTACAAACGGAATATTTCGCAATTACAAACCAAACTGGAAGATAAATTAGGGATTGTAAAGATTTAACAACAACGCGATTAAAGGAAATTATTGCATGGATTAAACTAAATAAAATACGATTTAAAAGTTATTTGTACACATTTGAACTTGACGCTTTCTCAGTCAAGTTTCTGGATTTCTTTGCAGTTGTTAGAATTACGACTATTTATGTAGGGCATTTGAATGTAGCACAAGTTTATGCCTACTCTGAATCCTGATTGGCTCTTAGCTTCACGCCGCCGTTTTCTATTGGCTGATGCCGCTCCATTGAATTCCCTCCTCTACCTTTGTGGATTTCATGCGCTCGAGGATGAAGCGGCTTCTAGTTGATTTCCCGGGGCTCTCTGGAGTGAAGCCGCCCGACCCTCAAGTCGGACATTCGGACAACAAGAGAGGACAATAGACACAGCGGAGGGAACTTAAGTGTATTTTTTCAACAGAGGCACAACCGCTAAACCTGATGTAGCGGGAGTATTACCACTGAAAGGCAGTCGAGAGAAGAAACTGTCCTATTTTGTAGAAGCACCGTGTTGGGACCGAGCCTCCGTCCGAGTCCACCCAGACATGGTCCACTGTCAGCCGAGGCCGCCGAGGACTCTACTACCGCTGCGTTGAACTTGCCGAAAACCGTTTGGGAGTTGGGAAAAGAACGCTTCTGTGTAATTGGGGAGTGATACCGGCAGTCATGCCCGATCAAATCACCGTGTCAGAGTTTGTGGTGGAGACCAACGAGGACTACAAGTCACCCACCGCCTCCAACTTTACCACCAGGATGTCCCACTGCAGGAACACCGTGGCTGCCCTCGAGGAGGTGAGTGTGGACCTTGTGGCGATGCAAATAATGTCTGCATTTTACACTGGAATTGTTCTCGTAAATAACAAGAGGAACAGGACTATAACCCCACTCATTAACGTTTTTATTAGTGCATTATTTAACCAGAGTACACATACACTACAACATTAGCGTCACCAGGGGTCCCCAAACTACGGCCCGCGGGCCGGATGCGGACCGCCAGCGTCCAAAATCCGGCCCACGGGAAGTCGCAAGTTTAAATTTTTTTTAAATTGTTTTTAAAAATCTGTTCTTTCTCATCCCTTTTCTACCGCTTGTTACTCTCGGTGTCTACTACCCGCTCAGGCAAATCATATTGTCTAAAAATGCATTTTTCCATCGACATCAAGTGCGCACTCTTTCAGTCAATTAGTGCATGACGAATATATATATATATATATATATATATATATATATATATATATATATATATGTGTGTGTGTATATATACATTTCGGTTCGGTACGTACCTCGGTTTAGAGGTCACGGTTTGGTTCATTTTCGGTACAGTAAGAAAACAACAAAATATACATTTTTGGGTTATTTATTTATCAAATTTGCAAAATCTTCCTCCAAAAATATTTTTCTAAGTGGAATATTTGATGTGAAGTAATCGGAACCTTGGATTGGTCAATAATTCATAATAACATTGATTTTGATTCAATATTATGTTTTGAGCAATGACAGTTTGAAAGAAAAATAAACAGCTTTGTTTTATTAGTCAACATTGCAACTTTTTCTAAATTACATTTAACCTTTAAGCTTTTTTATTTCACTTTTTTTTATGTTTTTGTTAATTTTAATAGTATTTGTAGAATGTGCCGTCGGCCTACAAAACATTAGCTGTGGGCCGCAAATGGCCTCCGGGGCACACTTTTGACACTCCTGCTAGAGATAATAAAAAATTAAATCTGATAAATCTATGGATAAAAAGCAGAGCCTGGCGACGCATGCGTGTTTATCATGACTCTCTCGCTCTCTCTGTCTCTGCCCCTTCCTCACGAATGCTGCTACGTGCACAATTTGTTTTGTTTTTAACCCCTTCTTAACCCTGAACGTACATTGAAAATACACGCAACCCTAACTCAAAATGCCGGACATTTGAGGCATTTAAGAAACTCCGCCCTGACAGCTCCGCAAAAGAGGATATGTCCGGTGAAAAGAGGACGTATGGTCAGTCTATCGTAGCCCGTTAGCTGCTAGCATGCCGTGTGTTGTGCCTCGGTGTGCATTGTTTACACAACGTGCGTTACGCTACTTAATATGTCCGTGTGGAAACTCGTTCGGTACACCTCCGAACCGAACCGGAATCCCCGTACCAAAACGGTTCAATACAAATACACGTACCGTTACACCCCTAATATATAAATATATATACAGTGTTTCCCACAGGACAGGCATCTATTTGTGGTGGTGTGGTCGGGGGGTGTTGGGTGGCGGCGGCAGCGGCAGCGGCGATGACAAAGAAGAACGCGGAGTTGGAATATAATTACAACACTTTATGTACATATTTATATACAGATTTGAACAATTAGTTATTCACTGAAATATATTTATTAATTGTGGTTCTTACAAAAAAATATATCTTATAAAATATAAAAGCTAAAATGTCTCTTAAAGCTCTTCCCCTTTAATTAGTGCATACATCATCTGTGTGAAGGAGTGAACATCCAACATTAGAATTTATTACTAACGAGCATAACTGCTCTATGTACAGTGCCGTCTAACCTTAAGCGGCAGCAGCTCAACACATGCAGGGTTCAACGTTAAGGTTTTTTTCTACTTGCCCGACTTCTCAAATCTACTTGCCCCAATATTTTTACTTGTCCTACCTAGGTTTTTTTCTGGCTGTGTAGTGCTCGTGGCTTATATCTTACTAAAGTTATTATTATTATTATCTATAATTACATTTAAATGGCATTGCATACATGTAAAATTAAATGCTATTTCACATTATTTGACCAGTAGCAGTTACACCCATCTGAACAGGTCAGCCACCTGTTTAAAGCCCGATCACAGTTGAAATCTTGAAATGGAGGGCCTTTAATGGCCAAAACAGTAACCTGGACAACATTTTAACAGCTGGTTGGCTCAGATTTTATTATTTTCATTGCATTCACATGCTGCAGTGGACAGTGGACAATTTAGCTTCAGTATTAATGCAGTATCTGAAGCACCGTCTCCACGTGTGTTTATTGACAACAGGGTTATAACCTGGACACGTTAGCTCGTCGGTATGGTAACAGGTGACTGTTACTGCGTGCGTCTGCCCCGGCCCCCGAGTCAAACAGCGGCGGTGTTAATGAAGCAGCGTCAGGCTGCTCACCGTCAGTGAAACGCTTGGTGAAATCGCGGATTAACGTTAAATATATGACGAGCCGCGAGCGATGCAGCTATAACCTATCTCACCTGGTAGAGCACCCGCTGCGACGACCCAGTTCGATTCGCTTTGCTCCGCGTCAATCCCCCCTCCCCCGTCTCTCTCCAGCTGTCCTTTCAAAATAAATGCATTCAAATCCCGAAAATAAAAATTAAGAAAATCCGAGTCGGTGCTGCACACTGCACAGGTTCGGACCACTTTTGAACTTGTTTGCCAAGACGTCTTACCCTCGTATTTTGATCCGGTCGGTCCGTTTTTTTTAACTTCGTCGTCGTCGTCTTCTTCTTCTTCTGGCCCACCAGGTGAATTAAGTGCTATTGGCGGAGTTACAATGCATAGTAGGCTACCGCCACCTACTGCACCGGAATTGTAACTACAAGCTACATTCACAGACAGAGTCCCATTGCTTTTATGAGCGGTCGAGCGAGTCAAAAGCCGAAAAATCTATTTGTGGCGGACGTAATTCTTTCGTGGCGGGCCGCCACAAATAAATGAATGTGTGGGAAACGGTTATATATATATATATATATATATATATATATATATATATATATATATATATATATATATATATATATATACACACACACACACACACACACACACACACAGAGCCCGGCCCCTGGCCAAATTGTCTTAACCCAATGCGGCCCCCGAGTCAAAAAGTTTGGGGACCCCTGAGCTACACGGTCTCTAAAGCAGAAGTCTTCAGTAGGGGGTCGTAAAATATTTAGTTGATTTGACATTTTCCATTTTATTTTTCCACAAATCCAAATGTTTTTTTAATACACATTGATCGGGGACGGCGTGGCGCATTTGGGAGAGTGGCTGTGCCAACAACCTGAGGGTTCCTGGTTCAATCCTCACCTTCTACCAACCTAGTCACGTCCATTGTGTCCTTGAGCAAGACACTTCACCCTTGCTCCTGATGGGTCGTGGTTAGGGCCTTGCATGGCAGCTTCCGCCATCAGTGTGTGAATGTGGAAATAGTGTCAAAGCGCTTTGAGTACCTTGAAGGTAGAAAAGCGCTATACAAGTATAACCCATTTACCCATTGATCCAACACTGTAGTGTTTATTAATGGCACTGCATGGATACCCTGTGTACCTTGCAGTTTTAGAATAAAAACATAAAACAACGTTATTATTGTATTCATTTTGGCATTAAGATAGCTGGATGGATAACTAGCTAGGGATTAGCACTCCAGTTGCCAGCTAGCGATTGGCGCTGTAGTTGCCAGATAGCGAATCGCGGACGTTTTGCCAGGTAGCAATTTGTGGACTGTATGCCAGGTAGCGATTAGTGCTCTGGTTGCCAACGAGCAATTAGCGTGCAAGTTGTCAGCTAGTGATTAGCGGCACGACTGCTATCATTTTAATATCTTAGTAGTTTTGTTGAAAAGATCCCTTTATAACCACTTTAATATAAAACTGAATTTGTTTACAATGTATATAAGTAGTGGGTCCCCACTACATCGCTCCTTCAGTTTGAGGGTCCTTGGCTTGGACAACATTGAAGACCTCTGCTCTAAAGAGCACATTTGCATAATTGTCCATAGGGATATGAACATTTCACATCACGGTTATTATTATTGTATTGTTGAAGGTGCTCGAAAAGTACATATACACACTGAAATATTTTAACCAAGTTTTATTTAAATAGAATAGACAAGAAACATTAAATATTATTTTGTTTTTTGAGAGCCATACTATTTTCTTTTTGAGTGTTTCAATATGTTTATCGTCTTCTGTTTTAAATGTTAAAGGTTGTAGAGTGTATTGTAATGTTAAAGGCAAAACGAGTGGTGCACGTCCGGTAGGGCAGCGGAAAAACTTTGACTCACATTCGAATCACGATTCCTTTTTTATTATGATTTTAAATTAATTCATAATTTTCAAAAAAACATTATTATTTTTTTAGAAATACATTTTTTAGATCACATCTGCGCTTACTCGCTGCGCATATACGCCAGCAGCAAAGAAGAATGTTTGTAACCTGTTTTAAAAAGGTTTTATACATTTTTTTAATATAAAATAATACATTGTGAGAATCGGTTTGAATGGAGACTCGTGTTGAATAGAATTTTCACCCCAAGAATTTCAATAGAATTGTGAGTTGTTGTAAGATTCACATCCCTAACGTCAGGTTTATGTGACATCACGTGGTTTACTTCCAGTTGTAGACACCTCTGTGTCACATTCCTCCAAGTAAAGATCGATCACTCTCTGCTAAGAGAGGACACGTGTGTGTGTGTGTGTGTGTGTGTGTGTGTGTGTGTGTGTGTGTGTGTGTGTGTGTGTTTGTGCATGCTTTCTTCTGTACTTTCTTTAGGCCAGGGGTCACCAACGCGGTGCACGCGGGCATCAGGTAGCCCGTAAGGACCAGATGAGTAGCCCGCTGGCCTGTTCTAAAAATAGCTCAAATAGCAGCACTTACCAGTGAGCTGCCTCTATTTTTTAAATTTTATTTATTTACTAGCAAGCTGGTCTCGCTTTGCTCGTCATTTTTAATTCTAAGAGAGACAAAACTCAAATAGAATTTGAAAATCCAAGAAAATATTTTAAAGACTTTGTCTTCACTATCTGACAAATAAACAGATAACAGATTTGGTGTCCAGTTCAAAGTGTGACATGATTTATTTAAACATTTGAGAGTTGACTTTTGTATTTCACATGAGTTATTATTTGTACAAACATGGTGCAAAGTAATTCATGATTTGTTAAAAAATGTTAGTGGCTAGCTAGTTAAAATGGGATATTGTGATTTCACAAGACTGTCTTAGAAGTGATCATTTGCAAATGTTCAATTTGAAAAATGTGCACTTAGAGAAAATATAAAAATAAAGTGGTGCATATTGATATTTATCTGTTTCTATATATATTTAGTGTGAGAAATCATTAAGATGATCAGTGTTTCCACAAAGATAAATATCATTAATTATTAATAATAACATAGAGTTAAAGGTAAATTGAGCAAATTGGCTATTTCTGGCAATTTATGTAAGTGTGTATCAAACTGGTAGCCCTTCGCATTAATCAGTACCCAAGAAGTAGCTCTTGGTTTCAAAAAGGTTGGTGAGCCCTGCTTTAGGCTATAGCATGCAGGTCCTCCGGAGAAGAGATGCTTCCGTTTTTGTTCCCCGTCTTTTCGCCTCCTCTTTGTTGGGGTTTCCCGACTTTGTGTGCTCCATGCCAGCGCCTCGCCCAGCCTGCTGGTAAAAATAGAATTTCCCACACGAGGGAGCATGCAGGCGGTGTGTGTACTGTTATGTGTGTTAGTGTGTTCCTGCTCTATAAACTGGTGACATGTGACGTGAGGCAGTCGGTCCTTGCTTCTTCTGAGTGAATGTTTCCCCTGTGAGCAAGAAAATTACTGAGGAACATCTAAAGGTAAACAATCTTGTCCAATTAGTTGGTCACAAAAAGCCAAAGAAAAAGCAAAACACAGGCAAATGTTTAATGTTTTGATCACTGAATGGAGGTCTTGGGAGAACTTGCTGTCTCACATTTGAACTCCAGGTTTTCGTGCTATTTTACAGACACGTTTTTTCCACTATATTTTGGTCTAATTCTGAATTTTGCGACCTCCACTTGAGAGAATCTGCTGTACTCAGAGCTTTCATGTTTTGTTGTACAAACAATCTTGTTGAGACAAGTTCTACTTTATTTTTTTGGAAAACCAGGCTAATCCACATCTTAACTCAGTGTCAACCTCCCCTTAAGCAGCCTGAGCCTCCACACCTTGGAGATGCCAGGTGATTTATTTTTATTTTTAAACCAGTGCTCATACTGCTGTCAGGTGCTTCGCTGACATCATCACCTTACTGCTCACTGTCGCGTCTGTTTTAGAATTCATCTTTTTTTTTCGGAGAGTTCTTTAAATGTGTGGATTTGACTGCAGGTCTGTGAAGTGGAAAAGTTACTAGAATTCAACGTGTGGCTGTTGACTCTGCTCGGCTGTTATTCCACTGTTGTTGTTTCACATTGACCTCCAGGTGCTTTGGCTTGCCCAACACAAGGCCTTATTGTTAGCGTAACACAGTCTCGCTCACTAGGGCCCGTTTTAGCAATTATGTGGCGGTCTGCATGGGGAACGCTTTGATTTATTGTCTTTTTGGCCCAGAAACAATCACGCATGGTGACGGCACTCATGTACTGTGCAGTGCTCATCCTTTCAAGTTCAATTTAAATCGATGGAACATGTCGCTGGCAAAATTATTTAAATGTTGAACAATTTTTATAGCAGGGCTCTTCTCAGATAATATAATACAATTAGGACTTCCACTACTTCACCAAAAAAATTCTTATTTTGGCGATAATATTTTGAGCAATATTCTGTTCACACCAGAATGTGTTTATTCTCTTACGGTATGAACTTCAAATCAATTTATACAGTTCTTTGTTTTTCTCCAGCTGCTGCACCTCCCCTGATGTCTTCTGGTGTCGAAATGTTTTAAAACTCCACCTTGATTTAAGAACATTTAAGTTAAAGTACCACTGATAGTCACACACACACTCAGTGTGGTGAAATTACTCTCTGCGTTTCACCCATCCCCTTGTTCCACCCCCCTGGGAGGTGAGGGGAGCAGGAAGCTCGGGAATCATTTTGGTGATTTAACCCCCAATTCCAACCCTTGATGCTGAGTGCCAAGCAGGGAGGTAATGGGTCCCATTTTTATAGTCTTTGGTATGACTCGGCCGGGGTTTGAACTCACGACCTACCGATCTCAGGGCGGACACTCTAACCACAAGGCCACTGAGCAGGTTTATTGTTATTGTTTTATTAAGTTCGTATATAGAAGCAAATTTCTCCATAAATAAAAAATGTACACATGAATAATGGGTTCCTGGCTGGACAAAAGTCCATACATTAGTAAAAGTATGAACGTAGTATAAAGCGCTATACTCTACAGTACTGTTTATCAATCAAACATAACAAGGGGGTGATGGATTATCTTTCTATTTACAGGCAGGTGAAATTTTACGCCGAACGTGGAAATCCGCATTTTTAAACATGAATTTTTACGTCAAAACATAACTTCCACGTTTGAAAAAAAAATGAAATGCCAATAAAAAATACGATCAAACCAAATTTGTTGAACGCTTGTTTCAGCTGAAGATACTCGCTTGTTCCTCTTGCCTAAATGCTGCACTGAGTTGCAGGAAGGGGAGACAATCAGAAGCACCAAAGCAAGCTTGCTAGTTAGCTAACCACCTGGCTAGCTTACTTGTTGTCCCCTCCGTTCGCTCTCCGAGCCACAATGTTGTTGTTGCTAATCATATTTAGATGATTACAGTCCGAACACTGTTAGTTCCAAGCCAGATGTAGTTCTAGAGTATTTATTAGTAGCCAGCGAGAAGGTATATTTTTGACATGACGAATCGTGAACAGAGGTCACAACACCACACTGGGCGTGGCTACAGGATAGAGTGGGTACTGTTTTCTGGGTTTTTTGCGTGCATGTTATAGAATTTTACATTACATTTTCAATTATATTTATACTAGTAAATTATTTACTAAAAAAAACTAAGCATTCTGTGGTACATTACACGGCACATTTAAGAGTCAAAAAGACAGCCAAAAGAGGTTGGTGGATGAATCAAAGAATAAATCTAAAAGTAAAATTTTGTGTAGAAATGCACCCAATTGCAGGAAATGTAGTCTAGATTTTCAAAATGTTCTTTCCAGTTTGGTTGGCAGCACTTCATGCTGATAGAAATGTTCCTATTTTTTTCCTCAATTTTCCTCTTTTTTTTCTACAAGGGTGCTCACATGCCTATTGAATAACTAAACCAAAACAACAACAACAGAACGGTCTTCATTTGTTGGTTAATCTTCAGCCGAAGAAAGGTAGGGCAAGGCAGTGTCGACAACGCTGTGGATTCCTACTGAATCCATCAAACCTCACATCGCTTGGCAATTGCTCTCTTCGGACTCATATTGAGCTAGCATAGTTTGAAAAATGCTACCCCCCCCCCCCCAAAAAAAAACCTTAAAACACACAAAGTAGCAGTTAGCACACAAGCTAACAACAGCACTGCTCTGCTGACTGAATGAGCATGGTGATCTATGCCTTCTCCCACAATCGATGTGCTGCCTGTCACAAAATGGCTGTGCTGCAGGTACACTGAGACAAGGTTCGTACATCAAAGTATATTTCTATTCTGTATGTGGTTCTACATCGAAAAGTTTGTAAAATGAGAGGTTTGTAAATCGAAATTCCATTGTATACAGAATCAGACACAACTGAAAGATGCTTCTGGGATACATGATGGTTGCCTACAACCATACATTAATAAATAATCCCGTTAAATATAGCTTTTGTATTGGATGCCACCATATAGGTGGACCTAATGTTCCGGAGTTTATGCTGATAGAGTACAATGCTGCCTTTTAAGATAGTATGTATTAGTTTAAAAATATTTAGACTGTCATGACTTGGACAATGGCTTGGTTTGTTCTCCCGAGGTGCAAGTGAATTGGACTGGTCATGGCGTGAAGGTAAATACATGATTTATTTAACACTATAACTACAAAGAAAGGATCAAACAAAAGGTGCGCACAGGGGCGGAGGTACAAAACTAGACTATAAACACAAAACTTGCACATTGGCAGAAACTATGAACAATTAAACAAAACACTAACTGTGGCATGAATCGAAACAAAACTTACTTGACATGGCATGAAGTGCGCAGAGGTACATAGAGTGTGACAGGGGTAAGAATGCGGGGATGTGGTCAGGACGAACAACAGAAAATGAAAAGCTTAAATAACACAGGCATGATTAACGAAAACAGGTGCGTGACTCAAAACGTGAAACAGGTGCGTGACGTGACAGGTGAAAACTAATGGTTGCTATGGTGACAAACAAGAGTGCACAATGAGTCCAAACGTGGAACAGGTGAAACTAATGGGTAATCATGCAAACAAGACAAGGGAGTGAAAAGCCAGAAACTAAACAAAACATGACTTAAAACAAAACATGATTACACAGACATGACAGAGCCCCTCCCTTAAGGACAGATACCAGATGTCCATAAAAAAATTCATGGGAGGGCGGGAGGGGGGACATGGCGGTGGGTCGCCAGACCACGTGTCCCCGTATCCACTGGGGCAGAGTTAGGTGGCGGCGGCGAGTGGAACGCCGCTGCAGTAGGCGAGGCGGGCGCCCAGGGAATGGCCACATTCGTGGCCGACTGGGAGGTGGGCGCGTCGTTATCGTGGAAGCAGCAGATGATGCAGGCAGCGAAGCTCGGCGTGGCGCGTCTTGGTCTTGGCCTAGGCGTGGGTCTTGGTCTTGGCATGGCGGGTCTTGGTCTTGGCATGGCGGGTCTTGGTCTTGGCATGGCGGGTCTTGGTCTTGGCATGGCGGGTCTTGGTCTTGGTCTTGGTGTGGGTCTTGGTCTTGGCATGGCGGTGGCGGGTCTTGGTCTTGGCATGGCGGGTCTTGGTCTTGGCATGGCGGGTCTTGCCGTCGTTGAGCTGCGACTGGCGGCACTTGGCGTCGTGGAGCTGCGACTGGCGGCACTTGGCGTCGTGGAGCTGCGACTGGCGGCACTTGGCGTCGTGGAGCTGCGACTGGCGGCACTTGGCGTCGTGGAGCTGCGACTGGCGGCACTTGGCGTCGTGGAGCTGCGACTGGCGGCATTTGGCGTCGTGGAGCTGCCACTGGCGGCACTTGGCGTCGTGGAGCTGCTACTGGCGGCACTTGGCGTCGTGGAGCTGCCACTGGCGGCACTTGGCGTCGTGGAGCTGCGACTGGCGGCACTTGGCGTCGTGGAGCTGCGACTGGCGGCACTTGGCGTCGTGGAGCTGCGACTGGCGGCACTTGGCGTCGTGGAGCTGCGACTGGCGGCACTTGGCGTCGTGGAGCTGCGACTGGCGGCACTTGGCGTGGTGGTTCTTGGTCTTGGACTTGGCGTGGAGGGTCTTGGACTTGGCGTGGAGAGTCTTGGTCTTGGACTTGGCGTGGAGGGTCTTGGTCTTGGACTTGGCGTGGAGGGTCTTGGTCTTGGACTTGGCGTGGAGGGTCTTGGTCTTGGACTTGGCGTGGAGGGTCTTGGTCTTGGCGTGGAGGGTCTTGGTCTTGGCGTGGAGGGTCTTGGTCTTGGTCTTGGTGTCGTGGAGCTGGTGCTAGCCTTGGTGCGGCGACAGGTGCTAGCCGTGGAGCTGCGACAGGTGCTAGCCGTGGAGCTGCGACAGGTGCTACCCTTGGTGCTAGCCGTGGTGCAGCTACTGGTGCTAGCCTTGGTGCAGGTGGAGGTGGCCTAGCTGGGGGTTGCGGTTTGGCATGGTGAAAGACCGGTGGTGGTGGCCGTGCTGGAGGCTGTGGCTTGGCAGGTCGGAAGACTGGTGGTGGCGGCCGTGCTGGAGGCTGTGGCTTGGCATGGTGATGCCGAGCCACCCCACCAACACAGCTCCCGACCCCAGCCCCCCCCTCAAGGGGCGGATACCAGACGCGCTCCCTGCGGTCTGGAACTCTCTCTAGGGGTGGGCGGAGGGAGGTCTGGAGGGGGGCTGAAACTTCCCCTTTAAGTTGTCCACAATGTTTTTTTTTATCCCCCACCTGGGGTTGTGTGGGCGGAAAAAAAGAAAAAAATTGTGACGGGGGCGGGACTTGAGTCTTGGGGTTCGGGGCATGAGTCTTGGGGGGCGGGGCATGAAATTTGGGACGTGGCTTGGACTGATTAGACCTGATTTCTAAAAACATGTTTTGATCATGTTTTATCAAAGTCATGGCATTAGAATCTTTTGTTGGAGGCGGGTGTTCAAAAGAAAAAGAGTTGGGAAAAAAAATCCTGGGCTGTGATGTCATCCTGGGGAAGCCGGGCAGACTGCTGCTTGCTTCCGCCCGGAGGGGGCGGGGCTATTGGGAGCGGCGCGTCCTGCTGGCTCGCGGAAGTTCTACCTGACGTCGCTCTCCTTTGGCGGCGCTTCCGTGGCTGGGATGACGCGCCAACGTCCCCGGGCCAAACGGAGCTGATCGGCACCAGTTTGCCGGTCGGACCCCACATGAGTTCCTTGCGCTCCGTGGGGGAATAGCGGAGCGTCTCAGCTTCCATGGCGCGCAGGACCTCCCACGTTCCTTCGTCCAATCTTGCGGGAGAACTTTTTTGCTGACGACATCTGTCATGACTTGGACTATGGCTTGGTTTGTTCTCCCGAGGTGCAAGTGAATTGGACTGGTCATGTCGTGAAGGTAAATACATGATTTATTTAACACTATATCTACAAAGAAAGGATCAAACAAAAGGCGCGCACAGGGGCGGAGGTACAAAACTAGACTATAAACACAAAACTTGCACATTGGCAGAAACTATGAACAATTAAACAAAACACTAACTGTGGCATGAATCGAAACAAAACTTACTTGACATGGCATGAAGTGCGCAGAGGTACATAGAGTGTGACAGGGGTAAGAATGCGGGGATGTGGTCAGGACGAACAACAGAAAATGAAAAGCTTAAATAACACAGACATGATTAACGAAAACAGGTGCGTGACTCAAAACGTGAAACAGGTGCGTGACGTGACAGGTGAAAACTAATGGTTGCTATGGTGACAAACAAGAGTGCACAATGAGTCCAAACGTGGAACAGGTGAAACTAATGGGTAATCATGCAAACAAGACAAGGGAGTGAAAAGCCAGAAACTAAACAAAACATGACTTAAAACAAAACATGATTACACAGACATGACATAGACCATATACAGGTAAAAGCCAGTAAATTAGAATATTTAGAAAAACTTGATTTATTTCAGTAATTGCATTCAAAAGGTGTAACTTGTACATTATATTTATTCATTGCACACAGACTGATGCATTCAAATGTTTATTTCATTTAATTTTGATGATTTGAAGTGGCAACAAATGAAAATCCAAAATTCCGTGTGTCAAAAAATTAGAATATTACTTAAGGCTAATACAAAAAAGGGATTTTTAGAAATGTTGGCCAACTGAAAAGTATGAAAATGAAAAATATGAGCATGTACAATACTCAATACTTGGTTGGAGCTCCTTTTGCCTCAATTACTGCGTTAATGCGGCATGGCATGGAGTCGATGAGTTTCTGGCACTGCTCAGGTGTTATGAGAGCCCAGGTTGCTCTGATAGTGGCCTTCAACTCTTCTGCGTTTTTGGGTCTGGCATTCTGCATCTTCCTTTTCACAATACTCCACAGATTTTCTATGGGGCTAAGGTCAGGGGAGTTGGCGGGCCAATTTAGAACAGAAATACCATGGTCCGTAAACCAGGCACGGGTAGATTTTGCGCTGTGTGCAGGCACCAAGTCCTGTTGGAACTTGAAATCTCCATCTCCATAGAGCAGGTCAGCAGCAGGAAGCATGAAGTGCTCTAAAACTTGCTGGTAGACGGCTGCGTTGACCCTGGATCTCAGGAAACAGAGTGGACCGACACCAGCAGATGACATGGCACCCCAAACCATCACCCAACCATGCAAATTTTGCATTTCCTTTGGAAATCGAGGTCCCAGAGTCTGGAGGAAGACAGGAGAGGCACAGGATCCACGTTGCCTGAAGTCTAGTGTAAAGTTTCCACCATCAGTGATGGTTTGGGGTGCCATGTCATCTGCTGGTGTCGGTCCACTCTGTTTCCTGAGATCCAGGGTCAACGCAGCCGTCTACCAGCAAGTTTTAGAGCACTTCATGCTTCCTGCTGCTGACCTGCTCTATGGAGATGGAGATTTCAAGTTCCAACAGGACTTGGTGCCTGCACACAGCGCAAAATCTACCCGTGCCTGGTTTACAGACCATGGTATTTCTGTTCTAAATTGGCCCGCCAACTCCCCTGACCTTAGCCCCATAGAAAATCTGTGGGGTATTGTGAAAAGGAAGATGCAGAATGCCAGACCCAAAAACGCAGAAGAGTTGAAGGCCACTATCAGAGCAACCTGGGCTCTCATAACACCTGAGCAGTGCCAGAAACTCATCGACTCCATGCCACGCCGCATTAACGCAGTAATTGAGGCAAAAGGAGCTCCAACCAAGTATTGAGTATTGTACATGCTCATATTTTTCATTTTCATACTTTTCAGTTGGCCAACATTTCTAAAAATCCCTTTTTTGTATTAGCCTTAAGTAATATTCTAATTTTGTGACACACGGAATTTTGGATTTTCATTTGTTGCCACTTCAAATCATCAAAATTAAATGAAATAAACATTTGAATGCATCAGTCTGTGTGCAATGAATAAATATAATGTACAAGTTACACCTTTTGAATGCAATTACTGAAATAAATCAAGTTTTTCAAAATATTCTAATTTACTGGCTTTTACCTGTATATGGAATCTTTTGCCCTACATTTTACCCTTGAGCTAACAGTTGAGGACAGTATGATTGCAGCGTTCTCTAAGACTACACTGAGTGACCATATCATTTTGAGAGATGGAGGGCTAGCATAGTGGTACAGTGGTTAGTGCTCATGCCTCACACCAAGAAAGTCCTGGGCTCGGGGTCTTTCTTGTGGAGTTTGCATATTTTCCCCGTGACTGCGTGGGTTTCCTATGGGTACTTCAGCTTCCTCCCACCTCCAAAGACATGCACCTGGGGATAGGTTGATTGGCAACACTAAATTGGCCCTAGTGTGTGAATGTGAGTGTGAATGTTGTCTATCAGTGAAAATGTATAGACAAAATTGATTTTTCTTCATATGACGCCTAGTTTTATGTCCCTTTGTTTTAAAGCAGTAAGCTAAAGAACGTGATTACTCTCATCCCACTTTGTGCAGTGATGCTTGAGTAGCCTAAAGGGAAGGTTAAATCCTTTAATTGATGACAATGCGGCTGTTTGGTTTTTACAAAGGTTTTTCTTAGAGTGCAATTTGTTAACAAAGGAGATTAATTTGTGTTAGTAATGTGTGATTAATGTGCAAATCTGCGGTACCAGATGGCTTGTTTGCTTAGGATGGACTAGTCAGGTGGAAGTAGTGCTAATAACGAACACAACCAGGTGAGCGATCAGAAGCAAAGCCTTCCGTCCATTAGGTTTATTTTTGAAATTTATAAATATACGAGAAATGTATATCTCAAGCCATTAGATCTATTTTCTTTTAAACCCAAAGAGCCTTTAATAGGACTGCAGGGTTTCCTCTACATTGCCAATATACCCTTGGCGGTTGGGGCGTGGTCACCATGACATCATTGTATAATTTGCTATGATAATATGGAATTTATTTAAAGAGGCTAAGAAAATGTATGTAGTACATACATTTAAAAGAAATGTGTGTTATTAATTAGTAACATATATTTATACTATATCGTTTTACTATATTTTCAATTGTTGCTGCTTATTGTACATTGTACTTTGTTGAGAACTTTTCAAGTGTCTACAGACTTTGTGACTTTTTCCTTATTAAAAATGACTAGCAACTAATCTAGCATCGTTTTCTGATGTTATTATAGAATGTTGTCCCTCAATCTCCCCGATGAAAAGCCAGCGGCAGCAAGCATGACGTCACACTTGATTGGTGCTGCTGCTCCAGTTTGACTTTCTCCCCTTAAAAGTCGCCACTGTCCTCTTTTTTGATATTTGCACATTTTGTAGATAGGGTATATCTGGGATATAGTAAAGTACGTCCACATCGTTGACATGATAACTACGCTCCAGGGAACTGCATGCGTCTTGTTTACATGATCACAACATCCTGTTTCGGCAGGGCTGTTTTCGGTGATCAAAGTCTTTTTTTGGCAGCCGAATTTCAGTGCATCACTTGTCAATAGTGCACAAATAATAGGCTATATATATATATCCATTCATACTGTAACGACCTGCTGGTGGTAATGTTTTATGTTCGTGTGGTTTTGATTTTAGGTTTATTTTTTCCATGATCTCAAACACACCGTCCGTGCCTGAAGGCGGATTGGCGGAGAACAAGGTGTTGTGTGTCAAGGGAAGCACAGAGACGGAAGTGTTTGCACGGGAGGTAAAACCTGTTGAAATAATGCAATGCATTGTGGGCAATATAAAAATATCCGAACCCCTCTATAGCAGAATGAAAAGAATGGGGGGAATCATCCATCCATCCATTTTCTACCGCTTATCCCTTTCGGGGAAGGGGGTTGCTGGAGCCTATCTCAGCTACAATCGGGCGGAAGGCAGTGTACACCCTGGACAAGTCGCCACCTCATCGGTGAATCATCTTGTCCTTTATTAAGTGTCTTTGAGTCTTTGTGAGGTGAGGCGGTGCTTTTAAGTTCATATCAAAGTTTGGTGTTCATCCATCCATCCCATCCATTTTCTACCGCTTATTCCCTTTTGGGGTCGCGGGGAGCGCTGGAGCCTATCTCAGCTACAATCGGGCGGAAGGCGGGGTACACCCTGGACAAGTCGCCACCTCATCGCAGGGCCAACACAGATAGACAGACAACATTCACACTCACATTCACACACTAGGGCCAATTTAGTGTTGCCAATCAACCTATCCGCAGGTGCATGTCTTTGGAGGTGGGAGGAAGCCGGAGTACCCGGAGGGAACCCACGCAGTCACGGGGAGAACATGCAAACTCCACACAGAAAGATCCCGAGCCCGGGATTGAACCCAAGACTACTCAGGACCTTCGTATTGTGAGGCAGATGCACGAACCCATGTGTTTTAAAATGTGCCTGCCTAGTGGGCGAGGCGGTCTGCAAGAGCAGTCACTTTTTTGCATCGGTTTCTGCGGCTGCGGGCGTTTGTACTACAAATAAACGGTAGTAATGATAATTGTTGTAAAACTCCAGACGGTTAGTATTATTGTATTAAATGAAACTATCAAAGAACCGTCATTCATAACTGCACTTTGATACGGACGGACTGACTGGCACTAGCTTGCTAGCTAGCTTAAATGCTAACATGTAAACAACAGACATTAACGTCTTTCCCCATCACGAAACGTCAGTCCCCAATCTGAACTTGTACTTGTAATGATGTGCTGTTTTTTCACAAAGCTATCGATAAACTCAACAATTTCAAGTTGAAACAGACAGACACGAACTCTGTTCAACAGGAAGTGAACTTGCGTGATGTCACATAAACTGGAAGTGAAACAACTGATCACCCTTTACATCCAGGTACGATCATTACCCAGAGGACATAGGACCTGAATAAATGAGAATATTCACAGGCACAACCTTACGACACAATATCAACCATTAAGTAATGGCAGAGGAGGTGACGACGCTCACATTGAAAAAGGAGTATTGATGAAATTAGTGCGTATTGCTCCTTTTAAACCAGCCTCAACCTTAAAGGGGAACATTATCACAATTTCAGAATTGTTAAAACCATTAAAAATCAGTTCCCAGTGGCTTATTATATTTTTCGAAGTTTTTTTCAAAATTTTACCCATCACGCAATATCCCTAAAAAAAGCTTCAAAGTGCCTGATTTTAACCACCCGTCCATTTTCCTGTGACGTCACATAGTGAAGCCAACACAAACAAACATGGCGGAAAGAACAGCTAGCTATAGCGACATTAGCTCGGATTCAGACTCGGATTTCAGCGGCTTAAGCGATTCAACATATTACGAATGTATTGAAACGGATGGTTGTAGTGTGGAGGCAGGTAGCGAAAACAAAATTGAAGAAGAAACTGAAGCTATTAAGCCATATCGGTTTGAACCGTATGCAAGCGAAACCGACGAAAACAACACGACAGCCAGCGACACGGGAGAAAGCGAGGACGAATTCGGCGATCGCCTTCTAACCAACGATTGGTATGTGTTTGTTTGGCATTAAAGGAAACTAACAACTATGAACTAGGTTTACAGCATATGAAATACATTTGGCAACAACATGCACTTTGAGAGTGCAGACAGCCCAATTTTCATCAATTAATATATTCTGGAGACATACCCTCATGTCAGCAGGCCAGGGAAGCTAGGGTCGATATTCTTCTCTTGATCATTTTCGGGACGGTGTGAGCCAAGACATCCAGGGGGGTTTAGCTCGCTCGTCTGCGGGAACAAACTGCCGCCATTGCTTGCCATGCTACCGAGGGCCTTTGACCCTGAATTGCTCACACACTCCGGCAGATTCAATGGGGGTCTGGCGGCAGATTTCTTTGACTTTATCGTTGGAAATGCATCTACTTTGAGTGTCGCAGGATATCCACACATTCTTGCCATCTCTGTCGTAGCATAGCTTTCGTCGGTAAAGTGTGCGGAACAAACGTCCAATTTCTTGCCACTTTCGCATCTTTGGGCCACTGGTGCAACTTGAATCCGTCCCTGTTCGTGTTGTTACACCCTCCGACAACACACCGACGAGGCATGATGTCTCCAAGGTACGGAAAACAGTTGAAAAAACGGAAAATAACAGAGCTGATTTGACTTGGTGTTTGAGAAAATGGCGGATTGCTTCCCGATGCGACGTCACCTTGTGACGTCATCGCTCCGAGAGCGAATATTAGAAAGGCGTTTAATTCGCCAAAATTCACCCATTTAGAGTTCGGAAATCGGTTAAAAAAATATATGGTCTTTTTTCTGCAACATCAAGGTATATATTGACGCTTACATAGGTCTAGTGATAATGTTCCCCTTTAACCTTACCCTTTTGTAAACACAAGTTCATAGCTCAAGCCATCTGTAGTTTTTATGTAAAGTGTTTCTTTTTACACCCAATTTGCACCCAACACAGACTTAATTGGGTAAGTAGTCTTAAACAAGTGGTTATTAGACGCCATTCACTGAGTTTTTCTCTCTGTGTGTGTGCGTGTGTGTGCAAATGTGCGCTTGTGTGTGCTGGTGCTTGTAAAACCAGAGTGGTAAAAAACCTGTTTATCCAGTAAGAGGATCTTGGACCCCCCTTTGTGTCACTGAAAAGCATGACCTTAATGTCTACACTTAACTGAATTAAGGAACTGAGCATGGGTGTTTGACTAAATACGTTGAGAAACTTAACAACCTTGGTTGGGAAACTTTTGGTTTATTAGTGTTTTTTGGTACATTTTTCATAGTCCTTGTGCAATTTTCCCACAAATGTAAATGTCTTTAAATACACAATAACATTGATCCAACACATTGTTGGGAACAAATAAATGTAGGCAGAAAACATATTTTAGCAAGCAATGCACACCTTCAGTGACACAGAGGAGCTATTTTCAAACTTGTTTTATTTACCTGTCCCTCCAACGAGGGGAACCCGCCCCTATCGCTGCTGTGCTAATCACAAGGCTCTGTCAGGTTCCTTGTGATTGGCTGCGACACGGAAAAACACAAGCAGAAGAGAGATAAGCATACTCTCCACTTCAGAAACCGCAGGTTAACAAGGTACCTTTTAGGAACAGTTCAGTTTAAAACACAATTTTATACAACTGTATAAGTCGGGGGTCAATGGAGTGAAACTACCGCCAAAATGCCACAAACACAAAAAAAAGTTTTTACTCATGCCCAATAATTTGCGAGTAAAAAAAACAAAACTATTTTCTTCAATTAATAAAACGATTCACAAGTAAAAAAACAAAACTATTCTCTGCAAGTAAAAATACGTTTTGCAAGTATAAAAACAATTTTCTTCAATTAAAAAAATGATTTGCAAGTATCAAAACAAATTTCTTCAAGTTAAAACTTTTGGCAGTAATATTCCACTTTTTTGGAAGTAATATTGCACCCTGCATGATCCACACACTCAGAGCACCTGCATTTTGTACTCCACAACGATAGGTGGTGCTGCCGACTAAATTTAAGGCTGTCAGAGCTACTTTTCCTGTCTCTCGGTCTTCTCAGCTGACCATAACAGCTTAACGACATAAGACAGAGACATTAATAAATAACATTGCATGATTTACAACGAGGGGATAATAAAATAAATGTGTTAACCTACAGGTTGAGCTTGTTTACCCTCTCTTCTCTCCGCCATTTTACTCCCTACCCTGCTTCTTCTTCTTTGTTATTTTTGGCGTACAGATCCATGCGCAAAAAGCTCTGATGACCTTAAATTGACTCAGCAGTACCACCTGTCGTTGTAGAGTGCGAATTACGGGTTCTCATAGTGTGCAAGTGTGTGGATCGTGCAGGGTGGAATAGTACTGCCGAAAGGGTAGAATATTTTTTGCCGAAAGTTGTAACTTGAAAAAAATTGTTTTATACTTGCGAACCGTTTTCTTAATGGAATATATATATATATATATATATATATATATATATATATATATATATATATATATATATATATATATATATATATATATATATATTTTTTTTTTTTACTTGCAGAAAATTGGTTTTATACTTGCAAATCGTTTTATACTTGCACATTTTTATTTATTTATTTGCAAATTGTTGGGTGTGACTATAAACATTTCTGTGTGTTTGTGGAGTTTTGGCAGTAATTTCACTTCCGAGGGGTCCCCCGGTCCATCTTTCAATTTTGGGATCCTCTGCCTCAAAAACCGGGCACTCTATGTGGTAAGGATTTTATCAATTTGTATTAGTTTCTCTCATTAAACAATTAATCAAAGCAACATAATGAAAATAGCTGTTTTAAAAAAAATAAAAAATTAATCAATTTAATCGATTGACTAAATAATTGTATTCATCAAGACTCTCTCTTGCATTATAGCAAGCAATAATGCAAATAGCGCTTTGTTCCACCTTAGTTGTTTTGATCGGTATGCACGTATGCATGCTCAAAATTAAACTAACCATGCATGTGTTTACATGGAAGCAATAAGGTCGTTCACTTTGAGAGTTCTTTTTGAGTTCCAAAATGTCTTTTAAAGGTCAGTCAAAATTAAATTTTCTTGTGAGATTTCTGTTTTTCAGTTGCTGTTTTATTGAGGTGAAACAATTCAATACCAGCATATTGTGTTAGCGTATGTGACCACTGGCCACCCAAGCTGTATTCCAAGTGGAAGGTGACACTTGCCCTGAGGGCTGAGATGACACTCAGTGGGAAGTATTGATCTTAGTTAAAAATGTTCCCTCCTACCTGTCCTTGAAGATGTCTGTCTAAAGCTTGAACTGGCATTTGCTGGTTTCTGAAAACAATTTCACTGAATGTTGTCATGCAGAACAAATCCCAAAAAGGATGCAGTAAAGATGGTTCTGTCCTTGAACGCATCCCAAGTGCATTCACTTGTACCAGGCATTAAAAGATTTTCTGGCAAGGTGACTCACAGCTGGAATTGTGTTTGGGTTGAGCCTACAAACCTCTCGGTCGACATTGTATGTCATTTTGATTAACATGTTTGACTGCACCTTGCCATGCTAAATGATAGAGCTTTCTAACTGCATCCATGAATGCTTTACCCAAGCTTACTGTGAAGTCTCACTAAGGACTCCTCATTAATCCCCCACAAACAAGGTGTCTTTGTCAATGCAGGGAGACTATGAATGTGTTTTAAAATTCTACATTCTGTTGTTCTTTACTGGAATCATCATCATTACTTTTGGCCCTGAAAAATCTACAACGAGACCCAGAGTGTGGGGCATTAACAGCAACCCTATCATCTGAAAACAGATCCAACGTAATCCACTAAAGAGTAGTGCTCAATATTTAGGCTTGTTGCTGCAAAAACAGTCCCCACTATTTAAGACAATCTGTAATCAAGCCCTTTGATCGCGCTTTTTTTCAGGCACAGCTGCAAACAGTACATTTCTGTATCATAAATTATAGTCTCCTGACAGGTACACAGCTAATAATGCAGACTCTGCAGTCATTTTATGTATTTTCCTGCCACTGGGTTATGATGTTCTTATATTGTAGATATCAGATGTCACGTACCGGATCATTCAAATTAATAATTCTAATAAAGATTTGAATCGAGGGTTTCCTTAGACCAGATTAGCACTTAAAGGTCCCATATTATTTAAAATTGGCTTGTTGACTTGTAAAATGTTTACTTTTTATTTTTTTTTAAATATGGCTTCGCTATATCATCTAGAGCTCTGCCAATTATCTGTCAATAATCTACATATCTGTTAGTTTGAGGATTTTGTTTTTATTCAACAAATAAGATAACCTAGCATCGTGTTGCTATTACAATGGAACTTCGATTTACGAACGCCTCTATCTTAGGGCTGGGCTATGTATTGATTTTATCAAAACATTCAAGTTTTTTGTTGCAGACGAGCTCCGGCATACTTTTCGCCCGTCAGGATCTTCCGTAGATTGCGTCGTTCCCTTAATTTCTTAGTGGCACACATAGCAAAACATGGCTAATGCTAACGAGAGCGATACGTTTGTTCCTAAGAAAAGAAAAGTGTTGTCAGTACTCTGGTTTTGCGACAACAGGCATCGAACAAGTGACTGCACGCCATACTTGCCAACCCTCCCGGATTTTCCGGGAGACTCCCGGAATTCAGCGCCTCTCCCGAAAACCTCCCAGGACAAATTTTCTCCCGAAAATCTTCCGAAAATCAGGCGGACCTGAGTGACGTGTCGACAGCCTGTTTTCACGTCCGCTTTCCCACAATATAAACAGCGTGCCTGCCCAATGACGCTATAACTGTAGAATGATCGAGGGCGAGTTCTTGGTTTCTTATGTGGGTTTATTGTTAGGCAGTTTCATTAACGTCCTCCCAGCGCGGTAACAACACACAACAACAGTCACGTTTTTCGTCTACCGTAAAGCAGTTCGTCTGCCGTAAACAGCAATGTTGTGACACTCTTAAACAGGACAATACTGCCATCAACTGTACATGCATATGTGACAATAACATCTATGGCTTTTAGAGAGTGCAGTGCACAACTGCGCACACAACAAGGAGACGAAGCAGAATGCATCATCAGAGAGGGTGTTCAGCATGGTTAGAAAAATAGTGACAGAGAATAGAACAAGGATGGACAATTCAACCCTTAACTCAACAATGAGTAAAGGAGTGTTATGTGTGTGTATATGTGTAAATAAATGAACACTGAAATTCAAGTATTTCTCTTATTTATATATATATATATATATACATACAGTATATATATATATATATATTGTCGGAGGCAGATATTTACATATATCCGAATTTAATTCTAGCTATATATATATATATATATATATATATATATATATATATATATATATATATATATATATATATATATATATATATATATATATATATATATATATGAAATACTTGACTTGGTGAATTCTAGCTGTAAATATACTCCTCCCCTCTTAACCACGCCCCCAACCACGCCCCTGCACCCGCCCCACCCACCAACCACCTCCCGAAATCGGAGGTCTCAAGGTTGGCAAGTATGCTGCACGCTGCAAAGTTTGTTTCAAAAAGGCAGCAGCACAACAAACTTGTTCCAGTATCTAAAACCGAAGCCTCCAGCCGAGTTCGGGAAATACAACTCTTTACGAGGGGAACAAGACGCAACAACAAACAAACGAACTATGGGCTAAAAAGCAGCTTACTCTGGTGGAATCATTTACACAAGGTACGTATGATGACAAAGAAGCACAATGCGTGGAGTGATCACTAAAGCAGTTGCACTGCACACCGTCAAGATAATAATAATAATACATTTAATTTATGAGCGCCTTTCAAAAAACCCACAGACACTTTACAATATACTGATAAAATAGTTAAAAAATACAGATAAAAACAACAAAGAATAAAACCAACATGCATAGATTAAAACAATTTGTTAAAATAATTTGTGTGAATGAAAAAGGCTGTGTTTACTTTATCCACTTACTGAAACAAACCATAGTCCTCTCAATGTTTTACTTCATTATTTATTTGATTACAATGTATAATACTACATTTGTATTCACAGAAGTTTTTTATTCAAGACAGAAGTTTGAAGTTTGCACTTTATTGATCTCAATGTTGGAGATTGTTTATTTGCATGCCAAATGTGCAATGCTACAATTTTTTTTAACATAAGCATTCTATTAAAGCAGAAGTATTGCTTCCCAAGGGAAGCTCTTAATTTAATTATTTGAAAATTGTTAAAAAGTACAATTTAGCTCTATCCTGGAGGAGAGACTCTGTGTCTATCTTCACATCAACTTTTAAGTTACAGCATGTGTGTATGTGAGTGTGAATGTTGTCTGTCTTATCTGTGTTGGCCCTGGGATAAGGTGGCGACTTGTCCAGGGTGTACCCCGCCTACCGCCCGAATGCAGCTGAGATAGGCTCCAGCGACCATGAAAGGGACAAGCGGTAGAAAATGGATGGATGGATGGAATTTATATCTAAACATTATACAAATCAGAATTTTGCTAAGTGTAAGATGCAGTGTATGCAGTATCAATTCAAACTACTAGTTTTTTATTTAAAACTTTTTTCTCTTCTCTGTAATTTGTATTCAGTGGTTTCTTTAAAAATTAGGGGAAAAAAATCTAAAATCATATTTTGGTGAAAAATTCTGGGATTTAATTTTTAGGCTTTATCGCCCAGGCCTACTATATTTGGACCTTTTCAGTCTACGAACCTTGAATCGAGCCAAATATGGTACATTTTCAAACAGCTAAAATTATGTACAAAGCAAACTACAACCTGCTACCCAAGAATGTACAACAATTATTCTCAATAAAAGAAGAGAAATATAACATTACAGGAAAATCTAATTTAAAGTATGTGTATGCACGTACATCATTTAGGACCTTTAGCATGTCTGTATTCCTGGAATTAGATTATAGAATGGATTAAGCAAGGAAATCAAACAAAGCACTATAATGATACAGTTTAAGAGACTGTTCAAACGACAAGTGTTCACAAAGTACAAAGAAGAAGAATTATGATAAACATCTTGAACCTTTTAAAAAAATAACAAGATAATCTCATTCATCTCCTCGGTGAACCATAAATAACATAACTATATATTTATGGGCACTTTAAATATTGTATATATGTTTATATGTCCAATATTTATTTATGTATTTAATGTGTTTACTTACTTATGGTATATTTATTTATTTATTCACTGTTGTGTTACAAACCGAGAACAAGGACATGTAATAAAACTACTATGATATGAAAAGGGGTAGGATTAAATAAGATCTGCTTCTTCCTACTCCTTTTCGGACGTGCTGTAATGAAACAACTGGACATATGTGATGCTTTACATTGTAATTGTGTTGTATGCATGTTCAAAATAAACTGAAACTTAACAAAAATTCACCGACACAAGTTAAAAAGGATTTTCCTTACTTTTTTATTGTAGCAACATGGTTGGTAACGTTTTGGAGAGCACCAACGGCAAAGGCACTTTTGTGTGTGTGCACACATTGACTTTTAAGCTGGCTGTTGTTGTTGTGTAGTTTGAATAAAAAAAGAGATTGTTTAGCCATTACCCCCTTGTTATGTTGGTTTGATATATACACACAGTATAAATACACAGTCTAGGTTCTTCAAAGTGTTCATTTTTAAATATAAAATAGGGACTTTTGTTGAGGCTCGAACCAGTTATTTGTGTTTACATTAATTCTTATGGGGAACTCTGGTTCACTCTACAAACTTTTCAGTTTGCGAACCATGTTCAAGAACCAATTAATAAGTTCGTAAATTGAGATTCCACTGTAAAATGCGAATTATGTTAGCACTGCAGTTCACGAAGCTATGCTATTGCTGCGAACGTTTTTGTCTTCTTGTCTCAATCCTTAATATAACCTTGCTGATGCACAGCATCTATTACATTGGAAAAGTGCAGAGTAAAAGTCATGTAACAAATGGATAAAGTGCACATTATACATTATTAAAGACAGGCGTGGACAAATACAGCAACTACTTTCCCACATGTTCTTCTTATTTCTATTAAAAAATAACATTTACTGAGTTAGCTTTCAATGGGTCATGACTGCAAGTGTAGTTGTGACTTTAAAGGCCAGTGTCATCAGTCCTCCAGCTGGTTATTATTTCACCCAGCACAGTGGTATGCCAGCTATGCTGTGCTCGAATGCATTTTGTTGTTGAATCTGTACCGAGATGACTGACAAATACCTGTAGGACTGGCAATGGTACTGCAAGCATCTATTAGGCAACTGTTGGTATGTCGGCAAATTCCATAACAGCCTTCACATTCCTTATGGAGGGACGCGGCATCATAATTATCCTTGTTAAAATAGCAAGAACACTCTCTATGAAGTGTTGAGAGTTGATAAAGCTTTTTTAAGCTTTTGCTGTGAGCATGGCTAGTCTTTTATGCTTTTGAAGAACTTATTTTACAATACTCTGACATGTCTTCTGTTATATTCTTAACACATGCCCACACTTAATAACTCTTGATGCACTCTTGACATGACTCTTATTCTCATTTGTCTTATTTAACGTAACCCATTTTTTAGTCCAAGTGGTGACACGAGGTTACAAGTGGTCTCTTGTAAGTCCTGTCCATGTGTTGCTCTGTCATCTTGTATTGTTGTTGGGCTGCCGGGCTCTCCCCTCCCACGGCATGTTTGGCGGGAATGGTTACAAACACGCTGGGAACACCAGCTGCTGCCTCGGAACAGGTGGCCCGGAGGAAAGTTTTAACAAGGATTCAGACACGTGGATTATCAATGCGAGGAGATATCCACATCTAATAGCCTTAGAGACACATGGATGGATCGACAAGCACTCACACATATTGGCTAAATGGGCAGTCGGTCCCAAGTGAGCAGCTATGGCCAGTCTTAAGGATAGCGCCTAAGAAGCTTAATGCTCCCTGTAATTGCAATGGGGTTTCTGGCAGGATCAGCACTATGCTTGTGTCTGGCTCGTTTAGATCTAGCATCTCTCTGTCTTGTTGCAAATCGCTGTTGACAGTTCTCATGATCCTCCAATTATCCATCTATACATGGATGCAGCTGAGATAGGCTCCAGCACCCCCCGCGACCCCAAAAAGGGACAAGCGGTAGAAAATGGATGGATGGATGGACATGCATAAAGGGACAACCTGATTAGACAGTAATATGGATTTCTGGTTCACTTTGAGTTTTTTACCAGCAGACATGTGACAGAGGGTTTCTAGAAAGCCTTTTAAAAGGTGCCTAGAGTTCCTTGTTACTTTTGATATGCCTCAAAAGGCCAGCGGTTTTGGTACCCATATGCCGGTTGTATATTAACGATTTCCCTTAGCTTTCTGTTATCATTTTATTAGTGGTTTGTGTCTTTGATTTGATTTACACTGAAGCTGACTGGGATGGGAATCATCACCTCCAAGTCCGAGTCCATGGTTCTCTCCCGGAAAAGGGTGGAGTGCCATCTCCGGGTTGGGGAGGAGATCTTGCCCCAAGTGGAGGAGTTCAAGTACCTCGGAGTCTTGTTCATGAGTGGGGGAAGAGTGGATCGTGAGATCGACAGGCGGATCGGTGCGGCGTCTTCAGTAATGCGGGCGCTGTATCGATCCGTTGTGGTGAAGAAGGAGCTGAGCCGGAAGGCAAAGCTCTCGATTTACCGGTCGATCTACGTTCCCATCCTCACCTATGGTCATGAGCTTTGGGTCATGACCGAAAGGACAAGATCACGGGTACAAGCGGCCGAAATGAGTTTCCTCCGCCGAGTGGCGGGGCTCTCCCTTAGAGATAGGGTGAAAAGCTCTGTCATTCGGGGGGAGCTCAAAGTAAAGCCGCTGCTCCTCCACATGGAGAGGAGCCAGATGAGGTGGTTCGGGCATCTGGTCAGGATGCCACCCGAACGCCTCCCTAGGAAGGTGTTTCGGGCACGTCCGACTGGTAGGAGGCCACGGGGAAGACCCAGGACACGCTGGGAAGACTATCTCTCCCGGCTGGCCTGGGAACGCCTCGGGATCCCCCGGAGGAGCTGGACGAAGTGGCTGGGGAGAGGGAAGTCTGGGCTTCCCTGCTTAAGCTGCTGCCCCCGCGACCCGACCTCGGATAAGCGGAAGAAGATGGATGGATGGATGGATGGATGGATGGATGGATGGATGAAGCTGACGTCAAGTGAACCGTGCAAGACTTTATTGTTCTCAGTCCACTTTTTCAGTGCGCACTTACGCCAGAATGGCTGGGATGTTACTGATGTCACGTCCGGCTCACGTCCCGCCCAATGAATACGCGTGGTGGTCAAGCTACCTCTGTTTTCAATGGGTACTAGGCGTCATTTAGCATTTCTCCAAGAAAAAAATGCCCTATGCTTGTGTTGTTTTTGTCTGTATGAATCGTTCAAAACACGAAAAAAATTAACTTTTCTTCAGAGTTCTTTAAGAGGTAATTTAAAAAGAGATGAAGAGTGAAAGGTTTTACGAAACGACAAGAAAAGCAGCACACACCCTAGTCGAAGAATGCATGAGTTTGCAGTGATCACTTTGTTAAAGATTTGTTTGATATACTTTTAACGTTTATTATTTGTCATTTAATTATTTTCTTGATATTATTTTTATTTCTTAAACACATGTTTGCTACAAGTTTTTCAAAAAGCACCAACTCGGCGAGTTTAAATAAAAGAAAGAAAATGTGAGCAAAACCTTAAAAAGTTAAGTTTTTACCAAAGGCAGCAATCATAAATGAAGCTTTCAGCACATACACTGTGTTGACATCTATAGTTATATTTTGATAAAAATGGGAAAAAACACATTACTCATAAACGGCGCATGCAACAGCAACAAACATGTGACGTGAAGTCAAAACATGAAATGCAACCTTACTCGAGCAAAAACAATGCGTATATATCCAGGAGAGTCTTAATACCAATTTTCTTGACCAAGCCACACTCAAAGAAGTTGTAGACCTCCATTAATTTTCAAGTTTCCATCTGTTTTGTCGTATGGAATGATGTCTCGAGCACAATAGTTTGAAACGTCTGAGAACGGGACCGGTGTATAATCCTTGATATCAGTCGACAAATCTTTTTTTGACAAAGTATAGGGATCTATTCCATTGCATAGTTAGATTTTTTGCTCTTGCTTTTTGCAGGAAAAGCCTCTTTTGTACTCAGAGAGTTTGCGCGCTGCTTGTTGTACAACAGCCATCTTACCTTTGTTGACCACCACTGGTTTTCAATTTTGGGAAAAAGCCACGTGTTGTAATATAAGTCACACCATGTTATGAGTGTAATTGCAATCAATTTAGTTTTAACCGAACCAAAGTATGTGAACATAGCCTTAATTTCATTGCTAAATTGCCCGTTTGCATAGCCACCTTGTTTTTTTTTAGTGTGGTACTCCGTAATTCCTGTGGGTTTTCTGGTTTGAAATGTGAGGCGTCAGAACAGTCCTTGGGGGCTGGAAGAAATGGGTTTCTGTTATCATGCAGAGACACACTACATCCAGGCCTTCATTATGATGCAGCAGTTTTCTTTGGAGATCTTTCACAGAGCAAAAATTACAGTCCTGACCTAATCAGTGCAAAGTTACAACGTTAACCAGTCAGTGGTTTGTAAAAAAAGCTGAAAGCTACTATTTGACTTCCTTCTACATAAATGTCAAAGGATTGGATGCTGGTGGCGTTGAGGTGTGGGTGTTGGTTCAAAAACACATAAAGCTCTCCTCATCCATCAATGTGTCTTCTACCAGATTCCCAATGACAGCTCCTGTTGTCAATTGTCCTCTGTCGGGACAAGCTTCTTCATTAATTTACTCATCGGCATTGATTCTATGGGCTACGCCACGCTTGGGGTGGGGTTGTTTTGTACGTGGGCAAGTGAGAGGATAAATCCTCAAAAGTTGTGTTGTCATATTCACTTAAAGATATGACCCAGAATTCCTTTTTGTTCTCGAGAGAAAGTCTTAATATTAACTTAAATATTTAGATTTTTTTTCTACATTTAAAACATGTCCTTTGGTCTACATAACATGTAATGGTGGTGCTTTGGTCAAAAAATGGCATAGTTTGTATTACAGGCCATCTTCAAGCTGCTTTTTGATCTTCTCTTCAGAATGCGTCATTTTGTGTGCGGTCCTATATAATACGTACTTAAGCCCTCCTTCAGGCCAAGCCCCCTTTGACTGCATCTTCACCGAGTCAGCCTTGTTCTAGTTTTGAGCGCTTCCATATGCAGTCTACTGACACCTATAAGTTAGAACTATACTCTACTTTTTATAAAACGTGGCAACAGCACAGGATTTAGCGTACATGTACGAGCTAGTCTGACCAACAACAAGAGGATAGAGAAAAAGAAGGAACACATTGACTACAACTCATTGACTACAACTTTGGACTACAACTGGGTAAACCTCTACCATTTATGGAGATATCCGCTGACGTAACTAAGACAAAATATTTCACTTAAGTCTCAAATCCCGAACGGCTCGTTTTGTGGACTTACGAGGATCCCAAATATACAAAAACATGTACCTATAGGTAAGAAATGTTGGTTTTTCACAATATCAACCTTTTAACGGATGCCTTTGCACAGGCAGTTTGGTCACGATTGTCACCAACAGCCAAATAGGTTGCATAAAAAGTCAAGATATTTTGGCAATTGTGAAGGACCTCAAAATATGACAATTTAGTGTTCCACATAAAAATGTTTATGGTTAGTATATATGGGAACACTATTTAAACTGTTTATATTTTTGTATCTTTGTACTTCGACAATCCATTGTGGTGTTTAGTTTATGGAATTTTACATTACAGTTTTCCCTTGCCACATCGTGCTTCAAACTTTGCTGCTTTACTAGACCACAGGTTTTTTTTAATTAGTTTTAAGCAAATTCAACATATTTTTGGCCTAAATTAAGTGTTAAAATAATATGGATTACAATGGAGTATTAGTATATTTTTTTAAATAATTATTCTATAGCAATTGCTAAAGATAGAGTAGTCACCAAGCAGGACATTGTTTTCATGTTAAAGGTGACAGTAACAACATGGCGGAAAATCAGCGCTAAATTGACCGCAACAAATGTTGACGAACTTTTGGCAGAACAACTTTTTGATGCACTTCATCAATATTTCCTGCCTCATCAACAACACATCTTCTCATTGGTGAGCCTTTGACGTGAGCGACAAGGGGATGTAGCAGAATTCAATGGGACTGGATGCGCCATTTAATGCTAACAAAACTGCTATCAGCTCTCGGGGCAATTCTAAGTGGAGATGAACACTCTTGTTGCCAGGATGCACTTGAATAAAAGAACTCCTTGTGACATTGGTGAGCCTTGTGAGCAATGTGGAATGACAACGCAGGAGACACAAAGCAAACAACAACACTAATGGCTGCAGTTATCTTAGCTGCAACTGTCAAGCTGACCAAGTTTTTTGCTGGACAAGGCCACCTGTGGTTTCTGCACATCAAATGCCAGTTCTAACTTAGAGGAATTGCCCAGGATGTAACAAAGTGGCCGGGCGACAGCTATAGCAATGACGCTTGGAGGATCATTTGGACTACTGGTGACTACTGTAATCTACAGTAAAACACCGTCAGGGCTACTATATTACCGGTAGGTGAAACGAGTGTAAAGGGTACTAAGTGTGTGTTATTTAATGGTTAGAGGGCTCTAATTATGTTAAAAATGTATTTAGAATTTTTTTCAAATGTTTTCTTAATGATCGAACTATGAAAATATTGTATTTATTACTAATAATCCTACTTTTCAGAAATTTGTTTACCAATTAGCCACGATACACGTGGCACAACATACAGCAGTGTGTCGTCTGCATCTTCTTCATAGCTATTTTGTCTGAGTTTGCCTCAAGATACTGTAAATGGTTTACCACTGATCACATTTTCTTTTAGGAAAATCTGTCTGTCACAGCATTATTGCATTTTTGTTTACAGCGACTCCATCAAATATTGCAATGAGAACATATTGCAAGCTTCAGCATCCTCTGTAATGCGACTTGCATCTGTATTAGAAATACAATTTGGCTTCCAATTCTCCCGAGCGTTGTCATCTCCATTTCAGTGTGTAGTAACTGTTCCCGCCTCTGCTACAACACAATGGGGTTTACCCATATGTCCACAAGAAAGAGCCAAAGTGAGGTCAGCTGTTTCCCCTTTCAAAAACGTAGCAGAACATTTGGTCCTTCTTTCCCACACCCTCATGTTGTGCTACTAATGGGTCCTATGCTACTTAATTAATTTTGATCAAATCCTTCCTTAAAACTTTGGCTTGTGTGAGTTTCTTTTTTCAAGCAAAGCACCATACAATTCCCGAAGACATTTTTCATCATCTGGACAATGCCGTAGTCACTTGGGGGAAACTAAACGATATAACCAGGTCCTCTCAGTTTGTCAAAATGCAAAACACCTTAGCTGTGAACATGAAAGTTTGTTTTCTCTTCGCACTGCTGCTGATGTTGTCATCCCACCGCGAGTTCTGTCAGCATGTGGTAAAGAAGTTTCAGCTGCTGCACTCTTTTATAGTGCTTGTTTAGGAGCTGTAAAGTACTACTAGACAGTAGATGAGATGTTTGAATAGGGCTGTACGATATGGCTGAAAACTGTATCACAAGTGTTTCATACCAGTCGATATCGATATTTTGTATGACCTATCCAAAATAATGACCCGGAAAATAGATATGAAATGTAAACATTTGTATTTAGAATATAAACTTCCTCTGATTATAATCTCATTAGCTATCAAGGCAAAAAGGAAATGAAAAGTCAACACAGCCATTACACTCAATCAAGTGTAAACAAAAATCTTAAAATTTCATTGAACACTTAACAATAACCTCCTAAAATGAAGGTGCAGAAATAAGGAATATGTAAGAAATGCTTCATAAAGTGTAACAAAATAGTGCAAAGTGTGAAAATGTAAACATAGAGAAACCTGACAATAACTATTTTCTGCAGGTTTAGTGCCAGGAAGTAACAGCTGTGCTCTAAAGAGTGAGCGCGGCTAAGGTGGTGTGGTATTACCGGTCTCGGTCTTGTATAATTTACAGACCACATTGGTCTGACTACAGTCTGTTTAAAAAAAAACACTGCCTTACTGTTGAGGTGACGTTTGCTGTTTTATTGACAATTTCTTCGCCCTCTGCAGCAATTTTTGTTAACACATTTAGTTTCTCTTCTCACTCAAGAATCAGCGGGGAAACAACAATATGGCACTGCCAAAATTAAGAGTTGACAATGTGACCTAATTGGCTATTAGCGTGTCACTCCCACTGATCAGTGATCTCTTCCTGTGTTGCTTGGTTACCAGAGAGTGAGTGCCTTTGTTCACGCAACCAACCTTGCTTTGCAACTTCTAGGTTCTTCCGACAAAGAAGAAAAATTATCTAGCGTTTAATCGAACGCATTCTTTATTGGTATCAATTACGGTACATCGCCCAGCTCTATGTTTGAACAACTAACACAAGGGTATATTTAGAAGAGAAAGAAATACTGGAAATTAGTTTTTGCGTTTCATCCAACATGACCATGAGGCAAATTGCTGTATGTTGCACGCCACGCCAGTAGTTGGCAATATCAATTTGTAAAGAAACACTACGGCATGATCTCCAACTGCTTATCACAAAACAGACATTTGAAAATACTTAAATGCTTCCTCCAACCTTCAAAGACATGCACCTGGGGATAGGTTGATTGGCAACACTAAGGTTATGTCTATACTAAGCCGGATAACATTTTCTGCACATGCGTATTAGGTCGTGTTGCGCCGGCAGACAGCAGACGGAGGGGGTTTTAAACGGTGGCATTGTTGTGTGTGGACACGGATAAGGTTAGGTGGGGATTTACCCTGGATAACCTTATCCGGATTAGTGTAAACGGGGGCCAAAATGGCCCAAGTGTGTGAATGTGAGTGTGAATGTTATCTGTCTATCTGTGTTGGCCCTGCGATGAGGTTGCAACTTGTCCAGGGTGTACCCCGCCTTCCGCCCGAATGCAGCTGGAATAGGCTTCAGCACCCCCTGCGACCCCGAGAGGGACAAGCGGTAGAAAACGGATGGATGGATAAATGACATTTTCATTGCTTTAGAATTGGATGAATTTACGTAATTATACTAAGTTGGTCATACAATCAGTGTATTGACTGTGCATGTTGCTGGAGAAGCATCCTACTTACATATAGTGGCACTGTAGTTTTACCTGTTGCCATATATAGTGTTTAAATGGAGACAGTAATGCTGTTTAACACCCCCCTCCCCCCAACCTCATTCCCCTTTGAGGCTTGTTTTCATGGTGTCACGCAAACCCATGTAAACACTCTTTTGTCTGAAAAACAAAGAGTGTTAAGTCCGGAGCAATACAGTTGGGTTCAGTTGTATACATGTCTGCAGGTTTTTGGCATTTCAGTTCCGAAATTGGATAGCTACCAAAATATTGACCAGAACCACTGTTTGGCACCATAGTGCAGGAGTACCAACAATAGTAAATCTCGACAGGAATGTAAAGAAACCCTTTGTCTACTTTGCTTTTATCTTCTTTATGGAGTACGCTATTTACATGAGTATAGGTGTCCACTTGGGGTGGGTTAAAAAATCTCTGTTGGTTCCCGTTGCCGCATGTTTCTAATAAACTTCAAAGTAGAGTTTGCTCTGGGCTGGCATGACGACGCATCTTCCAGATGTCTAAGAGAAACCGGACCAGGCAAGGTCTGCTGGCGGCCCGCTTACTTTGAACTATTTACTCAAATATTGGCTTTACTAACTCAGCTCAAAGTTGTTTTTTTGTATTTTTTTTGCGCATGAACTCAGACTTTCCATTGAGTTACCTGTTAACAGAACATGTTTGTAACAGCCCATCTGCAGCACAGCCTCCTCAGGTTTCTGCCTGCGGGATTATTCGGGGCCTGCAAGGTGGAACTGTATATTTGACATGTGTCTTGAATGAGTCACAGCTTTTCCGCTGTGGAGACAGCAGGAAAGGTTCCTGTGTTTAGACTGACTGCCAACATGTGGAGCTGTGGAAGGCAGCTTTGTCTGACCCGATGTCCACCAGGACACAGGTGGAGAAAAGCTATGTAATGATGGTGTGGCTGTCCCCTATATAGTTTATACGGTGATACAGTGTAGATTTTATTGTGTTTTTTTCTTTGTCTGTTGCCTTAAAGATTACAAGATGTCTTACCAAATACGCACACATACTAGTTAAATTAAATAATTAAAATGCTAGACTTCAGCCCTCTCTTTGATTTATGTGGATGCCTCACATGACTGCCATGGGAGGAAGGCTTAATTGGTTAAGCAAGGTTAGTAGAAATACTTTAAAGTTAAGTGACATCAGACAGTGCGTTTGCGTTTGTCGCTAATAATACTACACATGTAGAATTGCTTTGAATTGTGTGGCTTTTTTGTTTTTTGACACATATGGGAAGGGAGTTGCGAACCTCTGAAAGAAACGGATCAATATCTTGCATTGCAGACGCTTTGTCATCACAGGTACTTAAAAGTGGTACAAACAATGAAGCAGAGACAGAGTTGCATTCAATAGTCCGGGAATGTCTTCAGACAGCAGACAAAGGAGAGGCAACCAACAAACAGTTAAACAGGTCAGCTGACTGAAACTGCTGTGATCAGAGAATTTTTGGCCTCCCTTTCCCACATTTCCCGAAGATATCATTTCTGTGGAGAGAAAGGCATTAAGATAACCTGATAACTTTGACACTATTTTCTTTTAACATAATATTCTAGTTTGTTTAGAAAAAAAGTGTACTAACTTATGACCATTAGGTTTTGAGGTAGTACAGTAAGTACTGTGTATCATACGTTCAAATCCATGTTATGTTTTAAATCAATTATTTGTTCAATTGTGAAATGCAGGGCTTATTGTGCAAACATTTAGAAACGTTTGTGAAACATGTTTTTCACTGTTACATGCAGAATTGGCCATTCCGATTAAACTGCAGTGATGGTAACAGCCAGGCTAATCTTTTTAGGGACCTTCACGTTCACCAGGTTGTACTTTGCTTTCAGTAAATGTAACCAAAACCTGTAGTCACCAAGGCTAAATTTTGATCATCGATTGTTGATTGGTTTGCAGGAAAATCTACAAAATTGAGTTCCGCAAAGTTTACTAGGGGCAGGCAGAGGTCAAGGAGAAACCTCTAATTCAGATATGGATGAAGCACAGAAAAAAAAAATGTTATTATATTACTGGCAGTAATTGCCACATCCACTAAAAAGGGGTTTGTAGCACTTGGCATTCCCTTTTGTGATGCGCATTACCACCGACTTTAGGACTAGAGTGGCGGCCAGGTTTTTGCGATCAAACTGGTCATCTTGACGGAGGTATACTCAATCCACTGAAGTACATTCACTTATTTTTTTAATTGGCTATATGGAATCATTCTTGCAAAATGATTCCTGACTCCAACTGCGTCAGATTTGAGGGTTCCCTCGGTGACATGCAGTGACCTTCACACCGGGTAAGGCGCTGATGCCTTTTTTTTAATTTGTTGAAACTCAAATTCATATGCTTTAATTAAGGTAATACAGGTTGCTCATTAAGATAAGAACAAAAAGAAAAGACAATTCACCTTGATAAAAATGTTATCAAATACTTTTTCATCTCATTTATTTGCTGTGGTAAGATAATTATAACTTAAGGAGTCTTTCTTGCCTTCTATTGTATTTGTATGTGAAGTATCTATCCTCCTTTAAAATGTACTTTGTATGATATCTTAAAGTCCAGTTTAAATAAGTGTTTGATCTTAGATACAGTCGTGGTCAAAAGTTTACTTGTAAAGAACATAATGTCATGGCTGTCTTGAGTTTCCAATTATTTCTACAACTCTTATTTTTTGTGAAAGAGTGATTGGAGTACATACTTGTTGATCACCAAAACATTCATGAAGTTTGCTTCTTTTATAAATTTATTATGAGTCTACTGAAAATGTGACCAAGATGTCCCAGATGTTCGGATTTTGTGCCGATTTAGTGATTTTTACTCAAGTAAATGTTAAAAAAAAGATTACAGTCATACAGAAAATACATTTATAATTTAGTTTAAAGAACAAATATTACCCTGACCGCACGTCCCTGCGTTCCCTTAATACTTTTCAGAGTGTCTTAGTTCTTCATCTGAATTGACATGCTACTGAATGTATGCACTTCCTCTTATCCATTTTGGGCTTTCATTCACACATTGCTTTGCAATTCGGCAAACTTGTACCCATATAAATGGATCTCCATGGCAACGTCCTTTATGTCCCATTCAGCACTAGCGCTGTGATAGTGTGTGTAGAATGGCCTGCAACAGATGGTCTCCAATCGTAACCACAGAGATGATGTCATGTGTTAACATGAGCATTATTTTAGTTTAGTCAGAGGGGACTCTCCTGCTCGGGCCTGTGCTCATGAGAGCCGCCGTGGGGGGGAACGCTGACGCCGCGATGAGCGTGCTTGTAAAGCAGCTTCTATTGTGCGATGCTTCGCCGTGATCCCACACTGTTAAAAAGCTCTACAGCAGCGGAAATTCCCTTCAGAATAGTTTCTGGGTTAAAACCGGCTAATTTTAGAGCGCTACAAACAAGAGGGCCGAGTCGCATCACTTAAGGCTGCAGACTGCAAACATGCAATAGTAATTGCTTATGAGTGTACTTGTGTCCAAAACAGAGCAATGTAGACCTTGAGTTAATGTGATGGGCCATGTGACTGTGTGTAACGACTTTTCTTGGTCAAATTGATTTACAGGGTTATTATAGTCTCCTCTTGAGGTCAAGCAGAGGTGGAAAAGGCCCTAAGATAGACAGTGCTTCTTAGCTTATGACATTTGACTTAATTAGGTGAGTGAAGTGCATTCCAGTGTGCAAGGCTACTCTTAATGTTAAATCAAACATTTGTTTTAGCAATATGCACTTAAAAACATATATCATACTTCTTAGAATTAGTATGTTCACATTTGTAAAAAAACCCATAATGACTTATTTTGTGTGTGTCTAATGTGCTGTGCTAATAGCCATCTTTATATTTCTTCTGTCTAAAAGCCAACAAAAAACACAAACCTGTTTTACCTTATGTCCTCAAATAGTTTGAATAGCTGCAACATAACAGCTATTGAAGATTAGTATAGAATGAAAATTGTTGCACATAGTTTTTTTTAAATTATTACCGGTACTGTTTCTCATGATGGAGTAGTGATCCAATTGCACTCAAAAGTTAAACTCCATCATATTACGATCAAATTTTCAAAGCAGAGGTCTTGGTTGTATCGGTTACACTTAAAACATCTTATTAGGGCGTAGTCGTTCTGGCAGTATCGTGTTTGTGTAAAATAGGGGTGTAACGGTATGTGTATTTGTATTGAACCGTTTCGGTACGGGCATTCCGGTTCGGTTCGGAGGCGTACCGAACGAGTTTCCACATGAACATATTAAGTAGCCGCCTAAGCTAAAGTCTTAACAAGCTGCTCTGCTTTCTGCCTCTGTCTCCTACACAGCACCCAGCATTGTCCCACCCACACAACCATCTGATTGGTTACAACCTTAGCGGTAACAGCCAATCGGCAGTGCGTATTCAGAGCGGTAACAGCCAATCAGCAGTGCGTATTCAGAGCGCATGTAGTCAGTGCTTCTGCGGTGGGGTTAGCAGATAGGTGTTTAGCAGGTGAGCATCAGGCAGCGGACTCTCCCCAAATTAAAATAAACACCTCCGAGTCAACAACTAGTAACATCACTATGAGCCCGTTGACATTCTAGAAACAAACTGCAGCTCAGCTCGCTCGCAGTCCCGGCTTGAGGTGAAGGCTAATTCGCTTTTAGCGTAACCTTAGCTCATTTTGCGGTGTGTGTGTGTGTGTTAGCTCATTGTGCGGTGTGTGTGTGTGTGTGTGTGTGTGTGTGTGTGTGTGTGTGTGTGTGTGTGTGTGTGTGTGTGTGTGTGTGTGTGTGTGTGTGTGTAATCATTAGTAATGGAGCAGCCTAGTTTTGAATGGCAGGGTCCCTGTTGTCACATGTTGTTACAAATATAACATTTACATAATAAATCAACTACAGGCTTCCCAAATGCTGTAATAAATTAAGCATGATGAGTTGACTTGAAACTGTTTAACGTTGCACTTTTTATATGTAGAAGAAAAGTTTTGTCATTGTATTTAATCTGAGCAACAACTTGAGGCAGTTTAATGTTGATTAACGTGGGCAGAATTATTATAGTGTTCCCAATGTTAAAAGGATAAAGCCATTGTTTACACATTTGGTAAATTAATAACCAAAAAATTTATATTTTGTTGTTTTCTTACTGTACCGAAAATGAACCGAACCGTGACCTCTAAATCGAGGTACGTACCGAACCGAAATGTTTCTGTACCGTGGATCTCTCACTTCACTAGACACAACTAACTGAATATTGATACAAATAAGGTACTTACACTGTATTTATTACCCTGGTCGGCCTGGTGGTGAACTTCATATTAAAATGTTTTTTTTTGTTAGCTGAGATATTTCACTGACTTGATTGACAATTACAGCTCAATCAATTGATTAATTAACTTTTTTGTCTACAATACTTACATTTGTGGTAGCATTGTTTTATAATACAGTACTGTAGTGTCATTTCTGCAATAGTGGTTGACAGTTTTAAGATTTCTTACCAAGTTTATAGCAAGGATGGACGATATGGCCTAAAATCTATATTGTGGTAGATTCTGTAGTCTCCTATAATAACGATGTATTTCACGATACATGTTATTTGGCATATAAGTGATAATAGAACTATTTCGAAACAGTTACATAGATCCTAATTTAGCTGCTTACGTGAGCGTTAATGTATTGCATCATTTCCGGTAAAATGTTTCGATCTAAACTTCTTTTAAAATGTTGAAATGTAATAACCAATAATTTTTTTGTTGTTTCAATAAGTTACATTAAATGTGGTGCACATACAAAGGAAACGCCTGAGTTACAGCTACTTATTAAAACTATGTTTTACTTGATTTGCAAACTATGTACAATACTAAATGTTTATTTACATAAGTATTTTATTCAAGACAGAAGTTTTAGGTTTAATTTCAATGTTGGATATTATTATTTATTTGAATGCAATGTGCAATGCTACATGATAATGATACTTGTTAGAAGCTGCACTGTGGAGGGGCATTAGCTGGTACCGAGAATGCAACATCGCGTTGAGGACGCCTTTGTTCGCTTGTCGCTATCAAATTTGCGGGACACGACCACGATATGACGATATTATAAAAAGCTCTATCGTTATTTATATCCTATATTGTCTATATCGCGCAATCCTAGTTAAAAGATGACTCTACAAATCCGGATTAACAGATTCATCGCATGAAATATGAGTTCCGTAAATGGGTGTGTGTGTGCGCGCTCGTGTGTACAGTACTTCCATCCATCCATCCATCCATCCATGTTCTACCGCTTGACCCTCTTGGGGTCGCGGGGGTAGGGGGGTGGGGTGGTGGTGGTGCTGGAGCTCTGTGTTTATAATGAGGATGAATTGGAGTCATTGTGGTGTTTTTTGTATGCATCTGTGCGTATCTGATATGGGAAATAGTCTGTATTTATATAGCGCTCGACTATACCTGGAATGATACCCAAAGCGTTTTACATTATACATCACATTCACCCATTCACACACACACACATTCACACACTGATGGTGGAAGCTGCCATGCAAACCGCTAACCACGACCAATCAGGAGCCAGGGTGGAGTGTCTTGCCCAAAGACACATCGGCCATGACTAGGATATGTAACATGTGTTAATTCAGTTCAATTCAAAGCAAACTACTTTATTAATCCCTCAAAGGGCAATTCATTTGAGCAGCAGGTTGTTGCGGTTCATGTAGCCTACATGGCCCCCAATAAATTTGGACAGAGGTACCTAATAACATAGAGCCCCCTTGTTTTCCCCTCAAAATTCCCCACACTCTTCTAAGAGACTTTCACACTTGTCACTGCTACAGTGTTATATAGTCTCAGCTGCATGTGCTGGCCATTATAACGAGATCCAAAAAATAATGAATTGATATCAATCTAATTCGGTTGTACAGTTGTACCTAATGTTATGGCCGGTATGGGTGGAATGTCTTTTTGTTTAAATCATCCTATGCTCCTGACCTACCACCTAGCATGCGGATACAGTAACTGCTGTGTATGCCAACACACACATTCACCCTTTAACACGATAACTGTAGGGAGCTTATACCTATTTTTAGCTTTTGCCTGAATAATGCATTAGTTTGCAGTCAGTGTCGAGACAGCACGGAGACACACACCACATGCATTCAGAGTGTCAACTTCAAAGTACTTGGCCTCTAAAATGAAGCTGTATCATCCTATTAACTGGTAAAACAATGATGACTTAAATTACAGCGATTCCTAGGAATCGCCACTATAAATTTGACTGACCTTTATTCGAATGAAGTCCTCTTTGTCTGACACATCTGGTTTTTTTCCACCATTTTTGTCTGTTTTCAGGCTTTAGATGTGGACCGCAGCGTTCTATACAAGATGAAAAAATCAGTGAAGGCCATCTACACGTCTGGTTTGGGTAAGTCTCCCTTTCTGGTAGGTTAGTTTGTAGGGCTGTGCTAAAACAACACAACCAATTTCCACTAAGGCTGCAACTATTGACTATTGTGATAGTCGGTTGGTCATTGATTATCTTACAATTAGTTGACAAATCAGATAATGAAGCATAAACTTATTCAGTGGCTGTAATTTAGCCATCTGCTTTTAAATTCAGCTTAAGAAATTTTTAGCCATGTGGTAGCTTATAAAGATGAATAAATAATTCAGAAATATTAATGTATACTGTAACTGTGCTGCTATTATGTTTGTTACAAAAAACAAAATAACTATCAAACTATTGTACTTATAAATGCAAGGACAACTCTAGTGCCGACAGTAACAAAGTTTATTTTATATATGAAAACAAAGGACAGAAAAAATAGCAACAATAAAAATATAAACCAAAGATATCTACCTTCCTCAAAAAGAAGCAAGCATTTTGTGATCCATCCATCTATCCATCCATCCATATTCTACCACTTGTCCCTCTCGGGGTGCTGGGGCCTATGCCAGCTGCATTCAGGCGGAAGGCAGGACAAGTTGCCACCTCATCGCAGGGCCAACACAGATGATGTGTTTAAAAAGTTGCACACAGGTATATTATTCATTCTTGATTAACTCCTGGCATTTTTAGTAATCTAATAGACTTGATTATTTTTTAACATTTTAGATATCTAATACATTGTTTATTTTCTGTGTCTGTGTGTGTGTATGACGTTTGTTATTGTGCCTTTCTTCTTTGCGCTGCAAATTGATGCTGCATCACACCTGAAGTTCCTGACAAATAAAAAAAGTACTTAAATTGATTTAGACAGAGCGGATTTTGGCTAAAATAATAGTTAAATCAATTTTCTTTCAAACTTTGTCTTATACTTATTAGTGAGCTACTAAGGAAACAAGTTAATTATTTTACAGAGTTGAGATCGCATCCTCCAGATGTCCGACATCGTGTCTCCACTTTAAATGCTCCTGTGACTATGATGTACTGCCAAAAAAAAACAATGTCTGCTTTTAACAAGATTAGGGTGAAATGTTACCACACTTAACATGTTTCGCCTGCTATGTTGTTGCGATTGGCCGCACTGACTCGCTTCCTTTTGGGAGAACATGAGTGATGACATCACCGACTATTGTCGACAAATGAAATTGTCTTTGACAAATTTTCATTCTCAATGTTTGTCGACAACTTTGACGAATCGTTTCACCCCTAATTTGAGTAGATAGAGGCCAATAGATTTTTCTTCAGAACCAGAATAAAGTGCAGATTGAGGAATACTTTTTTACTTACCATTGTTACTTTCTACTTCCATTGAAGCCTCGTAGGGGCAGTGACACGTCAAATCCAGCAGAGGGAGCTGCGGTGAAAAAAGCATTGTATTTTTAATTAAAAAATAAACATGTTAGGTAGGGACGTAACAATACGTAGTAATAATGATAATCACGGCAAAACTCTCGGTTTGTTTAAATTAAAATAATCAGAAAAAAGCGTTATGATGTTGTGTATATCCACGCTTAAATCCACGCTTTGATTAAATCACGGACTGACTGGCGCTAGCTCGCTGGTTATTTTAAATGCTAACATGATTGCATATCAAATTGGTGTCTTTTTCTATTAAGAAACGACATACCAAAATCTAAACTTCACTAAACACATTGCTGTAAGCTTTTCAATTATATGGATTGAATTATATGGAATACGACACAGACAGAGGTGTTTTTTAAAAACTTTATTGGGTTGAGTTTTTTCTTGCCCGGATGTGGGTTCAGCTCTGAGGATGTTGTTATGGTTTGTGAAGCACCTGTGTGTAAGGGCTATATAAATAAACTTTGATGGCAGCACGGTGCAACAGGGGTTAGTGCGTGTGCCTCACAATAAGAAGGTCCTGGGTTTGATACTCGTGCTTTCCGTGTGGAGTTTGCATTTTCTCCCTGTGACTGCGTGGGTTCCCTTCGGGTACTCTGGCTTCCTCCCACCTCTAAAGACATGCACCTGGCAATAGGTTGATTGGCAACACTAAATTAGTGTGTGAATGTTGTCTATCTATCTGAGTTGACCCTGCGATGAGATGGCAACTTGTGCAAGGTGTAACCCGCCTTCCGCCCGAATGCAGCTGGGATATGCTTCAGCCTCCCCCGCGACCCAGAGAGGAACAAGCGGTAGAAAATGGATGGATTGATAGATGATTGATTGATATTAACACAACGGTGGTGTCTACAACAGGAATGGAACTCGCGTGATGTCACATGAACTGGAAGTGAAGCAAAGTAAACACTTAATTTGCCTTTATCAATAAAAAACTTTTTTTCACTTTTTGAAAATTATAATGGAAGAAGATAAACATATATTTAAACACTCAAATAAAAATATATCTCGTTAAAAAAAACCCAATGTTTGTTTCCTCTGCAAAGAAAGTATATTTTGTGTCTATTCATTTAATTTATGTTTTTAATATAACTTAATTATAATAATTCAGTGTTTGTATAAGTACTTAGCACATTCAACAATACTGTGCTAATAATAATAACCGAGATAATTTTGGTCACAATAACCGTGATATGAAGTGTTTATATTGTTACATCCCTAATGCTAGGCTTGTTTGGCCTTGGGGAAGGTCTGCACCTAAGTTTCTGAGTTAGGAAAAGGCATAATAGACCATTAATTAATTGATGTTCTGCTAATTGTGTGGAATTAATTGTTGATTGATGGCATCTTGAAGCAAAAAAGACAAAGTGCAGCGTGTTAGGTGGTTGCATCCATTGGTTCCATGAAGACTTTCACTGAGGCACAAGTCTTACAAGTTAAGTTGACACTGCAGGATCAGATGTCCAATTCTGATTTTTTTACATTACAAATGAAATCCGATTTCTAATGTGAATGCAATTTGACCCGCATGTGGACATGATGTCAAGTAAAAATGGCTTCAACTCAAGTCGGTCTCAGTACTGGTTCATTTTTGGAAATTTCAAGGATTTTGTGCAATCAAAGTCAACATTTTTTAACCAAATTATTGCGCCTAGAAGATTAAGAAGGAAGAGGAGATGTAGAGTATTTTGGCTCCTGCTGTTTTATGGGATCCTTTGCTTTGATATCTGCTTGAAGAGTGTGCCAATGGCCGAGCAGTTGGAGACGTGAGTTACTAAAACATATTATTTTTGCCTGTTTTCTGCTTCGTTGTCAATATTTATTTTGTAACCGTCTTTTGGGGGAATAATTATTGATGACGTTTTGGTCGGATGAATGGGACGTGAGCACGGCGTTTACATTGAGGATGCATCGCATATATATTAGGGTTGAACGGTTATGGCAAAAATAATCATCACAATTATTTTAATTGATATTGTTATCACAATTAATTAAACGATTATTCATTAATTTGAAAACATGAGTATTTATTGTACAACAAAAACTCGCTCTTAAATCCTTTTTAAAAATATGGACTAAATTAGTAACAAATAAACCACAACAAGTAAAATAATAATAATAGCAGTAACAATAAATTTAAATAACAATTGCAATATAAAACGCAATACAATAAAAACATTTTACCTATTAGATTCATTTTAACCACCATAAAGTGTGTGCTTTTTGTGTAAAATAAATACAATGATAAAATATTTGTTAATTTAAAAATCCTCACATTTATTGATGCATCCATGGACAATTTTGACCAGTATTGTTCAAATCTTAATAATTGTGCAAATGTATCAATAAATGAATTTAAGTACATTATGCTTGTGCAAGGTATTTTTTGAAACATTTATTTAGTTAGCGCAGTACTATTATGTGAAGGCGGGAAGTATGCTGTGCTGTTGTTCTCAGCTTGACAAGTAAAGAGGCGACTCACTTGAGGCTGTTTAAAAAAAAAAAGAAAAAAAAAAGAAAAAGAAAAAGAGCCTCTCAAGTTGTGACCACCGTTTGTACATTAATGTTACATCGATGATGTTGTTCACAAGCAGATGAGATGTGTTGTGGGTGTACGGATTGTTCTATTAAGCTTTAGCTTTGGAGTTGAGTCGCTGTTTCAAGTGACCGTCTCAGCATTCTTTAGTTCAGGACAGGGCGGTTGAGTGTGTCGGGGATTAATGAGCGGTGTACTGGACACATTATTTTCCCAAACAAATGTTCCTTCTACTCGCAGTGACATCATTTCACTTACATTCATGTCAAATTCCCTGATATTAGTCTGTGTTTATCAGCGGGTTCCGTTTTATTGGCCAATTATGTGACTCCATCCTGGCTAACGTGAAATCATGTGCCTTACTTGTTTGTTGAGTTTAGTGATTATTGATTAGGAATATTAGTCCTGTGTCAACCATGGTGACATTCCAAACTTCTCGTAAACATGCTCTTTTTTCCACTCATTCGCTCCACATCTGTTTCACCATCACAAGCCTTGGAATTTGAATGCACGTTACGCCGCCCATTAATCGTTTTTTTTGCGATGATTATTTTTTCATTATCAAGAGAAGCCATAATCAATATTAAGATTTGATTAATTGTCCAGCCCTTACATGTATCCAATTTTTATCCACATACAAAAGAGGCCTGGGTCGAATATGAAAAATTCGGAATTGCACTGTCCACACTGACATGGACAAATCCAATAGAGGTCAAAGCAAAAAAATCGGAATTGACCCACAATGTGAACAAGACCATAGTGAGCAGAGTTCTGCATAGAACACTGGCATTGAAACACATATTCAGAGAAAATCCAAAATCCAAAATATTTCCTATGGTGGATCAAATAAGTGTTCTTATTTTGCTCCACCTCGAAGGTCAAAAACTATTTTGAATCCATCAGCATGGAGTCAGGAAGCCTTGCCAGTTCCCTCTATTACAGCCCAGACAGAAGAGCTTCTTCTGCAGTCAGAACATGTACAGATTCCTGTTCATGCACTGGAAAGATGCTCTCTCTGTGTGTGTGTGTAGTGTGTGCTGTATGTACTGTGTGAACTGTGTATAAGTGTGTGTGCATGTTTGTTACTATGCTGATTGGCTGTGCTAGCACTGGGTGTTTCCATCGTCTTTTGTTTTTGGCCCGAGAGAGTCCCCCGCTGAGTGCGAGAAAGAGAGGCACCGAGGGGCGAGAGACTTGCGAACAATGTGCTGAGCACATCTTTCTCTGAACACTATGAGCTCTGTTGTATGGCCTAGCGACAGCTGTCTGATCCGAACTCTCAAAGGAACAGCTGGACGGGCCACAAAGGCGCAGACACACTCCTGCTCTCACCTCCCGTCACTCATTCACACGCTTCGCTGAAGTCGCGTCTCTGTGGGTTTCTGTGTGAACATTAACAGTTCGCTGGTTTTCTCTTTAAATGCTCCTGTTTGAATCTGCATAAAAGGTTCAGCAGTTGAAACATTGATGAGGTGCAGTGTTGATTTCACTGCAAACAGGATTGTAAGCTGTGACAACAAAATGTGGAACCCCTGATAGTGTTGACAATAAAAACACTCTCCAAGCCGGCCTGCTGGTATTTGAAGTTGAACTAGGAGAGGCTCATATTAAAATTTGCTATTTTAAAAACCTATGACGGTAATCTACTCAGAGCCTCATTTGTTTAGAATACAAATATAAAGGCTCCATGAAACGCTGTGTGATGTTTTACTTTTGGCCTCCTTAATCAGCCAAGACAAACATAAATAAGCAGCAAGGTATTTGTATAAAGTGAATCATGCTGTTGCAGCTTTAGACTATAATGCAGCATATAGTCCATTACATATTTTGGATGAAATCCGCATTGATTCAGTCCATTGAAAGTTATTACAGTAATGTGCCTTAGTACATCTTAAAAAAACTAAACAATGTTTATGGCAAAATAAACAAGACTTTATATATTCTAGTCATCAATTTAAACATCACATTACTTAATTTTATAAAGCAATTCTTCAGAATTGATTAGGGGTGTGATGAGATCTCGTGTCAAGTGATATTTCTCGTTTAAAGAAACGCTGTTTCATGGGCAAAACATAGTCAGGTTTTTTTTTTAATTTTTTTTTACAAGCTTTCCGAAGCATATCGGTGTGGACCTGCGCAAAGGATTGGAACCGATACATTAAGAGTTTTGTGCACAATGAAAGCTAGTAAACAGAGCTGGTTTCGGTATTCCCTGCGCGGTCGCTCTCCTTCATTTGCGTTCCACAGCCAACGCGCCATGTGTATGTCAAAGCAAAAACAGCTAAATTATCAAATACGGACGCCACAGAAAAGCAACCCAGACTTACAGAAGTGCTGGACGACATGACTGAAAACTGTACCACGATGAAACTGTTTTATATCGGTCGATAGCGATAATTATTGATATTTTTTTATGACCGATTGAAAATAAGGACCAGGAAAATATATATTAAATGTTAACATTTTTATTTAAAATGTAACCTTTCTCTGATTATAATCCCCTCAGTTATCAAGGCAGAGAGGAAAGCAAATGTCAACACAACCATGGAAAACACTCAATGTAAACAAAATTCTAAAGTCGTATTGAACACTTAACAATAAATGAAGGTGCAAATAAAAGGAATACGTAGGAAATGCTTGATAAAGTGTAACAAAATAGTGCAAATTTTGAAAATGTAAACTTAGAGAAACCCGAGAAGAACTATTTTCTGCACGTTTAGTGCCAGGAAGTTACAGCTGTGCTCTAAGGTGGTTGGGTATTACCGGTCTTGGTGGGGACAACCGCTCTGCATAATTTACAGACCACATTGGTCTGACTACGGACCGTTTAAAAAAATCCCCAAAACTGCCACACTGTCGAGGTGATTTTTCCTGCTTTATGGACAATTTCTTCACCCTCTGCAGCATCTTTTCTTAGTGTATCTTTCATCTTCTCACTTCATGCAAAGAGTCAACCGTGAGACAACAAGATGGCGCAACCAAACCTGATAGTTATTACTGTTACTTGATCAGTGTCACTCTCACTGATCAGTGATAATTTCCTGCGTTGCTCGGTTGCCGGAGAGCGACTACCTTTTTCATGCAACCAACCATGCTTCGAAACCTATGTTTTTTTCCGACGCAGAAGAAAAAAAAAATCAAACATTTTATCAAACACATTTTTTTTATATCGATTGTGTGTCTATCGCTGTATATATTGATATTGTTTTATCGCCCAGCCCTAATACAAAGTAAGATTACTGTAATAGTAAAGGACAAATCCAGCTCCACGGTCCTTAGCTTTCTGGAAAAGGTGGCCCCCGAAACAATTTAGTTAAATAGCCTTGCCTTTGACCTATTGGTTAACTTCTGTTTGTGGATGCTGAAACATGGGGAAGATTCCCTTCCCTTTCTGCTCAAGCTTCCCGGTGTGAAAACCGGGATTTTCAGCAGTGACGGCCTCAAACCACTTGTGAGGATGTGCGTAAGTAAGAAGACCGAATAAAGAAGATAATGAGTTGGTTTGCACAGAGAGGAGGACACACGGACTGCTTGCAGGCTCTGAGCAACATGAGCGAGTGAGGCGAGGGAGGAAGACATGGGTAACGTTGAGGAGAAATTTGTTGTAGGGACCTGCCAGCCTGCCAGATTGTTAGCGTATAATGAATAAACCAACAGCAGCATCCCCAGCTTTGCTGTGTGTCTGCAGGAGCAGATCTGCTCTCACAGATTTAACCCAAACTAACAAAAAATCAACTAGTGGAAGTCAGTACTGTTTCAACACCTCTAACTTGGCAGGACAAGAAGAGCCAGCTCTTAAATAATGCAGCACCTTAGCCCATTTTGCATCATGGTGTCCGGACAGGACATGTCTTATGGGTTATGTACTGCACACATTCTAACACAAACACCCTTACTGGCAGAAAAAATAGATTTCCACATGTTCTAAATCTAATAAAAAGCCTGCACAGACACAGGAAAATGCACAAAAGAACCCAAAAATAAAACACCATGGTATTGCTTTTGACCATTTTCAAGGATCCTGTGAGTGCTTAAAAATATTGAAAATGCATCACTTTTAATGTTTTTTAGGACTACACTACTGGATTTTAATTTTAGAAGAAAGCTTTCACATTATAGTTGGAGTTTTCACTGCATACCCATTTCAAATCAAATAGATATTTGACTGAATATTCACTTGTCACATTAAAAATGTGCATAGACTTTTCTGTTAAAGGTGTTTTTTATGTTTTGTTTGTACCATACCACAATGTCTTTTACTGTGAAAATTACAATGCTATTTTTGATTGTGTACTGTTCATATTGAAATACATTTGGTCCAATATAACGCAATGTTCTACATAACTCTTATTATGCCATATATATATATATATTTTTTTTTTTTGAAGATACAACTTGGTTAAAAGATTTCAGTGTGTTTTGTACTTTTTGAGCACATTAAACAATACTGCGATAATATGGACAACTGTGATAATTTGGCTCACAAGAACCGTAATAGGACATTTTCATATCGTTACATTCCTAGTGTGAAGATAGATGGATGGATACACTTTTATTTATCCCACAAAGGGAAAATTATATGGTTTCAATGTAGGTTTTTACATACAGTAACGGAAGTAAAATGTAATGAAAAAGAAAAAAATTGTCATAAATGATCATTCATATTGAATTTCTTCATAATTGCATTTCTGTGTGCTGTTCATATAATCTGTTCCATCCTAAAAATCGTAACTCAAAACTAAAACATGTATTTAAAAGAGTTAATAATTGTTCCTTTCTCCTTAGACCTCACTTGCCAATTGACTGCTACTTACTTTGGGTCAGAGTTTAAAATAGACCCTCATCTTTTTAATATTTTAGAAGTGATAGACCTTATTTATATACATACATAAAGTCGGCACCTAACCCCAAACAAAACTCTTGTTAAAATTGTCTCATTTGTTGCGCTATGTTTGTGCTGTTAAAATTGTTGTTTTTGAATTTTAATTTTTTGGTTAGTAAACTTGTATTATAGGTCAGTCAAAGTTCAACCAGACCCCCATTTTTTCTAAATTTTACCAAATTGTGGCAGCTATCGATTATTTTAGTAATGGAGTAATCTATCAATTATTTTGTTCGATTAATCGTATTTTGAGTTACTTCAAACGTCAATGCATATTTTAGGGAAAATAGTCAAAATGAACGACCATTTTTCTGCTTGCCATAAACTTCTTGTTTTGTTTTTTTTTACATAAATGCATATTATCAACATTCTCAACATATTATCAACATTTTAATTGCACTTTTAATATTAATAAACATAAAAAAACAACAACTCTCTACCTATTTCTGAGTACCGTATTTTGCGGACTATAAGGCGCACTTAAAATCCTTTCATTTTCTCAAAACTCGACGCCAAAATTTTATATGTTCCATTGAAAATGTAGAACATTACACACAGCGCTCAAAAATCTATCAAAATGTTTTAGTACGACTTTGGTAAGCTATGAAGCCGTTCCGCTTGATGGATTGTACTGTGCTTCAACATACGAGTATTATTATGGTGTGTGTAAAAGGTAGGACATATTATCTGGCGTTTTGTTTCACAATATTATGCAAAAAACTTTTCTTACCTTCTGGTACCTCCTGATCTGTATTTGGGATCGGCAAAAGTCCTGAAATATGCGTGCGTCCGCCTTTGTAATCGGTGAAGACCGCCTGGTCAATAAGCTCCTTCTTTTCCTCTATTTTCATGTTATGTGACATTCAGCCTCCGCTGTTGCCATTTCTAATATAAAGTAGTGTAAAGTTCTTACTTATATCTGTCAGTAAACTTGCCATGAAAGCGCTAGAACATACCGGTGTCATGAGTTTACATTATTCCCCCAAGGAACTTTAGTTATTAGAGAGTTCTGGTCGGACGGTTTTTCACAGGACCCATTTCCGGCATTGTTGTTGCACTAGTGAGCCACAGATGAGGAGATGCTGCGCCGTTATTGACTCAAGTAAAGTCTGAATGTCATTAAAACAATTAGCTCCATCTTTTGACACTTTTTCCACTCCTGTCCTTGCACGCTACACCGCTACAACAAAGATGACGGAGAAAAGACGCTGCCGAAGGTGAGCCACGTAAATAAGACCGCCCACAAAACGGCACAGCCGTCAAAAAGCGGTGTGAAGATGATCTGTAAAACATAATCTATGCAACATTTTGACCAAAGAACCACCTTTACATGTTATGTAGACCACAAGGAAGTGTTTTCAATTTAGAAAAATAAAATAAAAAGACCCCTTTAATGCGCCCTATAATCTGGTGCGCCTTTTGTATGAAAATAGACCTGACTAGACCTGCTCATCGGCAGTGTGCCTTATAGTCCGGTGCGTCCTATGGTCTGGAAAAGACGGTATTTAAAGGTCCGGGCACTCCATGATGTCTGGATATGATCACCTTTGTGCTGGTTTGTGCCATTGAAACTACCAATTGTGTACTTTTCTTTTACTGCAGATAATCACAGTCTTTGGTTTCCTGGTCACATCATATGTTTTAGTAGCCACTTGTTGGCAGGCAGACTTAATCTGTTCCCGTTACCAACACAAATACCAAAGACTATAAAAATGGGACCCATTGCCTCCCTGCTTGGCACTCAGTATCAAGGGTTGGAATTGGGGGTTAAATCACCAAAATGATTCCCGGGCGCGGCCACTGCTGCTGCCCACTGCTCCCCTCACCTCCCAGGGGGTGATCAAGGGTGATGGGTCAAATGCAGAGAATAATTTCGCCACACCTAGTGTGTGTGTGACAATCATTGGTACTTTAACTTTAACTTTAACTTTATACCAGTGAGTTAGACTCTTTTAAGTGCCAAATTGTGCACCTGGACTTAACTGCAGAAACAGACTGACACATTTACATGATAAAAAAATATTTTTTTGTACAAATGACTTACTTAATAGAATCAAGTATTGAAAATAAAATACACATTAAAAGGAAAAAAATATGCAATCTGCTGGATCAGATGGGTTACTAAGTCACAAAATTTGAACAGGAAGGGTGGCGGGGGATCAAAATAGGTCCTCTATACAGTGCGCATACAGTAAACTATCTTTTAAAAGCCTTGGCGTGTCTCGACCTTGCGTCTTAAATTAGATTTGTCTGATGTGTTGCGCACTTAGTGAGTCAGAGGCTTTCAGCTAATAAGACCATGCATATCTTTGAAGGAGTTGCAGACATGATGTTACCCAGCTCCATCTAAAACTGAACACAGTGTCTGACTGCTTTTCATTGATTATACTGTATGTGTGTGAGTCACGACGTGGCCCCAGGTGTGTTTTAGTGTTCACCTTCACAGTTTTACAACCCCCCTTTTTCTCTCTCTCTCTCTCTCTCTCTCTCTCTCTCTCTCTCTGTCTCCCCCCTTGAAGTAGCTAACCTCCCAGTGGCCAACTCACATCATATTTTTCAGTGAAGGTCGTCATAGTAACAGCCCCCCTGAGCTCCTTCCTCATTGCCATGGCTGTCCTGATTACATTAGCCACTGCTGGATGCTTTTTTTTTTAATTCTATTGTGACTCTCCAAAGAAAATGTTGTCTAAACTTGACAATCCTATCGCTCACCTCGATTTAAAAATCTCCAGCGTGCTGTACGTCATTTTATTTACTGTGTCCGTGTATTTTTTGTTTTCTAGCTCATGTGGAGAATGAGGAGCTGTACACACAAGCGTTGGAGAAGTTTGGAGAAAACTGTGTGTACAGAGACGATCCAGATTTGGGTTCGGCTTTCCTGAAGTTCTCTGTCTTCACCAAGGAGCTCACGGCGCTCTTCAAAAACCTGGTGAGTGTGGATTGTAAAGAGAAAGAGATGTGAAAAAAACAAACCCTGAGGATTTCCTTCTTGTCTCTAATTGTCTCAATCCCCTTGAGTTCACCGACACACACATTGTCTAAGCAGGAAGCTTCAGTTTTCCACGCAGGCGGCCAATGAGCCACTGCGATGTGTAATTTCAGTTTGATGTAATCAAGTCTGATCCTGCGCCACTAAAGGCACCTTTTGTATCCAGTCCAAAGCTCTTATAGACAAAGTTGACTCTATCATGCTCATTGTTTCAACTTCCACTGAAAGGAAGGGATTTTGTATCCGTGATACCTTTTATTAAAGAAATGTGAGATGTCGTCGAACCAGTATGTTGGGACGAAAGATTTGTGAAAGCTTTTTTTAACCGTGCAACCCGAGGCTGTCTTTGAATGCAACTTGCAAACCGTATTTCCTAAACATGCATTCATGCCGATTAAATGGTTCAGTAGGTCTTTCCCTACCCTTACAGTCCACAATCTAAGGCAGGGGTGTCAAACTCATTTTAGCTCATGGAGGAAAATCTATTCCCACTAAGGCCGGACGGGTAAAATGATGGCATAATAACTTCAAAATACAACTATGACAATTTCAGATTGTTTTCTTTGTTTTACTTAGGCCCAAAATAGAACAAACACATTCTGAAAATGTACATACAGAAATAATCCTCTTGACAAAACAATGAGGAAAAAATTGATACAGTTTAAAAAAAACACCATGAAGAACATAATGAATTTAGACTTAATCTCAGTGTATGGACAAAGCAATTAAACTTTAAATAACAGCCCATCTGAGATTGAACAAAAAACAAAATAAAGCTTCTACGTATCAACTACCTCATTTGTAATTTCCACTGTTCACTTTTTTTGAATTGTAAGTAATCACATTGTAAGTGGGATTACGAAATGTTTATTTTACTCCTGTCGAGGGGGAGGAGTCGCAGCCCTTCTTTACTGTGTACCTCTTGCTTGTTTGGTCTCCCTCACAAGTCACTTCACAAACTTCAGCTTCTCCAGAACTCTGCAGCCCGGATAATTACCAGAACCCCTTCAATCCAGCACATCACCCCTGTTCTGCAGCAACTCCACTGGCTACCCATTAAACATCGTATCCACTTTAAAATAATTCTCCTCACTTTCAAAGCCATCCATAACCTCTCTCCATCATATCTCTCTGACCTGATCCATGTCGCCATGCCCTCACGTTCCCTAAGATCCTCTTCATCCATCCATCTCACTGTCCCCTTATTTAAACTGTCCACCATGGGTGCCCGAGCTTTCAGCCGCTCTGCCCCACATCTTTGGAACTCTTTGCCACCAGACCTTCGTAACTTAGACTCAATATCCCTCTCCAAATCAAGACTCAAAACACACCTATTCCTGACTGCCTATTCATTGTACGGTAATCATCTTTTCTTCTCTATCTTTGTTGTTGTTATTATTGTTGTTTTTATCCAATTTGATTTTATTGTTTTGATTTTGTACGGTGTCCTTGAGTGCCCAGAAAGGCGCCTTATAAATAAAATGTATTATTTATTATTATTTATACTTACTCAGCCCGGTGTAAACTATTTGCTTGCCTAACAGAATTGCTATTGCGACATTCAGTGGACACATTTAGAACAGCAGTTTCTTTAATACACTTGGCAAACTCATATCGCGGGCCAGATTGAAATTAAATGGTAAATGGGTTATACTTGTATAGCGCTTTTCTACCTTCAAGGTACTCAAAGCGCTTTGACACTATTTCCACATTCACCCATTCACACACATTCACACACTGACGGCGGGAGCTGCCATGCAAGGCCCTAACCACGACCCATCAGGAGCAAGGGTGACGTGTCTTGCTCAAGGACACAACGGACGTGACAAAGTTGGTAGAAGGTGGGGATTGAACCAGGAACCCTCAGATTGCTGGCACGGCCACTCTCCCAACCGCACCACGCCGTCCCCAGATTGAACCTGTTCCCGCCCGCTGGCCGCATGTTTGACATCCCCGATATAAAGAGATTCAATGCAAAAGCTGCAGCCTTATCTTTATTACAGTGGTACCTCAACCTACGAGCACGATTCGTTCTACGACCGAGCTTGTAATTCAGAACACTCATATTTCAAAGCAGCCCAGCCCACTGAAATTAATCAAAATAAATGTAATCCCTGCGTAGCCCTCCAAAAACACCACAATTTTAATGCGTAACGTGACTTTTAAAAAGCAAAAATTTTTTTTAGATAAACACTGTTAAAACATTACATTAGCATACTACAAACAGTTACAGTACCGGTAGTCTTATGTAATATGGCAATGCTATTTCTAGCATTTAGCTTGAGGACTGGACTGATGTGGTGTCTCCTTCGGGTTGATTCTCCGTTCAGATATTATTTGTCCGTCTAAACGCTCCAAAGTGCTTACATCTTGATATTTTTGCATCAGATTTCGAGGTAGTATGAATCCGATTAGAATCTAATCTTTTGAAATGCGACTTCTGTCTAAACGGAAATGCGACCTGAATGTGACTTTTACTTAGCTCACCTTTGGGTGAGCTAAGTCATTTGTGTCTGCAGGAAAAGACGCGACCCGCCACCGGAAGTGGATACGTCATCACAACATCCGGTTTTGGTGAACATAGAAAAAAATAATTTGGTGGCCGAATTTTCTGTGCATCACTAGTCAATGGTGCGCAAATAATAGGCTATATGTACTGTAATATTTGAATATACATGCTGTATATATTATCTACTTTAATTCCTACGAAATTGCAATTGTTGAAGGACCGGAATCGACGTGTACCCTGTTGCGTATTTGCTTACATTGCATAAGTTGTTTACGTAAGAGAGTTGAAAAATAAAGCTAACGTAGATTCATGCTAATGCTCAGGCTTTCCTTTACTTAACAGCCATAAAAAGATTAGAACCCTCCTAAATATATTACACTATATATATAACCATTTACACATTATAATGCTTTAATTTCTTCATGTGCGTAATCCAGTCAACTTCCTTTTTTTTCACTTTTATCGAACTGCGGATGCAAATGACATCGAGGGCACTTTGGGGCCACATTGGGCGCATTTTTACTGGAGTCTGATAAAGATCACATTTTACTTGCGGTGCAAACAATCAACTGGAAAAAAATCAGATTTCCAAAAAATCTGACTTTAGAAAAATATTGATTCGGACCACTATGGCCTGCAGAGTAAACTTAGTCATAGAGTTGGATGCGAGTTTCTGGTGACATCTGGGAACACTCCCTACGTCATCTTTGAGCGACTAACCGGGGAAGTCACACAACATGCAATATGTTTGTTAGTGTACCAAAGCTAATGTTCAACCATCCAGTTTATTGCGTCAGGACAAGAGAGAACAAATTGAAACACATTATCTGCAGCCTCCTGATATTTTTATGGATAAATGTTTGTCGTTTGGGTGAGTGCGGCATATCATGCTGTGGATGATGGCTGCAGCTTTTGTGGTATGTGTGACACTGATTTGCTGCATAGGCTGCTAACAGTTGGGACATATTTTTAATTGTTTGTTTCTCTGATTTGGTCGTCTCTTACCTCTCTTGCGCACTAACCTTCTTAGTTCTGATGTCGATATCTCGATATTAAATCAAAACGTATGTTATTAATTGAGTAAATGACGCAGAAATAGCATGAACTATTTACTGCTCAAGCAGCACAACCCTGAGGCTGAGACAAATACTATTTCAACCGACGGTGAAAATGCGAGATATCGAGATATGCTCGCAACTTAAAGCATAACAAAAAGCCGAGAGACAGCTCATATCTCAAATTACTCGTAAGGTAAGGTACTCCTAAACTAAAGTGCCACTAAATTTGCAGTGAACTGAAAAGAAAAACAACATTTGCTACTTTCAGCTATTTTTAAAAAATCTGCCTCTCTTTCTTCTCTAGTTCCAAAACATGAACAACATCATCACCTTCCCTTTGGACAGCCTGCTGAAAGGAGATCTGAAAGGAGTCAAAGGGGTAAGTCAGCAAAACTGTGTGGTCGGGTGTCACTTTACAACTAATTTCTCAGTCTGCAAGGCCTTTCCCTTGAGACCTGAGGATCATGACTTTGTTCATTCCCAGTTATCAGGAGATGTTAGCCTGCAAAACAGTTTATGTGCCCCATTAAAATGTGTATAATTAAGAAAATACCGCCATACATTAATTACTACAGAAGTGAGCAGCTTGTGTATAGCATTCAAGGAGCACTTGAGGGATTTATTCAAATCCACTTTAGCCGGGAAAGAAGGGGGAACACGGAGGTTCCCATATCCCTGTCATATGGTCCAAGGATACATTCTATGTACAGTTGACACAGACAACGGGGGTGTTTCCAGAGCACAATTTTTAACTGGAAACAGACTGTTTATGAGATTTTGAAGGCTGAAATGGATCTTGCAGTGACGTTTTTGATATTGACAGTTTCTGTGCACAATTAAAAAGGAAGTGAAACACTCTGTTTGCCATAGGCATATAGAAGTACAGTATTTCACAACAATAGTGGAACAGGAGATAAATACATTAAATGTTAACATTTTTATTTCAAATGTAACCTTCCACTGATTATAATCCCCTCAACTATCAAGGCAGAAAGAAATTGAAATGTCAACACAATCATGGAAAACACTTAACAATAACCTCTTTAAATTAAGGTGCGAAAATAAGGAGTATGTAAGAAATGTTTATTAAAGTATAACAAAATAGTGCAAATTGTGAAGATGTTATTATGGAGAAACCTGAGAAGAACGATCTTTTGCAGGTTCACTGCCAGGAAGTTAACGTGGTATATGTAACATTTAATTTGGTCTGTTATTCTTATTTAAGTATGAAAATGAATTTTATGTTATACAGTAGTTATTATGGAATTACTATTGGACCAAATTATTATTTTGAAGTAGCACATTTGTTCCATTTTGCTATTTATTTTAGTCATACAGCTCTGCCCTTTAGTTCTTACCTGTTGTTTCCATACATCCAAATAGGAAATGAACGTGGTTTGAAAAGAAAAAATAAGTGCGGCTACATTCCATTTTAAAAAAGTCCAAAAAACTGCCATACTGTCGAGGTGACTTTGACTGTTCGACGATGTATTCAGTCTCTGCAGCACTCATTAAAAAAAACAAAAAAAAAACTCACTCTGGGCAGAGTATTAACAGCGAGATGGTGCAACCAAACTTGATAGTTGATACTGTGATGCGATTGGTTGTTTAGCGTGTCCCTCCAATGGTTCACTGACCCTTCCTGTTTTGCTAGGTTACCAAACATCAAGTGCCTTGGTGTATGCAACCAACCATGTTTCATTATTTCCGGTTTCTTCCGTCCAAAAAATATACATCTATCGAACATTTTATTGAAAACATTTTATATTGATATCGATCACATGTCTATCGCGATATATATTGCTATTGTTTTATCGGCCCAGCCCTATTTTATATTTACCGTAGATGTCTATCTTCTGTCTATCTTGGGAAATAATTGATTTGTGAATATTTGCTAATTGATATTAATCGTCACATGGCGCAGCGCACTGCATCCAATAATCATACAGTATGTATTGGCAGACGCCGAGCATTTCATCACTTTTGCATCCAGCAGAATGACATTGCAAAAAGGTTACATTTTAAACCCATATATTGTCAGACAAAGGAGCGTTTTTTTTACAGCACCGCTTTAATTATGAAAAGCTGTATTGTATTTTAGTATTTTCAGTCATTTTAGCATCTGCTTAAACATTGCGTTGTGTATGAAGATGCATGATAATTATCAGGCCGATATTAAATATCATGACGTCACACGGATCAATCCGATAACATAAACAAATAGATTTGGTAACCAGTTTTAAAAAATGCTGCAATGAGACGAGATTACCCATACTGTGCTGTAGGAGGGATAGGGTGAACAAATGCAGTGGTCCTACGTCGTTGGAGTTGGTAAAATTAAATTCTAAAATCACAGCAGCTCTTAGTATAAACAAACGTGGCATAGATTGCGCGGGACTTCTTTAATCCTTCACAAGATGGCATCCCGGGTGACACCTGCACCAAACGGCTAGAAAACTCTCCACAAGGACATACCTCGCTTTTTAACACATGAAACCCAACAGATACGTTAGTGTCGCTACGACAGTGCCTCCGAAGCCCATGAAGACGTCTGTGCCGCCCAGAAGCTGCCCAAAGCCAGCCGCAAAGATAGTCCTTGAGCCGTTCTCACCGCTGCTGTGTCCGAAAAGTAAGAAGAGCCTGCCAAAATCTATCTGAAGGCCAAAGCGATCTGCCATGGAAATGATGGCGCTGGACAATCAGCTCTTTACTATTTTTGACGGCACTGCTCCCTGTTGGTCAGCCACAGTTTGTACTTCCGAGCCTAAACTAATTTTCGGATGTGTTTGCCAGCAAAATACGACGGGATCGCCACATTCTTGCTTTCACAAATGGATGGAAATAAGGTCATAAACTTTTTTACTTATTTATGGATGTGTGATGTTAGCCGTAGTACCGTATTAGTGATATCATAATTGATTAGGACACTTCTACAGGTACAGAGTGTTAACACCACCTTTGTTTAAGTCTTTCTTACCTCCAGGTGTGCACAAACTACAGGTAAATCTAAATTTAAAAAAATATTAGATTGAAATGGGCTATCATTATCGGTCTTGAGAAGCAGGAAGTTATTGGTATCGGCTTGAATTTTTTTATTGAGCATCCCCAATTCTGTATATGAAAATGTCCTAACAAAGGAAGATGTTCTTGTACAACTTGATCATTGTCATATAAACGGACCCTCAACCCAACCAATACTTATTGCTTCCTTCCTGGCCCACTGACTTTTTATCCAGGCGTGTGATTGGCTGCAGACACAATTGTGGAATGATTAGATTAGGCTGGCACTTATGAGGCTCATTCCTATAGAAACGAGTCTCCATGAACCTCAGCCATATGGTTGGTCTAGAACTGTTTGTCTTGTCTTTTCTGCTTTTGTGTACCAACTCAAGTGTTTTCGCTAAGTGTCTGTCTTCGCTTCCTGTCTTTGTTATCTGGACTCGCTCCACTACTCCCCTCACTGTCATTTACGAAATTCCAAACCCCTTCCACTTCATGCTTTTGATTACCCTGGCCACTTAGAGCTCATTAGCACCATGGGATGATTGTCATTGTATCGATGTTATGGGACTAATGAGCTGTTTAACTTTTAATACCTCATAACACAGAATTACTACCACTGTAGTAATGCAAGCAAAACCCCAGAGTGTGGTCTTGGTTTTGGCGACGTCCCAGTCTGACGCCCAAACCAGTCCTTTACCGCTCTTAGCCCTCTTCTCACCTTCATTTTCTTCTCCTTCCTTTGCACCACTTTGCTTGTGTGCTTTCCCACGGGATCGACCTGTCAGCAGATGGGGAAGCAGGATCCTGTCCAGACGTGCTTGACAAGCTCTTCTGCTTCAGAAAGAAAAAAAGATGAAGTAACGACTCGACATGAATGTCACGGACGGAGTCGAAAGATGTCTTTGAAACAGAAGAGGAGTTAAGCTCTAGGGTGCAATATATGTCATACACGGTTTTATTTAATGTAGTTAGGTCGCGCAGTCTTGTGTGGAGAAATGCTGCACACTTTGAACAATAATGCCACATTTGAAACCACAGGGATGTAGGTAATAATACTATGTTAATGTCCAACTAAAGACAATATTGGCAACCTTGATAAGATAGTATTTTCTATGTCTGGCAATGATTAATAGGACTGTCAGTAATCCGGTAAAAAAACCTCCATGTTTTTGGCTGCCTTGATTGTATTGAACATAATTTTGAACCAAATATTAAGCAATAAAGCAATATAAATTTGATCTAATACCAACCATCGGGAGTTTTACTGTGGTTTATCATCAGTACCAGGGTTTTTCCTGCGTTCAAAATTGTGCCGCCCCCAACCAGAACGATTGATACCACTCAACACAGCGTAAAGCTATGGCTGTTTTGATTGAGCGATTGATGTCCCTCTGCGGCAGCTACATATTTTAACTGCAGTTGCAGCGTTGCGCCACTATAGAGGCACTATATCGACAGCAGTGCACCGGAAAGACCTGAAGCATCTACCGAAGAAGAAACAGATCGAATCGTGTTGTTTCCCGCTACTTGGTACATAACGTTGACCGCCGTAACAAGTGGATTTCTGCCATACGGAGCATGATGCGGAGGGATCACTGGACTCCTACAGAACACTCCAGACTGTGCTGTGAACATTTTGTCTCTGGTAAGTGAACACAGCTAGTAGTGTTAGCTTAGTTTCCAACCTTTTCTGACTAATTATAATAGATCGATTGATTGAAGAATTTATTAGAAGTTTGCATAGGATTAGGTAGAGTTTCATGACGGTACAGGCAAAATCAGCCACTACTTTAAAAAGCAATCTCGCGAGGAGGAAAGTCAAGAGTCCAGGTGAAACAGAGCAGAGAAATTAAGTAACAGGCAGTTAAAATGTAATAATTCATGGTGGTGACATGTGGAAATTTTTGTCCACAGAGCGCTTGAAGGCTGCTTCAAAATCATCTACGAGTGTCTCAAGCAAAAGTGGCCCCACCACACAAGCTATGAGCCCATCATTCTCTTATGCAAGCACTTAGGCCACATGTGTCAAACTCAGATCTGGCCCGCAACATCATTTTATGTGGCCCGCAAACACCTGAAAATGATATGTGTAAATAAAGTACTTCATACTTTGTCACTAAATGTAATGGATTTTTTTCATTTTGACATAAAAAAATCTGTCCTGCTTGAAATTGCATGCCTTTTAAACTTTAATAGTATTCATTATTGCAACAAATATTACAGCATATTATCATACTTACCAAAATGTTTTTGTCTAAATAAAATTAAATACTTAAATATCTGCTTGACGTATGATTTTAAAGCAAACTACCCATCTAATTGATAAAAATGACAATACATTTTACGGTGTTCTTTACAGCATATTACTGTAAATTGAAAAAAACTCAAAAAAAATTGCTAGAAATTCTGGCGCATGGTCAGGATTGTACCACCTCTGCCTCAATTTGAGCCAGGAAAAACCCTGAGTACCATTAGTCGTTACTTCCCTAATAGTCTTTTATAGTCCATAATAGGTCTCTGTGGCGGATTATTGCCTCTTAGTAGTTTGTAAATAAAAACTTCAAATAATGCAAGAAAATTCAGTCTTCCCAGTTTTATAGAATGCTGCATTAATACATTGGTGGTTGCCACAAAAACATGTCAATATTCCCCCACTCCAATCTGGTGCAATGGACTAAACCAGAGGCAAGCAGCTGTTGGTGGCTAGCAGCTACTCCATCAACCTTTCATCCTGTTACTTTGCTTCATCTAATGACTTTCTTTTTTTTTTTTTTACACCTGAGACGGTCTGGACTTTGTTTAGGTTTCTTTAATTCCAGCTCCACCAAAATGACCATGGGCGGGTTCCTAGAGGACTCGGTGGTATCCCTCCTAAAGATAAACAGACATAATGCACTCTTAGTCAAATGGAAAATGGAAAGTGCTGAGTCTAAAAGTTGCTTCTGCTAACTGTGGGATTTTTTTAAGTGGACGCCAGCATGATGTCGTGCCTGCTGGGGACCCTCTCGGTTCACAACAGCCAGTCGGCGGTTGCTGTTTTATCCACTGTGTTTGCATAAGTAAGAGATGAGAGGGGCTCTCTAGGCGTTAACGTTTTTGGATGGAGCCACAGGAGTCCAAGCTGAGCCTTGCCCCATTGTGGTTCAGTGGTTCATGAACACCCAAACCACCCACTCCTGCTTACTGTTTGAGATTTTAGATAAGAGTAAATCCCTCTTTATACAATCTGCATACAGCGTAATACTGGAGCTAATACTGTAGACTGTACTATAAAACTTAAACTCGGATACACTTTAGAGTACAGTGGTACTACAACTTACCAGTACCTTAACTGAGTAATTTGAGATACAACTTGTCTCTCAGCTGTTTGTTATGCTTTAAATTGGAAGCACACTTTGAATTACGAGCATTTTCCCCATTGTTTGAAGTATTATTTGTAACAAGGCTGTGCCGTTGAGCATTAAAGCGCTAATATATTGTTACCTGTTGTTGTTCCTGCTCCGTTTACACAAGAAACGAACATACGTTTTGATTCGACGGTTGACATGCGCATCTGAGCGATTGACACAATCCTTGCCTTCAACCATCGAAACTAAGAAAGTTAGTGTGAAGGAGAACAAGCGGATGACCAAATCAGAGAAACAAACCGTTAACAAAACTACCCGGCAAGTCAGTCCAACCACAACATTGTCAGTCCGCATCACACAAGCTGCAACAAGCCTCCGCGCATGCAGTCACAAATGTCTAACGTTGAACATTTATCCATAAAACTATTGAGAATCTGCAGGTGCTGTGTTTGAGATGTTTCAATTTGTTCTTTCTAGTTCTTACTCAATAAAGTGGACGGTCGAGCATTACCTTTGGTACACACACATACATATCACTTGTTGTCAACACTGACCTGTGCGGTCTGTCAGTCAAATACGTCCGTGTAGAACATGAACAGCAACTTCCTAGTTCCTATTGTTACACGACGGAGACAATGTTGCCAGATGTCATGAGAGAAGCAAGCAACCAGCTCTATAAAAACAAGTCGCTTATTATAAGTGAATAATAAGCAAACTGTTTAACAATGGACAGAGAAGCAGCCCCATTAGTCTGGTTCCCAAGATAAATGCTGTACAATATTATTGAATTATTTTATAAAACTACTGCAGTTGTTGGTATTGCATTCTCGATGTGTTTCAAACTACCATATTTTTCGGACTATAAGGCACACTTAAAATCCTTTCTTTTTCTCAAAATGGACAGTGTGCCTTATGACCCGGTGCGCCGGTTGCTATGAGAAGCAGGGAGTACGTTGCTATGTGCACTGAAATAAATGCGAACAGGAAAAAAGTCCCGGTAATGCTTAAACTGACCAAAGTACGGTAAATACTGTACATATTACCGTATTTTTCGGAGTATAAGTCGCACCGGAGTATAAGTCGTACCTGCCGAAAATGCATAATATAGAAGGAAAAAAACATATTTAAGTCGCACTGGAGTATAACTCACATTTTTTGGGGAAATTTATTTGTTAAAACCCAACACCAAGAATAGATATTTGAAAGGCAATATAAAATAAATAAATAATAGTGAACAACAGGCTGAATAAGTGTATGTTATATGACGCATAAATAACCAACTGAGAACGTCCCTGGTATGTTAACGTAACATATTATGGTAAGAGTCATTCAAATAACTATAACATATAGAAAATGCTATACGTTTACCAAAAAATCTGTCACTCCTAATCGCTAAATCCGATGAAATCTTATACGTCTAGTCTCTTACGTGAATGAGCTAAATAATATTATTTGATATTTTACGGTAATGTGTTAATAATTTCACACATAAGTCGCTCCTGAGTATAAGTCGCACCCCCGGCCAAACTATGAAAAAAACTGCGACTTATAGTCCGAAAAATACGGTACATATTGTTATTAACGTGTCTGTTACTACACTATATATACTGTATATATATTTATATATTAGCGCTGTCAATGTTAATGCGTTAACGCATGTGATTAATGAAAATATTATTGCGTTACCATAAATGAATAATGATAAATCACATTGTTTGTTTTGACCCGCGTCAGGCAGTGGGTCAAATATCTCACCTCTCTTTTTGTCACAGTAGTTTTGATAGTATTGAAAGTTGGAGACCTGCTCCATCATAAAGTTGAACACTGAATTTATTCAGTTTTAAATTAAGCAGGACAGACTCCTGTTAAAGAATTATGTTTATTTAATTCTGTCAAGTTAAGCAGGAAATATTTATATTTACGACAAGAAAAACAAAAATGTGCAATTAATTTGCTATGCTTACTGTCACCAACTTTTGAGCAAATCAATGACTTGCAGTTCAGTAAAGCATCCAAAACATAAATATGAATATCAAAATTCCGACTACACAATTGCATTTGTATACAAATATTGGGGTATTTTCTTAAGCAGATTTTATGCATGCAAGTAAATAATAACTTGTGATTAATCATGATTAATCACTGATCTAGAGTGATTATTCAGATTTGTGTTTGATTGTTACTTATAACATTGCAGAACACGGCTGACATATAGCACCATATTTGGCCTTGACAGAGGTATACACTCTACTGGATACTAATATTGTTTCTTCTATTTTTAGTCAGTTGGGCCTGTATGCAGACCCACTTCTAAATTACTACAACAACCTGTTTTTAAGTTCTGCTGAGCTTGCTGCAATTCAGCACGGAAGTGGGAAAGTAGCTGAAGAATGTGCGAGGAGAGCTGTAGATGGGGTGGGTCAGCGGATAGAGGCCCCTTCTCAAGGACATTTCATGACATCCAAGACAAACCAAACAGTCCAGTTGCGATCGATTGAATGCCCTAAGAAAACAATGACCTGGATGAATGAGAACATCCATATACCCATTACATGATGTTTCCTCTTCTGTCCTTACTTTCAGCCAGAATGGGAACAAGGGTGTTAAGAGCCGCTTCTCTCTAAGGGAGTCTTATTATGCACTGCATTGGCCTGTTCTGCTCTGGCTGGCCATGCCCCTGTCTGGTATTTTTAGCTATTGTTATGATTTTTCCTGGTCTCTCTGGCTCTTTCCTTCCATCTACCATCTTTCAAGCTTTAAACCACAGCAGCAGTTTGTGTTAGCGACTTCCTTTGTGTGGTCTTTTCTTTCCAGGCAGCTTTTCTCTCCGCACTTCCTTCTTCTGTCTTATTCTTACGCTCATGGCTTCTACCCTTGAACTGTTGGGGTGAGTGGCTGGTTGCTCTTTGACTCAATTCAGTGAAGCAGACCTGATCCTGTGGGTTGACAAGTTGTGCTTGCCACTCAACAGCAGCTTGAGCATAAGTCAAGAGTGGGATCTTTGTCCTTTGTGAAGCTCAAACAATGACACTATTGCTTAAGGTGGTAGCCTAATTCTTCTGAATTTAGTTTTCTACTGATAAAACCATATTTTTACATTCATAATTAAGTTGTACTTTTGGTGTTTAATTAGAAATCCAAATGTTTAGTCATACTTACTGTTTACTGTGAGACTCTGTGACACTCACTGTCTGTTGGTCCTTGTCCGTCTTTAATTAGCACCCCAGCAGCAGGGATGCTGTTGAGTCAAGTGTTTTGTCGGAGCTTGGTGTTTTTTCAACACTCACCCTTGACAATGAGAAATTAGTGTTGCCTGTCGAAGGCGTGACCTAAGGAACTAAAAATCTGAAAAAACTATCACATGGAGCCGCCTGGCCTACCGGTACCCGGTTGGGGATGCTATGGGCTGATTCAATTAGGAGGCTGATCCACATCTTTTGTTTCTTATAGTGAAGAAACTCTAACTTTGCTCATTAGTCAATAACGAAGCTCGGAGCGTGTTGCAGTCAGCTCAGTGAATTCTGGCATTGCTGTACTTGTCTTGTTTTGCTGTCATGGTTGCTTTGTCTTTGTCTAACTATGGAGTGTGCTGCTTGGCCATACCAACAGAGGCCCTGTTAAAACATTCTCAACGTGTTTGTTGTCTCAACAACAACACCATGATGTCATTGGTGGGAGGTTAAGCTACATCCATATTATGTCACATCTTCTCCAATAGAATGCAAACAAAACTTAAAAACATTCTGACAATACATTTATGTTTAAAATAAATAACAATTACTGTGCCTTAGGGATGTAACAGTAAATATAAACGGTACAATGATAAACCGCAGTATAATTCCAGACAGTTAGTTATACTGTTTAAATTTTAAATGATCGAAAGAGCCGTCAGTTGTTAATGCATTTTAGGCAACACTGCTTACTTCCTGGAAACGAAAATGTTTAACCTTGTAAAATTGTTATTTGAGTGCAATAGGAAACATATTTTTATTGTGTAGAAGTGTTGTCTGTTAAAATAAAGCCAATATTGACATTTTTTGTAGTTCCCTTTATTTGGAAAATTATCGATATACATTTTGGTACCGGCACCAAATTATTGGTATCGGGACAACCCTACTCACTACTAGTAGGCACCTTTAGAGGGGGCGGAGCTACGTGCCGTGTTAAGATAAAGGCAACACCTCCGTGCTTGGACACTACTTATGCTGCTTGTTAGTGATCATTATATATTTCTGTCTTGATTGTCAAATATGTTGTTGGTATTTTAACCTGTGACATTTATACCCAAATAAATGCATTTGATAATCTGTACATTTCGTTTTCTACCTACTTACTGATATCGCTGCATAACCTTCTTTATTTTGTAATACAGTGTAATATTGCTCAGCGGCCAACCTGCTACTATCTGGAAAAAAAAAATCCTGTAATTTGATCTTAATCTTATTATTCATTTCATCTTTTGATAGATTAAAAATTAACTTAGCTCGGTATAGCACGGTTGGTAGAGCGGCCGTGCCAGCAACTTGAGGGTTGCAGGTTCGATCCCCGCTTCCGCCATCCTAGTCACTGCCTTTGTGTCCTTGGGCAAGACACTTTACCCACCTGCTCCCAGTGCCACCCACACTGGTTTAAATGTAACTTAGATATTGGGTTTCACAATGTACAGCGCTTTGAGTCACTTGAGAAAAAGCGCTATATAAATGTAATTCACTTCACACTTCACTTCACAATTTCTTATTACCAGCTCTGTACCCTGTTGCAATGGAATTGTTAAACACGCATCCCTTAACTAGAAATCACTCCTCATTCAAGATCATATTTCAGAATAAAGTCCTGATTTTATGTGTTTAGTTGAAACATGGCACAAACCGAAGGCCATCTTCTGCTGAATGAAGTCTGCCCTGTCTGAAGAGATCATGTACCTCAGGCAGAGGTGGTGGCTTACTTATGCATCAGACTGAACTGGAACTCTTACTTCTTCCTCTGCCTGATCTCACCTCCATTGAGTGTCTAGCTTTTAAATGCAAACCTCCATTGTCCATGAAAGTGCTTCTAATCTACCGTGCCCCAAAACTAAACTCTTAATTTCTCCCTGAAATACATGATCTCCTCACGTCACTCTGCACCACGTCAAATAATGTGATAATTTTCGGTGATATCCATCAACATTCACGTTGACAATCCCTCCTGTCCTCTGGCAGCAGAGCTTCTGAGCCTGCTGGCTTGTTTTGGTCTGCAGCAACATGTTGAGGTTCCCACCCACAACAAAGGCGACACTTTGGATCTGGCCATCACCAACTCAGCCTCTATCAAGGATCTTGAGGTCTTTGATCTTGGGTTGTCTGACCACAAGGTAGTCTCAATGACTCTGACATCTCTGCTGCTTCCTTCTAGACCCAAGCGCCAGATACCTTTTAGAAATCTGAAAGGGATGGTTCCAATGGATCTGGCCACAGACCTCCAGCACATTACCTGCTTAGACTCTGAGACTATAGACAAGCTAGTGGAGCATTGCAACACCTTTCTGAGCTGTTTTCTTGACCTTCATGCCCCTGTTAAGACACGTGAAGTCACGTTTGAACGCTCTGCTCCCTGGTACACACAGGAACTACGGACAATTAAAACAGCCAGCCGTGCACTAGAACTTCAACCTTGCCTTCCGTGAGCAATTAAAAAGGCTATTGCCAGGCCATGAAAGATGCTCGGTCGACATTCTACTCCAATCTCATCAATCAGAACACTTCCAATTCTGAGATGCTCTTCTCCACAATAAATCACCTCCTGAAGCCACAATGATTCTCACTGAATGAAGCTACAGTTGAGCGATGTAACAACAACTTTGACTTTTTTAGATCTAAATTCAACAACACTTGCTCTCTGTTGCCCAGCTCCTCCTCTCTTTCTCCCGCTTGGTGGGGAGTCTGCGGCCCCTCTCCTACTTCTCCGATGTCCAGCAGAGCCACATTGAGAAAAGCATAAGAGGAATGAGGCTGACCACCTGCTGCTTAGACCCCTGCCCATCCACTTTGCTTAAATCACACATCTATACCCTCAGCCCAATTATCATTCAGGTTGTTAACCGTTCACTTCAAACCGCTTATGTTCCGCCTGCTCTCAAAGCAGCTGTCATTCGTCCCCCCCTGAAAAAGCCCTCCCTGGACCAGGACAATCTTGCAAACTACAAGCCTATTTCAAACCTTCCCTTTCTATCCAAGATACTCAAGAAAACAGTTGCCACACAGCTCCAGGACCATCTTACACATAACGTGTTTCAAAAATTTCAGTCAGGCTTTCGTTCAGCCCATAGCACCGAGACAGACGACTGCTGACTCAGTGTCAGCTTCACTCCTTATCCTCCTGAACCTGACAGCGTCTCTTGACATTGTGGACCACATCTTCCTCAATTATCTACATAACACAGTGAGACTGACAAACCACGCACTGAAATGGTTTGAGTCTTATCTTTCAGATCGAACTGAACATGTCTTGCTTGGAGGGTGCGAGTCCATCCCCCATCCATGTCACCAGTGGTGTTCCCCCGGGTTCAGTCCTCGCCCCCATCCTTTTTACCATCTACATGCTTCCCTTTGGTCATGTCATCAGCAAACACAGACTGTCCTTTCATTGTTACGCTGATGACACACAACTTTACATTAAAACAACCCCAAGCCCCTCCACTGCCCTGTCATCCCTCAACTCCTGCCTTGAGGAAATCAAACCATGGATGAACAGCAACTCCCTTCAGCTGAACAGCAACAAAACGGAAGCACTCCTCATTGGTACCCCTCATCAGGTTCAATCCTCACCTATATCACAACTTACCTTTGACGGACAGGTCATTCTTCTCTCCTCCTCAGCAACAAACCAGGGAGTTTGGTTCGACCCCCACCTGACTTTCAAGGACCACATAAAACATCTCTGCAAAACCTAATTTAACCACCTCCTCAACATTTCAAGACTGTGTTCCACTTTACCCTCCCAGCAGCAGATCAATTGGCCCATGCCTTTATTTCCTCAGGGCTGGACTACTGTAACAGGCTCTTCGTCGGGATACCTGGCAAGACCATCCAGAAGCTACAATACATCCAGAACAGTGATGAGAGCCCGTAAACACGAGCATATCATCCCCATCCTTCAATCACTGCACTGGCTCCCTGTCTCATCCCGGATCAACAACAAAATATTGCTACTCACTTATAAATGCATCCACGGACACACACCTACTTACCTTCAAGAACTCATCACCCTACAGTTCACCACCCGCACCCTCAGATCAACAAACATCCTGCTCCTCCAAGTCCCCACCACCAGGTTCTCCACCATGGGTGACCGAGCGCCGCAACACATCTTTGGAACAGCCTCCCAATTCAGCTGAGGGCTTTTCAGAGCCTAGACTCTTTTAAAATAGGTCTGAAAACTTTTTTTTCCAGAAAGGCATATGATTGCTAAATATCAAAATTATTTTTTAATCTTTTCTTTTTGTTTTTATTGAGTATGTTTTGTCTCCTACACTCTGTTTTTAACTGTTTTACTTTGTAGCACTTTGAGATCCAGTTTGATTAAAAGTGCATTAGAAATTAAATGTTGTATTATTATTATTATATGAGAGGATTTTTAAACACTGTCAGACTCAATTCCACCTATTCGACTGATAAACATTATCACAACATTGATTTAGAAAGTATAAATGACCACAAATGAAGATGAACCACAACACTGACATGTAACTCTCCTCCCTTTATGTTCCTTAACTGATGTACTACCATCATGGGATTTATTATGTACATATTTAGCATCATCCACAACAAAAATGTTAGACACAGATTGTTTAACATATACACACATCTGAATACACACACACAACTTTTTCACGGCAGAAACGTAGCAAAAAGTCACTTGTAAAAAGACAGCCAATCGAGGAAATGCGAACAAACAGAGTTGTTTTTATACCCACAGACAAATCATAATACTAACAGACAACTTAAAATACGCACACGCAGCTTTAATTACACACACACACACACCGATATACAGACACACATTAGTACCCAGACACGTGAATTGGATTACAGACGCACAGATTGAGATAGGCATTTGCAAATATATTTTCTGCAATAATATACTTTCATATGTTCTGCCTAAATTAAGCATCTTTAAGCATCAAAATGCCTAAATTAACTTAAATTAATAAATCTAAGGTACTGTACTGTTTTGCACAAAATATCTTAATTGCAGTATTTGGTTAGTGGCAATGTTTAAGAACTGTGCTTGTGATTATTTGTTACTGTACAGTATTATGTACAGCAGTATTTTATTTTTTGTAACTTTTTTTTCTTATTGATGTCATTACAACACAGTATATGTCTTATTTTCTATTATTATGTTTACTGTATTTGGTACAATTAGTGTACAGGTGACTATGTGGTTGTTATTTCATGTATGGAGGCCTTCATAATATTAAAAAAAACATATTTTGAACGTCGTGAACAGGTTTTTTATACTCTAACCATTAAAAATTTTAAGACTATTAAAAATTTTAAGATTATAAACAAGAAATTTTACTTTTGTGGAAATTCAGGTCTGGAACCAATTAACAGTGATAAACGAATTATGACTGTACTGTAATTTACAATGAACACGTCAGCGGTGTTATTGTTGGCAAAGTGGTTTCCTCTTCCTTACCGCTATTCAACATTGGTACTGCTGCTGCTTTGTTGTCCAATATGTATGGTAATAAACATTTTGCAACGACAGCTGTGTTTTCCTTCCCAATGTTGTCAAGCCTCAACAATCATTATAAAAGTTAAAAAAGTGTACAATACAATGAGTATTATCTAATAAATGTTCAAATTTTGTAAAATATTTGCATCAGTCTTTCACCAATTATGGCCTATTTTCAAATAACTCACCCTCCTCTTTGCAGTTTAGGTCTGTACTGTAAATGCCCTGACTATAACTGTATATCCTTTAAGGTGGTGGGTTTCCGTTACAAGCCCCATGCTTAATATTAACATGCTTTGCTTGTTGCTTGTTTTGTATAAACTGTAGCGCTTCCACAGTTTTAAGTGTCACTTTGATTTAATTCCCCCTCTTTTTCCTGTTTTTTTTTCACAGGATCTAAAAAAGCCTTTTGACAAAGCCTGGAAGGACTACGAAACAAAAGTGTAAGCCGTCCAAATTTAAAATGTTGATTTTGGAAATGTGTAGTTTGTCTTGACTAACCACTCTCCCCTCCTAATCTATTTATGTGATTTCCTCTCACACTCCACATTCATTTAAATTAACCTCTTCTCACCTGCTCCACACTGGAAAGCCTGCATCACTGTGAATGTGCATGTAAAAAAAAAAAAAAAAAATGTGATTTTTATAGGTTTTTGTATATGTATCTTACAAGCTGCAAAGGACATTCTTTACTGAAAGGGTAATTCGACCTCTCCCCAGACCCCTTTTGAATAGATAGGGCAGTCTTGGTGCCGACATTAGGTCTCCAGCCAGGTCCTGCATGGCGTCAATCCATGGAGGACAAGCCCCATGGCATAGTTGGCTCCTCTCTTTAAATGCTGTTTGTTCAGGAATGTTGTCTTTGCTGACCAGTTGCTGCATTTGAATGCATTATTTATGCATACAATTGTAATTTATTGATATAAATGTTAGTAGTGGGCATTCTTTCTGACCTGACAGCACTTGAAGTGAGCCCCCTGCCATAACCGTCATTTGGACTGTTGACTAAACATAAACAGCATGACAAACCTGTGTCTGTCTCTCTTTATAAGTGGCTGCCTTTCAGACTGTAATACAGTCACAGCTGAAGAAGCACGACACATTTTTGGTACGTCCGCTCCCAGAAAACTGCTAGCTCGGCTTAGAAATAACTGTCTTATTAGTCTTTTCCCATGTCATCACATAAAAACCGTAGACGCCACAACAATCAAATGCAATTTTAGAAATCTGGTTATTTATGTGCAATACTGTCCTTACTGCATACCTATGAGGTCACTTTTTGTCATATTTCTGAGACTGGCATCTTTTTTTTAAGTATATTTTGTCAGTATTGCAAGCAAAATAATTACAAATGTTGCATGGAATGGTGCCTCCCCGCCATTTTGTGATATATTCTCGGGATGGGCATTAACAGTTAAACAGTGAAATGCAATGCACGGCTTGGCTGCAGCCAGCAGAGGCACTGATGAGTCTGTCTCAATGCCATGTTGAGCTACACCCATGCAGACACAACGGAACAGGAGTTTAAAACATTCAAAGAGAGTGATTCTCCCATTTCATTAAAATAGTAGAAATTGCCAGTATTTGTTTAAGTAAATAGAGCGAAATGCCCCTTCCTAGTATATTCCTTCTATTGCCTGCAGGTGTATGCACCATAGTACTATTGTTGTCTTTGTGTAAAATCACCTGGAAACCGACTCGAGCCACTGTCAAAATATTTGCACTCCCTACTTTGTTTGCTTTTGAGCTTTAAAATCTAATAAACTTGTTTTGTAATAATATAACGGAAACTGCTTTGTAGGAAATCCGGCTACCAATCAAATATCAAGGATGATTTTACACCCCTGACCACTGTTTATATTTTATAATTGTGTACACCGTCTGAGTTTGTGACAATGTGACCTTTTTTTTGCTTTTTTTGCACCAGCACGAAAATAGAAAAGGAGAAAAAGGAGCACGCCAGACAGCACGGGATGATCAGGACGGAGATTAGCGGGGCGGAAATTGCTGAGGAGATGGAGAAGGAAAGGAGATTCTTTCAGCTACAGATGTGTGAGGTTAGTTTCATTGGGATCGGTTGTCAAGTTTGACTCTGATGCACAAGTCGTTAAATATAGAACACAATTTATTTAAAACACATTTTCCCATAACAATACTATTAGGGTCAAACTGTCAGCAATAAAAAAAAGTTATTAACATTTTAAAATTCTTAACAGTCATAAAAATAAGTTAACTACTGCTTCTAGTAAAACATAAAATCAATAAAAGTGTAGATCTTGTTGCGCACATCTTATTTTAACATTCCTGATTGTGACATAAGTGTAAAAAGAAAAAGAGGACATTTAAGTTAGGGATGCACAATATTTTTTTTCAAACCGATAACTTCCTGTTACAATTAAACACCATTGATACGTGCGTCTCACTGAATAGAAGAGGCAACAACACTACGCCAGTCACCATCGTTAAGCTTGCCAACAGGAAATCCACAATGGCATTGTTGACACAGGGAAAAAAGCTGAAGGGCACAAATGTGTACATGAACGAGCGCCTCACTAAACGCAATTATGATATCGCCAGGATAGCACGCGACTTGAGGAAACGGGGCAAATGTTAGTACTCCCAGAGCAACCATAACAACAACAATAATAATGGGGTCTGACGAAACACAAACATCGTCATTCAACTACAAAATTACAACGCTTCAAAGGATTACTGAACAAGAAGATCAGTACTAAAGTGCACATTAATCTACACTTACAGACATTCATAGGGCAACACAAAAGATTGCTGAACAGGAATATATGGAAGTGAAAAACTTCAGCAGCTTAGATCACATTAGTCCGGAATTAAATAAAGATATAGATCCAGATACAAATGTTTTCTTTCATACCAGGAATAATTGTTTTTATTATACAGACAAACAATATACTGTAACCGTATGTGGAATTGAATTATGGAATGGAATGGATTACACAAGGAAATCAAAAAAAGCACTAATATGATTCAAGTTTAAGAGACTGTTCAAACTACAAGTATTCACAAAGTACAAAGAAGAACAATTATGATGAACATCTTGAACTTTTAAAAAACAAAAAAAAATGACATACTGATTATCTATGTATTTAATGTTTGTTTACTTACTTATGGTTTATTTATTAATTAATTTATTCACTGTTCTGTTACAAATAGAGAACAATGATATGATATGGTGTGATATGAAAAGGGGTAGTATTAAATAAGCTCTGCTTATTTCTACTCCTTTTCGGACATGCTGTAATGAAACAACTGGAAATTAGTGATGCATTGTATTGTATGCATGTTCGAAATAAACTGAACTGATACCGATAATCGATAACTTATTTATGTCAATTTTAAATTTATTTTGTGCACACCAGGAAAAACACAACCGGTGTACACAACGCAGTACGGGTAATCTCGCCTCGATGAAGCGTTTATCACAGCTATATTTTCAACTTAACGTTTATATTGTTGTGACGTCATGCATGACTACGTTAAAATGCAAAAGTTTAGTACAACTCTATAACCCGTTAACTTTGGTTACAATTGGATTGGGACGACTTCTGGACCATTCCATTTGAACTTGCTCTGTATGCTGATAAAACCTGAAAACAATTGGAATAGTCGCTCTACAAAAATGACAAGAGTAGGTGTTTAGAAACATAACAGTTTTACGATCATGAAGCTATTCTAATGTAGTTTTTGGAGTACAAAACCCATACCTAGAATTTTTTATATGATGTATCGCCTTAGCCCTTTTTGATATACTGTCATGAACTTAACAGCCAACTTGTTTTACTTTCAAGAGAACAAGATGAAAGAGTTGAAAACTTATTTAGATAGAAAACACACTTTTGGCTCTGGCTGAACCTGTCTGTTGGCGTCTGACTGGGTCCCATCTTGACAATGTTTTGCAGTATCTTCTCAAAGTCAACGAGATCAAAATCAAGAAGGGAGTGGACCTGCTGCAGAACCTCATCAAATACTTCCACGCGCAGTGCAAGTAAGACACACTGCAAATTAATTGCAACCTTGCCATGGTGTAACACAAGTACCGTAGAAGTAGTTTTTGTGTAATCATGCTATAATGCAAAAAGTAATACGTCATATGAATCTTGTTCAGTTTCTTTCAGGATGGTCTCAAAGCAGTGGACAACCTGAAGCCTTCCATAGAAAAACTGGCCACTGATCTCCACACAGTGGGTTACTTTTACATGACTGCCATTCCATTCAATTGTAATCATTGTTCACCCGTTGTCTCCAAAATCCTGAATGTTTTGTTCTCTGCAGATAAAGCAGGCGCAGGATGAGGAGCGGAAGCAGCTGACACAGTTACGAGATGTTCTTAAGACAGCGCTACAAGTGGAGCAGAAGGAGGTAACACACATACACTCATAAAAAAACTAACTTTTGTGTCAGTGTTCTTGATGTTAACACTTGATTTTACATGGCCTTAGCATAATAACACATGCTGAATTGCTAGAAATTAGAGATTGTATTGTGAAATGTAGAATTTTGCTATGCTGTAAATCAGTCTAATGTCCTGAAAGAAATGCTTATTTGTCGTTTTTGGCCATTTTTTTCATGCCATAGTAAAACAAATGAGTGAAATTTTCCACAGTGGAACCTCTAAGAAATTAGTGGAAATGTAAATAATCTGTTCCTGTGTCAAATTGTCACCATTGTAAAACTAGAAAAACATTACAGGCAATATTTTTGTGTTTATAATTGTACGTGTGAACGAACACACACACACACACACACACACACACACACACACACACACACACACACACGCACACACATTCTTGAGGTTCTTCTGGTATCAAGATAGTAACCTAGTTAAGATACTGTTTTTGTTTTATTATTTGTACACAGTGCAATCACTTAGTGTGCAATATGTATATACATATGTGCATAGGTGGCATTAGTTGTGTTATTACTATTATTCCTTTTTAGTTTTTCGTTGTTTTCTTATGACATTTTACGTGTTACTGTATGTAAAATCTGCATCGCAACCACAAAATGCCCATATTGTGGAACAAATAAAGTCTATATTATTTCCTATCAATATTTGCCAAAAGCCAAAGAAAACAGTAAAAACTACATGTTGATCGTTTAAAATTTACTAATTTGTGATCTTGCACAAGGATGTTGGATAGTTTTGAATTTCGAATTGCATCATCACGGTCAGCTTTAGAGGTTCCACTGTCTTGTATTCGTATCTTTGCAAACCAAGCTGCCTCATTCTATTAAGATGACAAATTAATCTGACCTGAAGTTTTTTTTCTCTCTTATTGCCTACATGTTTTGTGAAACAAGTCTAGAAGAGTAAGTAAATCAACAAAACATTGATGGTCGTGGTGTTCTGTATTTAGTAGGATTTTATTTCATACGATTTGCATTTTTACGTTTGTGATTTGACTCTGTAGAGTTTAATTCTCTGATTTGATGTTGATATTGTTTTAGTTTGTAAAGACAAGTTTCAGGTCTGTTCTTTAAACATTGTTCCATTAGCAAAATGTGGACCGAATATCAATAAAAGTCACTTCCTGACTAAAATAAAACCTTAGTCTGCTCAACTACTGCTTATGCATTTGTTATTGGCAGAAAATGTGAGACATTTTTTTCAACATACTCATCCTATTAATGCTGACACTGAAGGTCTTTAACCCTTCCAGTCTAGAGTAGTATTTAGCGCTTTTACATACTTTTGTGTTTACCTTTATATTTCACCTTGTAAACTTTTCATCTTGTCTCGGTTGATTTCTTATTTTTCAGTACAACGCTACTGCCTGTCAGTGATGGGATTTATGGATCTTTGAAGGGAGACAGATTTTTTAGGAGCCATCCTTTTAAAAAAAATGGTCAAAAAACTGTCTCGTTCTTATAGTTTTTTTTATCAAGAAAACAATCAATGGTAGAAGTTATAATATTAAATTGTGGATCAGAATAATTTAAATTTACACAAATATTACACTATCTGTGTTGGCCTTGCGATTGCCAAGGTGTACGTTGCCTTCCACCTGAATGCAGCTGGGATAGGCTCCAGCACCCTGGTAACCCCAAAAGGGACAAGCAGTAGAAAATGGATGGATGGATGGATAGTTTACTATACTATCTATTGCTATTTATAAAGGCAATGCTCTTTTTTGAATCACTATATTTATTGTTTTTATTTGAACGGCTGGAGTTAAGTTGAATAGGATTGGATACAAGGTTTTGGACTCCTGAGATTTAGTATTAGGCTTTATCTGTTTCTTATTAATATTTTTCCAGGATTCACAGGTGCGTCAGAGCAATACCTACAGCCTCCATCAGCCGCAAGGCAACAAGGAACACGGCACTGAGCGCAGCGGCTACCTTTACAAGAGAAGCGACGGGTAAGTCACTTGTTTCACTCACTAGAGATACCTGCACAATCCAAGGGGGTCCTCTGTTAGATTAAAATCCAAAAGTGTGCTTTTGCAATGATAATAATGCTCAGTTGGATAAAACTGCAGGTTGCGTAAAGTGTGGCAGAAGAGAAAGTGTACGGCAAAGAACGGATACCTCACCATCCCACATGGCACTGTAAGCAACAAAACCCACAATCAAAATAAACAACACAGTCTGTTTGTGATGAAGGGAAATACTCAAATCCTGCATATATTGTCATTTAAATGACCTGCAAAAGCCAATAGACATCCAAAGCTGATTTTCTATTCCACATCATATTATATTCCGTCTTTCTTACAGGCAAACAGGCCTCCAGCTAAACTGAACCTGCTCACCTGTCAGGTGAAGAACAATCCTGAGGAGAAGAAGAGCTTTGACCTCATTTCGCGTAAGTTGAGCAAGTTAACGTTTTCTTCGCTCGCCACTAACTGTCCCCCAAAAAAAACAATTACCACTCCACTTCAACTAAAAAACAGCGTAGGTCTATTCCAGACGGTTAATAATTAATAGCTTAGTGTTTTTCACACCTACCATTCATTGTTCTCTGTTTTATTAATTTTACTTGTTCAAACATTTTCTAACATTCTATATTACAGAATAATAAAAGTATGTATAATTTGTGGAGACATTTGCGACTCTGTTTTTTCTTTCTGTAGAAACTTCAAATCAGTTGATTACCCTTTGACATAATTGAAGTTTGCTTAGAGCAGTGGTTCTTAAACTTTTTTCACTAAGTACCATCTCAGTAAACACTGAGGTCAGAATTTATAACTATGTATGGTGATGCTTGCTCAAGCTTTTCATTTAATCAACTAACTGGAGTCATTGGGAAAAGATGGAAACAAATAATTAATTATGGAACTACTAAATTATTAGTTTGTAAACCTCTAATAAGAAATTCGAGTTGGCAAAAAGGAACTAAAATAAATAGAAAAATATATAAGTTTTATTTAATAAAGAAATCTTTGAAGGCTGCCCCATACAACACATTTGGAAAATGGAAGGACTTTTTTGACTGCCCGTTGCCGTGGGATGCCATATTCAAACTAATCTATAAAACTACTATTGATGTGCAAAATCGTTATTTTCAAATTAAAATTATTTATAACTTCTTACCCACGGGGAAAATGTTAAAATTATGGAATATGACAGAGTCAGATGACTGCCGATTTTGTTGTCAGGAGTCTGAATCCACCCTGCATTTGTTTTGGTATTGTCATATTGTGTCTTCTTTTTGGGTGGAAGTTGAAAAAATGTGTTTAAGGATTGGTTTGTTTATGAAGCTTGATGTGGTTTCTGTTATTTTGGGAGAGTTCATTGACAATCATGATTTAATCAATTTAATTATAGTACTCGGTAAAAGGTTTATTTTTAAGGCCAAAAACAGATATTCCCTTAGTATTACTTTCTTTAAAACATTTATTCAGTATTTTTTAACTTTAGAAAGTTACATGGTTGAAAACGATAATGATGCCAAAAAACATAAAAAAAGATGGGAAGTCCTCAAAGGCTTATGTTGAAAGTGTAATTATTTATAGATTATATGCTATCTGTTGTTGTATTCCCTAACTTTTAGTGACCTGAACATAAGCTGGACTGTAAATACTTTTTTTGTTTTTGTTTTTAAAATGTAATTTTGTTTATAGATTATATGCAATCTGTTGTGTTCCAAAATTTTATGTTTTTTTTGTTTGTTTGTTTGTTTGTTTGTTTTCTCAGTGTACATGAATGAAGGTGTGTGTTGCTGGACCCGACTTGGACATTATCTGGACTGGACCTGGTTTTAAAAACAAAAAAACAACAACCTTTAAACAAAGCTAATTTCATTTACAGCCAGGTCTGGTGAAGATAAGGTCCTTTCTTTCTTTTTTTATTTATTTATTTTATTTTTATTTTTTTATAGATAGGATAAATAAATATTTTCTTGGATAAAGAGGAAAGTAAACAATATAAAAATAATTACATAAGGGAGAAAAGGGAAAGAAAAAATAGTAATTAAATGAAAATGTTAGTGGACCAGCAGCACAAACAATCAAGTGTGCTTCAGGGACTGTGTTGTGTCCCTTGCAGAAGTGTTGTCCATGTTGTGGAAACCAGAATATTGCTGGCAGAAAGAAACAACCCCTTTTGTGTGAGTGGGTGTGTGTGAGTGTGAATAGGGGAGGGAGTTTTTTTTTTCCGGGTTGATGCACTAGTTGAAAGTGTATCGTGTGTTTTTTTCTATGTTGATTTAATAAAAAAAAAACAATAAAAAAAAAACAAAAAAAAAACACTGAGGTCACTCTCCAAGTACCACCAAAATGACCAACATTAAAATACAGTAGCCTAAGTATTTATTAAATTCAAGGCAGAGGTTTAACAAGAATATTTAATATTTTGGCCACTAACATTACACACAATTTGAATAGTAACACTGTTTGAAACTAGGAAATTAAAACACTGTACTTTATTCAAGTGATTCTTTTGGCGTACCATTAGATGGAGCCTGCGTACCACTAGTGGTACACGTACCACAGTTTGAGTATCCCCGGCTTTGAAGCTTTTTCTAAAATATGGTGTTTTATTTTTATTTTTCTCAAGCTGCTGTGCTTCTCTTTTGAGACATTATGTAGCACGCCAAGGGAATTCCGCTTAGACCTGTAACATGAAGTAACTCTTGAAAATGCATGATTATTATACTATTGGTAATTGTCACTTTTTTGTACATCTTTCCAAAGCAACACAATGCAAAATGTCTTTCTTTCTCACATTTTAGATGACAGAACATATCACTTTCAGGCTGAGGATGACCAGGACTGCCAAATGTAAGACGATGTTCCGTCCTTTACCTTTAAAAATTACTTCACTCTCCACGCTTGGTCTGATTCTTTTCGGGGTTTCTTCCTGAGAGGGAGTTTTTCCCTTGCCTCTGTAACCAAAGCGTTTGCTGATGTTTTTCGTTCATGTATGCGAGTCTGCTCCATGTGTAAAGTTTTTGTGAATTATTTGAAAATAAAATCCAGTTTAGTCTAAAGTCTAAGGGCCCTATTCTCCCATTTGCTTAAGTGAAAAAAGTTCTACCATTGCTCAGGTTCTGGCTGCGCTGCATTCTCTCTCTCGACTTAAGTCTATCACTGCGCGCCTTCATCCAAGATGTGCACTTTGGGTGAAGCAAACCTTAAATGTGGGCATTCACTGTTAACTTTGTCCCTATTTCCCCACCGACATAATTACTTTTGTTTTTTTGGTGCCTCTGAGGCTGTAATAAATCCAGCGCCCCAAGAAGGTGAAACATTGTATATCACTTGAAGTTTGGAAGAAGTGTCCACCACAAATAATGATACAAGACACCTCCAGAAAACTATCAAATCTATTCTGATTGCTTCAATTGAGACACCTGGAAACATCAATTGAGCTTAGGATAAAAACACCATAATGGCACTCTGTATTAACTATAAAAATTTAAAAGGCACATTGTTGTCTCGTGAATGCGACCACCTGTATATCTGCTGTGTTTGGACATCCTGGGACTAACAGACATGATTTCATCCGGACCGTAATCATAGGACTGTGACTATTTAATAGAAAATACGTATATAATGTTGCATCTATCAATTGATTTGATTGACTTTTTGAAAGTTAATATCATACTGTCATGCTCCTCCACGCAAGCACACACAAACACAGAAGATTTGTGCTAAACTGAACTCTTAATGTCACAAATGACATCGGGGTGGTTATAATGATAAGTGAAACAAAGTTTAATCTACAGATTATTATTCACATCCAGCCAGTAAGAAGAAGCTGTTGTAGCGTGTATACACACACTACATCACCATGGCGACACACGTTTACGTGACAAGCACTGCCTGGATTTTGAAATTGAAAGTATTATCTTTTTCATGGATTTTATTAACATTCACAAGTGTTAGTGAAACTCCCATGTTCCATAATTTTTTACGCAACCAGGAAAAAAAGGCGCCAAAGCGAAGTCCACCTCTTTAGTAATCAGCCTACTTTAAAGGGGAACATTATCACCAGACCTATGTAAGCGTCAATATATACCTTGATGTTGCAGAAAAAAGACCATATATTTTTTTAACCGATTTCCGAACTCTAAATGGTTGAATTTTGGCGAATTAAACGCCTTTCTAATATTCGCTCTCGGAGCGATGACGTCACAATGTGGCGTCACATCGGGAAGCAATCCGCCATTTTCTCAAACACCGAGTCAAATCAGCTCTGTTATTTTCCGTTTTTTTGACTGTTTTCCGTACCTTGGAGACATCATGCCTCGTCGGTGTGTTGTCGGAGGGTGTAACAACACGAACAGGGACGGATTCAAGTTGCACCAGTGGCCCAAAGATGCGAAAGTGGCAAGAAATTGGACGTTTGTTCCGCACACTTTACCGACGAAAGCTATGCTACGACAGAGATGGCAAGAATGTGTGGATATCCTGCGACACTCAAAGCAGATGCATTTCCAACGATAGTCAAAGAAATCTGCCGCCAGACCCCCATTGAATCTGCCGGAGTGTGTGAGCAATTCAGGGACAAAGGACCTCGGTAGCACGGCAAGCAATGGCGGCAATTTGTTCCCGCAGACGAGCGAGCTAAACCTCCTATCGACCCTAGCTTCCCTGGCCTGATGACATCAACTCCAAAACTGGACAGATCAGCTTTCAGGAAAAGAGAGCGAATGAGGGTATGTCTACAGAATATATTAATTATTTAAATTTGGGCTGTCTGCACTCTCAAAGTGCATGTTGTTGCCAAATGTATTTCATATGCTGTAAACCTAGTTCATAGTTGTTAGTTTCCTTTAATGCCAAACAAACACATACCAATCGTTGGTTAGAAGGCGATCGCCAAATTCGTCCTCGCTTTCTCCCGTGTCGCTGGCTGTCCTGTCGTTTTCGTCGGTTTCGCTTGCATACGGTTCAAACCGATATGGCTCAATAGCTTCAGTTTCTTCTTCAATTTCGTTTTCGCTACCTGCCTCCACACTACAACCATCCGTTTCAATACATTCGTAATCTGTTGAATCGCTTAAGCCGCTGAAATCCGAGTCTGAATCCGAGCTAATGTCGCTATAGCTTGCTGTTCTTTCCGCCATGTTTGTTTGTGTTGGCTTCACTATGTGACGTCACAGGAAAATGGACGGGTGTTTATAACAATGGTTAAAATCAGGCACTTTGAAGCTTTTTTTAGGGATATTGCGTGATGGGTAAAATTTTGAAAAAAACTGATGGGAACTGATTTTTAATGGTTTTAACCATTCTGAAATTGTGATAATGTTCCCCTTTAATTAAATTTTAGCACTTTTGCCTAACATACGCTTGGGTTGGCGTGGCTAAATGGAAGAATACAAATGATGGGAACGTGCCTAACTTCCAGTGCGTAAAGAACACTTAAGCACAGAACGGGAGAATAGTGCCTTAAGTGCATTCTGTATAAGCCTTTTGCCACTTCATCCCCAATACACAATCTCACGCCTTTTCTTATTTCTACCTCCGACCCAGAGACCTTTTATCGTACTTTCACTTCTCCTCTTGTTTATTTTTGCCTTCTTTTTCTTTGTCTTCGTCCTCGACCTTACGTCTCTACGTGCCTCGTCTGGTACTCTTCCCTGCAGCTGGATCTCCGTGCTCCAGAACAGCAAAGAGGAGGCGCTGAACCAAGCCTTCAAAGGGGACCAGCACGTCGGCGAAAACAACATTGTGCAGGAGCTGACCAAGGCCATCCTGGCTGAAGTGAAGAGGATGACGGGAAACGACGTGTGTTGCGATTGCGGCGCGCCCAGTGAGTATTCCAGCTGACAGTCTTCAATTAACCTAACATCCATGTTTTGGAATGATGTCAGCGTACAGCAGCACTAACCACTTTTCCAGCGCCAAAAATCATTGCTCTTTATTGAAAGCATCTGCTTATTTGAACTACTTGCCAGCCCCCCTTGTGCCTCAGCAGAGGTGTAAATCTACTATATGAAAGAGCGTATTGCAAGCAGGCTCGGTCACTTTCCTCCTGGAGAGCATAAAAAAGCCTTCAGGCAGCTGTTAAAACGTCCACAAAGACAAAACACAGTTGGTGCAACCTTTTGCAAAGGACGTGTCAGAAAGTGTCTTAGATTCGGACCTATTTGCAATGTTTTTTTCCTTTTTTCCTCCAGACCCAACATGGTTGTCCACCAACTTGGGCATCCTCACTTGTATCGAATGCTCAGGGATCCATAGGGAGCTGGGAGTCCACTACTCCAGGATCCAGTCACTCACTCTGGATGTACTCAGCACCTCAGAGCTCTTGGTAGGACTTTTTTACATGCACTCTGCTGCTCTCCATCACTTATAGCATTGTTTATTTAAATTGTGAGGCTTCAAAGGAGGTGCGGAGCTTGAGATTTTTTATTTATTTAAAATTAACTGCTTGAAACTTAGACAGAAAGTTACATTATCTTGCATTAAAGAATTGTTTCGGGTTAAAACCATAAGACACAATAGTATTTTCTTAAGCATTGTCTTGTACAGACGACAACAGAAGCTAGTGCCAACTGAATAATTATTTATCTTTTGTAATCAATTTCAACAATTATATTACCAAAAAAAAACAACACTGAGAACTTGTCTTGGTTTTAGCATTTTTCTTAAATTCCACATGCATTTCCGTATTTTGATGCCTTGTTGCGTCGAACATCTTCATCAGTTTATATTAAAAAATAGTCCTCATATAGTATCTCGTCTTGTCCACCACAGAGGACAGGGGAATAATGTGTTCTGTATCTTAGAAATGACTGCATGTTACTCAAAACCACCTCATAGTATTGGGTACACACGTTTAAAGGTAGAAATTAAGTGTGTTTTCAGCACAATGTCTGTATTAATGCAATGGCCAAAGACAGGTTTAAACCTCAAGGGACAAAGGCTGACTTTTTTTTGTCCCTTCTGTAAATTTTTGCTCTATTTTGGCCATAATACATGATTTTTGATGCAGTTATTCAACAATACCCCAAAGCCAAACAGGAAATACAAGTCATTCATTTTTCAAAGGGCATAAATACATTTTGGATTCCTATTGCAATTGCAATTTGCAATTTCAGCCCTAAACAAAATTATAAAAAACCTGTACCGGTAATGTTTTTTAATTTAATTTTAATCCTTTGAAAGCCTTTTGATCAAGTGATATCGCGGTTTTGTATACATTTGCGTGACTTAGGTTATTTTACTACTTTAAACCTGTGATATTATTTGATCAAAAGGCATTCAAAAGAGTCAACATTAAAAAAACATGACATGTTTGATATTTTTGTTTAAGGCTGAAATGTGTTGAACAATTTAAGCAAACAATTTCACTTTTTTATTCATTTATTGTTGTTGTATTTTGTTTTAATGTAGCAGAAAACCCCACAAAATATGCTTCAGAGAATTGCGTTTTCAGGAGTAGGCTTAATTGGTGATTAGACACTAGCCTTAAATAATTGAAAGTCTTTATTTTTTTCAATATATCCATCCATCCATTCATCCATTTTCTACCGCTTATTCCTCTCGGCGTCGCGGGGGGTGCTGGAGCTTATCCCAGATGCACTCGGGTGGAAGGCAGGGTATACACCCTGGCAAGTCGCCTCCTTATAGCAGGGCCAACACTGATAGACAAACATTTACCATCAAATTCACACACTAGGGCCAATTAAGTGTTGCCAATATATGTTTACTTTAAAAAAGCTTTGGCTTGGACAGATATTCCATTCATTTTTTGGGCAGGACACATTTCAAAAAACTTCTCCCTTCACTATTTGTCTTATTTTGTGTATTCCGGAGAACCAGTGTCCTCTACAGGAGACATTTAATTTTGGTCTATTTATTTTGGTATTTTGAGTTACAGGAACGCTCTGCTGTTTTTATGGCCTTCTGCAAAAAAGCCAGTCAAAGTTAATCTCTATCACAGCACTCACAAATGTGAGTCTCCCTTTTTTTTAACTGAACTCGCGGCCACCAGTTGATTAGGCCAAAAGATGAAAAAGAGAGGACCTAAAATAGAACCTTGAGGAACACTACTACTAGTATACATAAAGCATTTGAACAAATGACTACTGACAGCATCTGATGTAAACAAGCTACAGCTACACCCAAGTTACATAAATCACATTACAAAAAAAAATGTTACCGCCAAAAAGGAGAGGACGTAAAGGGGCGTCTTAAGGAACACCTCCGTTATTTAATCACAAGGTTGGACGCCAATGTTCTATGTTTGCTAGCCAGGTTAAAATGTCAATGCAAAGATCTGTCACCGTTTACAGTGGTCCAAGTTCTTCTATACAATAGGAGCACTCTAGTGATTTTAGGAATTTGCTGCATAAATGTTTGTCTCCCAAATTTTGAACTGAACTTGTGGACCGGTACGGTGTCATTCCCCAGCACAATTTGGCCCCTTGACCGCCAGTTGAATAACCCTGGTCTAGAATGTCTGTTGCTCTATTAATTTAAGTGTTGTATCAATGCTGTGGCACGTAACTGCTGTGCATTCCACAGCTGGCCAAGAATGTGGGGAATGCAGGCTTCAATGAAATAATGGAGGCTTGCTTAAGTGCTGAAAACGCGATGAAACCCAACCCCTCCAGTGACATGTAAGTGCACTCCTTTCCAACCACTTGTCGACGCCATCTTTTAGTGGATGCCATAGTTGATGAGTTTGACACACTGCACCCTACCACCAGGCAGGCGAGGAAAGACTTCATCATCGCTAAGTACACAGAGAAGCGCTTCGCCAGGAAGAAATATCCAGACTCGGCGTCGCGGCTCCACACGCTGTGCGAAGCAGTAAAGGCTCGGAACATCGTCTCCCTCATCCAGGTCTACGCCGAGGGAGTAGACCTCATGGAGCCCATACCGCTTGCCAACGGACATGTTAGTACACAAAATGCATTTATATCCACAGTATTAGGTACAATTGTTTGTGTTATTGAGATATCAAGACAATAATCCCCATAATAGTTTTTGTGGTGTTTTTCATAGCATACTACTGTCAGGGCCTCAACTTGTAGTATTTCCACCAATATCTAAATAATCTCTTGGTTTTAATGCAAGTCTTTTGTCCCCCCAGGAGCAGGGAGAAACGGCGCTTCATCTTGCGGTCAGACTGGTGGACAGAACGTCGCTCCACATTGTCGACTTTCTCACTCAGAACAGGTGAACACAAACCATCCACATTCAAATATTGTTTTGTAGAAGGTTCACTCAGCCAGCATTTCTTATGACTGTTCATTAGAGATGCGCGGATAGGCAATTATTTCATCCGCAACCATCAATCCATCCATCCATCTTCTTCCGCTTATCCGAGGTCGGGTCGCTGGGGCAGCAGCCTAAGCAGGGAAGCCCAGACTTCCCTCTCCCCAGCCACTTCGTCCAGCTCTTCCTGTGGGACCCCGAGGCGTTCCCAGGCCAGCCGGGAGACATAGTCTTCCCAACGTGTCCTGGGTCTTCCCCGCGGCCTCCTACCGGTCGGACGTGCCCTAAACACCTCCCTAGGGAGGCGTTCGGGTGGCATCCTGACCAGATGCCCGAACCACCTCATCTGGCTCCTCTCGATGTGGAGGAGCAGCGGCTTTACTTTGAGCTCCTCCCGGATGGCAGAGCTTCTCACCCTATCTCTAAGGGAGAACCCCGCCACCCGGCGTAGGAAACTCATTTCGGCCGCTTGTACCCGTGATCTTGTCCTTTCGGTCATAACCCAAAGCTCATGACCATAGGTGAGGATGGGAACGTAGATCAACCGGTAAATTGAGAGCTTTGCCTTCCGGCTCAGCTCCTTCTTCACCACAACGGATCGATACAGCGTCCGCATTACTGAAGACGCCGCACCGATCCGCCTGTCGATCTCACGATCCACTCTTCCCTCACTCGTGAACAAGACTCCGAGGTACTTGAACTCCTCCACTTGGGGCAAGATCTCCTCCCCAACCCGGAGATGGCACTCCACCCTTTTCCGGGCGAGAACCATGGGCTCGGACTTGGAGGTGCTGATTCTCATCCCAGTCGCTTCACACTCAGCTGCGAACCGATCCAGTGAGAGCTGAAGATCCTGGCCAGATGAAGCCATCAGGACCACATCACCTGCAAAAAGCAGAGACCTAATCCTGCAGCCACCAAACCAGATTCCCTCAACGCCATGACTGCGCCTAGAAATTCTGTCCATAAAAGTTATGAACAG